>NC_088980.1:65988719-66307828 GCF_963932015.1 Anas acuta
TTGTACGGAGTGCACCATCATCATATGCCAGCTCATTGGCAATAATGGCCTGGAAAGATGATGAGGAACCCACAGTGGATAAATTGGCTAAACAACTTCGGCAGTACGAAGAAAGTCTCTCCTCTTCCTTACAGGCCTGTGTCTCAGCTGTGGAGAAACTTTCTGAAGAGTTCCACCAACTTGAAGAGAATCTATCTTCCTCCCCGCCTGAACAAACCAGTGTCCACCAACCAAAAGAGAACACTTGGAAGAAACTTTCTGAAAAGGTTCACCAACTTGAAGAGAGATTATTTTCCTCCCCACCTGTACAAAGCAGTGTTTCAGCTATCAGGGGTAGGTGTTCATCCGCACAAGGACGATGATATGGTGGGTACTCACCCTGTGCCACCCTGTGGTTTTACTTACGAGACCATGGAGAGGACATGAGAAAATGGGATGGAAAATCTAACGTGACCCTAGAGGCACGGGTACATGAGTTGCAAAAGAAAACAATCGGAAAAAAGGGATTCTCTGAAAAGTTTGCTGCTCCAACTTCCAGCAGACAGTCCTTCAAACACAGAAACGAAGAAGATTCTGACCAGGATTAGGGGGGCCCTGCCTCCAGCCAGGGGGAGGAAAGGGACAATCGAGTTTATTGGACTGTGTGGATTCGATGGCCTAGCATGTCAGATGCACAGAAGTATAAGGCTTTAGTAGACACCGGTGCACAATGTACTGCAATGCCATCAAGCTATAAAGGGCCAGAGCCCATTTGTATTTATGGAGTGACAGGGGGATCTCAGCAGTTGACTGTATTGGAGGCTGAAGTGAGTCTGACTGGGAATGAGTGGCAAAAGCACCATATTGTGACTGGCCCGGATGCTCCATGTATCCTTGGCATAGACTATCTTAGAAGAGGATATTTCAAGGACCCAAAAGGGTTCCGGTGGGCTTTTGGTATAGCTGCCTTAGAGACAGAGGGCATTAAACAATTATCTACCTTGCCTGGTCTCTCAGAGGACCCCTCTGTTGTGGGGTTGCTGAGGGTCGAAGAACAGCAAGTGCCAATCGCTACCACAACTGTGCACCGGCAGCAATACCGCACTAACTGAGACTCCCTGATTCCCATCCATAAGCTAATTTGTCAATTGGAGAGCCAAGGAGTGATCAGCAAGACTCATTCACCTTTCAATAGTCCCATATGGCCAGTGCGAAAGTCTAATGGTGAGTGGAGACTAACATTGGACTATCATGGCCTGAACGAAGTCACGCCACCGAGTGCTGCAGTGCCAGACATGCTGGAACTCCAGTACGAACTTGAATCGAAGGCAGCCAAGTGGTACGCCACAACTGATATTGCTAATGCATTTTTCTCCATCCCTCTAGCAACAGAGTGCAGGCCACAGTTTGCTTTCCCTTGGAGGGGAGTCCAATATACTTGGAATCAGCTGCCCCAGGAGTGGAAACACAGCACCTACCATTTGCCATGGACTAATCCAATCTGCGCTGGAGCAGGGGGAAGCTCCTGACCACCTGCAGTACATCGATGACATCATTGTGTGGGGTGACACAGCAGAGGAAGTTTTCAAGAAAGGAAAGAAAATAGTCCAAATCCTTCTGAAAGCCAGTTTTGCCATAAAACAAAATAAAGTCAAAGGACCTGCACAAGAGATCCAGTTTTTAGGAATAAAATGGCAAGATGCACGTCGTCAAATCCCAATGGATGTGATCAACAAAATAACAGCTATGTCTCTACCAACTAGCAAAAATGAAACACAAACTTTCCTAGGTGTTTTGGGGTTTTGGAGAATGCACATTCCAAATTACAGTCTGATTGTAAACCCGCTCTACCAAGTAACCCATAAGAAGAATGAGTTTGAATGGGGTCCTGAGCAATGACAAATACTTAGCAGACAGTGAGATGGACTGAGAACTGGCTGAAGGTCTGGGCCTAAGCAGATGTTTATGTTCAGTGGCGCTAAATCCAGTTGTAAGCAAGTTACTTATGGTACCTCAGGGCTAAACGATGGATCCAATGCTGTTCAGCATCTTCATTAATGATCTGGAAAATGCAGCAGAGCCTGCAGATGCTACAAAAATGAGAGGAGTGAGTGACAGACCAGGTAAGTGTCCTGCCATTCAGAGGGATCTGGACAGGCTAGAGAAATGGGCAGAAAGGAAACTCATGATATTCTCCAAGAAAAAGAACAAAGTCATGCACCTGGGGAGGAACAACCCCATGTAGTATTACATGCTGGGAGCCCACTAGATGGAAAGAAGCTCTGCAGTGAAAGCCCTTGGCATCCTGGTTGATACCAAGTTAACCACAAGATACACCCTTTCATCAAAAGCGGCCATTATTATTCTGGGCTGCATTCAGGATAGCTTTGCTAGAAGATCAGGAGAGGTGATCCTTCCTCTCTATTAAGCTTTGGTGAAGCTACAGCTGAAGTATCATTCTGGGCTCCTCAGTACAGGAGATATACGGTCTTACTAGAGTGATTCTAGCACAGAGCCACAAAGATAATTAGGGTAGGTTGAGGGTCCCAGGTTGAGGAGAAGATGTCTCGGGCGGGTGGTTGTGGTCTTAGCAATGTGTATAAAAACCTAATGAACAGAGTGAAGAGGGAGACAGATTCTTCTAATTTGTGCCCATTGACTGGACAATACATGATTGGGAGTGCAGTTATCCTGACAACCATGTCACAGGGGCATGTTAATGGCAATACTGAATCTAGGCCCAACTTCAAGCTTTCCTTCTGCAGTTCTGAAGGTGTTTCAAATACAACAAAAATTACTTTCTGGGAGAGAAAAAAAAAAAAAGGAAAAAAAAAAAAAGAGGCAACCAGGCAACCTCTGGTCTTCCAGCTTTCTGGAAAAGGAAAGCTAGGCCTTAGGACCCTGACTCTCCCGTTTTCAGCCTGTGTGGTTTGTAGACTAAAGGGACATTGATTGAAGAAGGCAACTATGTTAAGGATATTGTATTCAGAGATATTTGGGGGAGTGGGTGTAAAGAAGAGCTTAAATACAATAACAAAACTTTCTATAATAGTGCAGATGTAAATTCTGAGATAAGATCATGTCACTTGGACAGTAAAACAGAGTGAAGATCTATGCAATCCCACAAGAGTCTGTGTCCACTCACCAACATTTAACATTATTTATGGGAGATGTTTTTGTCTCTGTAGATTAATTCATGTAGCACTCATTCCCTTAAAGAGAGAAAGAGAGAGAGAGAGAGAAAGAGAGAGAGAGAGAAAGAAAGAAAAAGTAGTGATGTTTCTATTACATACAGTACCTGAGTTCTGGTTATGCATCAGATCAGGTTCCTATCCAATAGGTTGCCTACTCAGGCTTTATACAACTTGCATTGTGGAGTCACAGAAAGCATTTTGACTTGTAGAGAAAACACCGAATCCCAGTTCCATAATTCAGATACTGCTTTTGTCCACACATTAGCTTTGGCCTGAGTGCTTATTCTTGCAGCTTATTTTTTAGTGGTAAAAACAAAAACAACAAAAAAACTCTTGCCAGCTGTGTATATTTTACCAAAAACAAAAACCACTTTTGTGAACATATTTGTCATCAAAGTCTAGTTGGAAGTCAGTAACTAGTGGTATACTAGTCAATACTGAGTCCCAGTATTGACTGAGTCCTCTTCAACTTCTTCATTAGTAATCTGAATGATAGGACAGGCTCCTCCAGAACTTTGCAAGGTGACTGGGAGGAATGGCTAGTGCTCCATACTACCATCTGGAGGGACATCCGATAGGCCGGAGAAATGGGCTGACAAGTCTCATGCACTTCAATGAAAAGTGCAAAGTCCTGCAACTGGGGAGGAACAACCCCAGGCTGATGGCCAACCCAGCTGGAAAACAGATTGGCAGAAAAGAACCTGGATGTCCTGGTGGACACCAAATTGAATACAAGTCAGCAAAGTGCTACTGCTTGAAAAAACTGCAGGAGTAACCTGCACTGCATTAGCACACATTGCTAGCAAGGTGAGGGAAGAGATCCTTCCCCTCTACTCAGTCCTGGTGAAGGTACACCTAGAGTACTTTCTCCTGTTCTAGGCTACCCGGTACAAGACATGGAACTACTGGAGAGAGTACAATGAAGGACCACAAAGATCATGAAACCACTGGAGCATTGCTTCTGTGAGAAAAAGCTGAGAGACCCAGAGCTATTCAGCCAGGAGAAAAGAAGGCTGAAAGGAGAATTTTGCCAATGTATTTGAATACCTTAAGGGAGGGTACAAACAGGATAGAACCAAGCTCTTTTTAGCAGTGCCCAGTGATAGGACAAGAGGCAATGGGCACAGATTGAAACATGGGAAGTTCCCTCTGAACATCAGGAGGCACTCGTACAGGTTGCCAAAAGAAGTTGTGGAGTCTCCCTCCTCTGATCTACTCAAAAGCAATCTGGACATAGTCCTGAACAAGCAGTTCTAGGTGTCCCTGGCTGGACCAGATGACTTCCAGAGGTCCCTTGCAACATATACCATCTTGTGATTTTGTGGTAAGACTTAGGAATTTTTCTCAATAGAGCATGTAATGGGAGATCATGTAATTTCTCATTGTGTTTGTTTATATATAAAAGCTTGGCTAGTTTTTTTTTTTTTTTTTTAAATACTCCTCTCTGAGGTTATTGCTAATCAAGAATTAATTTTAAAATGGTATAAGAATATGAAATTGTGATAGAAATCATCTACTTGTAAAATGTGGTCCTGTTGGCTTCAAAAGATGTTATTAGCTGAATTCATATTCTCCTTATTTCTTGCTATAATATTTTTAAATAACACAAGCCAGGAATCAGACTGGTGGCATAGGTTACTTCTAGTAACATAACAGTGAACAACAGATGGTGTTTGAAAGATAACCAATTATTAATAATTAAAACATTTCTCACAAACCTGAATCTCCATTACTACTTAAAGCCTACCATACATTAACATTTGCATTTCATTTGACTTTCCAAAAACATCCCACAAATTTTTTTATATCAAATCTATTGTCTGAGTTAGAAAAAATAAAATAAATCCTCCCCCACCAAACATGCCTTTTGGAACATGTTTACTATATACTCAAATACAATCATTTCCCTCAGAGATGAGAATATATTTATCACAAGTTACTGATATGACCTCTAACTGTTCTCCTCCCACCCATTCTAGCTGTTGTGATGCCAACTTTTTTTTGTCCAACACAATATATGCACTCTGTAGAAGTCAAAGAGCTTGCAGACCTTTTGAATTTTAACAGATAAATAGTGCTATTAGCCAGCAAACATTCTATGGTACCAAAACTTTTGACATCATGATGAATTACAAAAATAAGATATTTATACCAAAGAATTACTTAGGTAAGATACTTTGATAAATCAGGTGAGTATCTTATCAGTCTTAGCGTTTCCTTTTAGTATTAAGGTAAGACACCAGAAAAATGCACTGGCACTGTGTGTGACGAGTACGCTGCAGATCTGCACTCAGAGAATCGTAGGTGTCAGAACTTCGGCAATCAAGAGTTCATAAAATAACTGACGAAGACAGAAAAGGCTTTACAGACAACGTTGATTTCGAGAGTTCTGTTTTCTGACTCTCACTTTTTATTTCTAATCTTTAAGTAGAACATTGTTCCCTTGAATATTGTGCCAAACTGACTGGGGGAGGGGCAAAAAAGAATTGATTATGTCTTTGATTCAATTCAGATGGTAGTCCACAAATGACTCATGGCAACAGAAAGAGCATGCTACTAATCCATAAAGGGGAAAATGCCATAATTCCTTACACAAGGAATTGTAACAAAAGTCCTTTAAGTTGTAATAAATTGAACATAATATTAAGTGTTATGTTCAAACAGAAAACACGTATCCCTAAGGAGCAGGATGGCAGAAGGGGTGGAGGAGGCATCTCAGAGGGAGATCAAGAGGGAAAGGAAACAGTCCCAACCACAGACATCCTGGTTTGAGTGAACAAACCTTCCTAAATAAAAACTTTATCAAGGCTTTGATTTCAGCTACCTGACAAATTTCCTCAGTGGCTCTCACAGTTGATTTTGATTACAACTGTATTTTGCATCTTGAAATACACTTTTTAAAACAGCACAAAAATTCAGACCAGAAGCTTCTAGTATTTCAGACTTATGAAAGATGAGGAATCAAATTCTCACCACGTATATTTACAAACAAAATGTGTTTTTGTATTAATATTTACAAACCATTTTAAATCTGTAGCATTTGTCCAGCTTGCAGATACCAGTGGTACAACCCCTCCAATGCATCAGTACTGAATTCTAAAGGTTTTACTTTAGAACTAGTGAAAAAGCACTTCTCATCAGGTATTTTTTTTCATCCAAGCAAATATTGAATTATAAGATGAGTATTATATTTTCTTCAGTTTTAAGACACAAGGGATCACAAAAACATCCACCTTTTTTAGATCCAGGGTAATTCCAGAATTAATGTAGTGGGCATTTTCACGCAACTGCAAGTATTGTTACTCTCATATCAAGTATTCTCTAGGGTAATGAAGCATGAAACAAGAATTTACAAATATGGGGAAACAGAAACCACTTCCACAGATTATTATGGTTAGAAAATGGGAAATGTTAATAATTATCACAATTCATTCAGCTTTTTCACTGCTGAAATAAACTTAAACATCCTCAAAGAGAAATATTTAAGACCTGAACAGAAACTGGTACATGATTCAAAGGGAAACATTTCATGATTGTTGTCATGATGATCGCTGTTTAGTTTCTATAAAACACAAATTCCATAACACATTACTTACTGTTTTTCAACCAAGATTCAGCATATATGGCAACTTCATACAGGAATCCTCACATGAAAGAGGACAAAATTGAGGTTTCTGCCATGTACAAAAACTTTATGATAACATAATACAATTAAAAAACAATATTCATACATACATACATATATTTATATATATATATAAAACATAAAACTGATCAGTTAGTAGTAGCATTTGAGGTTTCTGGAGACTGAAGAAATTCATAAGGATCGTGAACCATGTCTTGTTGTTCTCCAACACTCAGATGAGAAGGACTTCCTGAAGCAAATGGGGAAAAAAAAATCTAAACCTTTAGAAGTACAGAAAAATGACATAAACAAATAGCATGGTTATTTAGTATGTTGCCTTCAGTCTTTTAAAGCAACACAGACATTTAGATGACACTTAAAAAGGGAGATTTTAAAAAGAAACCACAAGATTCTTTAGTAATTTAGACTCTTTTTGAAAAAACAATTATTATTACTACTTTGAGTTGAAGAATTACACAAGATGTTATTTGGATATACTAAATTACGTTGCATACTTTCTTAGAAGTGACACCAAATTGTTGTATGTTACCCTAGTCTTATCGTTACATTATTCAGTTGACAACAGAAGGCTATTGCAAAATCCTACCTGTGACTTGTTGCATATAGATATGCCACAGTTATGTTTATTATACAATATAAATTTATATAACTATATAACATATTCATTAGTATTTCCTAAGAGCATAAAATGCAAGGGCATATTGTCATCTGCCAGTCAGCATCAATTTATTTCATATACTATGTTTATGTGGCTAGGTTTTGGTAGCTGTGCAAAAAAAGCGGTGCAAAAGCTGTAGAAGAAAGGAGTGAGAAAAATGTGGAAAAAAAAAAATATTCAGAAATCAAGATCTGTGAAGAAGCAGAGGGAGGAGGTGCTCCAGGCATTGGAGCAGAGATTCCTCTGTAGCCTAAGGAGATGATAATGGTGAACCAGACCCTCTGCAGGCCATGGAGGACCCAACAACACAGCACGTGAATATGCCCTGAAGAAAGCTGCAGTCTGTGAAGGTCCCACAGAAGAGCACCTTCCTGTCAGGAGCTGCAGCCCTGCCAGAAAACCTGCTCCAGCATGGAACTGCAGCCCATGGGGGATTCCTGGAAAAGACCCACACTGGAGCAGTTCTTGAAGAACCGCAGTCCATGAGAGGGACCCATGTCGGAGCAGTTTCTGGAAGACTGTATCTCATGGGAGGGACTCTGCACTGAAGACAGGAAAGAGAGTTGAGGAGAAAGGAGCATCAGAGACATGGACTGACCACAGCCCCCATTCCCCATCCCCCTACGCCGTTCTGCAGGGATGAGGAAAAACTGGTGGTGAAGCTGACCCTGAAGAAGACGGAAAGGGAGGTTTCGTTTTATTTCTCACTATCCTACTCTTTTATTAATTGGAAATAAATTAATATTACCCTTCCTCAACTGAGTCAACTGTTTTGCCTGTTACTGTAATTACTGAGTGATCTCCCTGTCCGTATCTTGACCAATGTGTTTCTTTCATCATAGTTTTCTCCTCATCCTGCTCAGGAAGGAGAAAGAGACAAGTTTGGTAGGTAGGTGGCAACCAGCCAAGGTTAAGCCACCACACTTCATAACTATTTCCATCATGCTTAGTATAAGTCTAAAATAAGTAACTACAACTATTGTGCTTAATTCTACAGACCAGAACTATGTCTTCTCAGTTGCCTTTGCCATGCGTATTTAAAAAAAAAAAAAAAGAAAAGTTACCCTGCAGTCTGCACGCTTTATTTTATCAGAGTAGTTTCATGATAAAGACCTATGTAAATTCAAAGGCAAGTTTTAACTAGTTTAAATTATAATAGAAATACTGTAACTTCTATGACACAGTTAACTTTACCAAGATGATGCTGGTCTCTTTCAGAGGTATTGGAGAGAGAACTCAAATTGGATGAAGGCCGAGATCCCACTCTGTCAGCTTGAGCCTCATGAAGGTCCTGCAGCAGCTTAGTTGTTTCATCCAGGTGTAAAGGGTTATCATCATGGTCAAGTTCCTTCTTCACTTTCCCTAAGGGCCATCAGTTACCAACCAAAAACCTGTAATTAGCATACGTGGACTGACTCATGAATTACTAAGTCATTCTAAATAAATTCTAAAGTAAGCTAATGCAAGTGTTCTCCATTACACAAATACCTGAATATTGCATTTTCCTCTGTACTTCTAAAAGGCATCAGCTGCAATTTTCAGTTTCAAGACATACATGTTGAAATGCTTTTGGAGATATTGGAGGATGAAGGAAAGAACCATGGGAAATTGAAGTGATTCCTAGTATTTAAATAGCTTTAAGAGTTAAATTTGTCTTTGTGATCTGTTAAACTCCAGACAGGAAATAATAGATCTAGTATGCTCCAAAGGAAGGGAAGCCAGTACGATTAACTTAAATATTTAACCTAAAATACAGTTAAAATAGAAAATGATTCAAGGAGGTGAAGAAATCCCTATCGCAGAAAGTTTTAAGGATGGTATCTTCTCCAGTTGCACTCATTTTACAGGACGCCAAAGAAAACTATGATGAAGAAAACATGCTATTCATCTGAAGACTTAAAAAATAAAGTCTCTCTTCTCTTTGGACTGTCTTCAACACAGACCTTGCCTAACATTGCAAGAATTATGTGAAATAGAATACATCAATCTCTCTCCAGGAACTACTTACTCAAGAAGTTTAATTATTTAAAGAAAGACTAAAGCAGCAGGTTTCAATGCAGCAGGAGATTCATAGCAAAATGGACACCCCTAAACATTACCTATAAAACAGGTATTTATTTGTGTTTCTGAAGTGCAGTAGTATTAGTGTGTGACAACATAATCCAAGCTTACTATTGCTTTTCAAAGACTACTGCAGATCTGTAGCCTTTATCTTTCAATCCCCTTTCTTATGATTTGTAATAGGTAGTTTAACATCTTTCACATACTGCAAAAGTTATCTTTGATTAAATTCTTGAAGACATTTGGCCACCTCAGTAGCCTGCAGAAATGGGAACATTATTTGTAGTAGCATTTAAAGTAGGATGCCTATGCCATATGCGGATTTGACATCATATCCTAATACTTTATATAGTCACCTTATTTGAAGCTAAAGTCTTTCCAATACCTGGAGGGTTTTTTTTGTTTGTTTGTTTGTTTGTGGACATTCCAAGTGGTGATATTTTTGAGCCTTGTATATTTACTTACCTGTTTCTGAAGTTATTTCAAAAGACAGCATCTGAAGCAATAACCTTTCTGAGCCAAAACTCCACATTAATTCCTAATACTTGGTTACTATGCACACATAAACCACAGGTAAGCTATCAAAATGTGGAGGTACAAATACTTTGTTTCCTTCGGTGGTACAAGAAAAGTCACCTTTGCTAGCACATGAATGTCTCAAAGGAAAAACAGACTAAGGTTTCATTTATGTTGTACCAGCCCTAGGTACTGTAGATTTATTACTACTTTTAGAGCACTTTTTCTTCTTAGCAAATCCAGCTGTTATTTTGCCTAAACGGCACAACTAAACCATAATAGATGGCTTATATTTAATTACTTACCTAATGAACTTAACATGGAAATATCAAGAGATACATCTGAATACGGTTTCATAGAGAGAAAGTCCAAGTCAGAAGTGTTACCATCTCCAGCAGATTCTCCAACCTAATTTAAAAAACAAAACAAACAAAAAAAAACATGAAAAAGGCTAACAGTAATGATAAGTTTCATAACAACTAAGAGTTTAAGATTAATCCATGCTCTCAGAAGCGTGCACCATCGACACTTGAAACTGGAACTTCTATAACCATCTTGGCAAACTTTCACATCACAAGCCAAACGTACCACCAGGACAGGCCCTGTCCAATGAATCACACCTCACAAAAGGTCCAGAAAGCAACCTCCAAGGCAGCTCAAATATCTTTCATCTCAACATCAAGGACCGTTGAAACTAGTATTATCAGATCATCTCAAACTGAATTTCTTGCCAAATTCATCCCTGTCCCACAAAAGAACACCGGGGGAACCACTCCCTCACAAACAACTCCCAGAACCCCTTTTCCCTCAATGCAACACTGGATGTACTGAAAATTTTATTAACTAATACAATCTGTAAGGTATGCCTCTCTATTCTAGACAGTATCAGCTGGCGCTGGACACTCCATGCTTTTGGATAATGAAACAGAGCCTGCATTTTGTTTCAACTGCAAGACTTCTATTTGCTATTACATGGCAAAAAGCAAGAGATCGAAGTAAGAAACTCATTAAGCTTCAAAATACATTTCATCAGAATTCTTCGAGGTTGCCTGGTCCAGCAGGAGGAATAGGACATGCAGGTATATATACGACCTGGTATTTCCTTTTTGTATTTCTAGAAAAGATAACATAGTAGTTTTATGAATTAACCTAGCCAGTCACCTTCTAGATAAATAAAAACCCTTCCATAAAACTTAAGTTTCACTAGTCCTTATAATGTAATCCATATCATTTAAATATGAATTGCCACGGAATATGATGCATATCTTATGTTGTTACAAATAATTTGCAAGATAAAATTACAGAATCACAGAATTGTCTAGGTTGGAAGAGACCTCAAGATCATCGAGTCCAACCTCTGACCTAACACTAACAAGTCCTCCACTAAACCATATCCCTAAGCTCTACATCTAAACGTCTTTTAAAGACCTCCAGGGATGGTGACTCCACCACTTCCCTGGGCAGCCCGTTCCAATGTCTAACAACCCTTTCGGTAAAGAAGTTCTTCCTAATATCCAACCTCAAAAACCCCTGGCACAACTTTAGCCCATTCCCCCTCGTCCTGTCACCAGGCATGTGGAGAATAGACCAACCCCACCTCACTACAGCCTCCTTTAATGTACTTATAGAGAGCTATTAGTACCACTGAAAGTACATTAGCACCACTTAAAGAAATATTTATTGATTAGTAGGTGTTATAGCCTAGGATATGCTTTATTTTCCCTTACTTTCCAACTTACATTTTCAATGGATTGGGCAAAATTGATAAATACTGCTTTTTTTCCAGTTTAATGGCAGGTTGAACCTCAAACATTCATCATCAGCAGATCAACTATCTTTCGGATTCCTAAGTGATCTTTCTGACATTGGGATTTAGCTATGTGTACTGTGTTTGTTTAATTAACAAGAGAATAGAGAAAAATTGGACTAACACACTAACTAAAGTAAACAGTGTCAGATAATCCTTTTTAAGTACTGAGCTTATTCTAGATACTGAAATTTTAAACCTCTACCTCAGAGCATGCACGTTCTTCCACTGAAGCACAATGAATGTACTCTGTACTCCCCATTTTCTACAAACCATTTTACCATGATCTGTTTGGAAGAATCTGGGCAGGTATTACGCAACTTGTGTTCTTCTTTTATGAGAACTGGCAGAACCTAAAAAAAAAAAAACAAATCACTTTAGATCTTAGCATTTTACAGGTTATACTTATGTTTCCTAAGAATATTCCTAGCTTGTGTAATTGACTGGTTTACCACAATCAGATCCTAAAACAACACAGAACACTGTCTTGCTTTGTGATGTTTGGATAGATCCACTAAAAGAAATTAATAAATAAAGACTAGCCCTTCTCTAATGGATGACCACACACATTCACGTGAACAATTCAGAACTAGCCAGGATTCTAACAGACCATTTTTTCCTCACAATACAAAAAAGGGTCATAGAAGGGCTTGGATTGGAAGGGACCCTAAAGATCACCTAGTTCCAAGCCCCCTGCCATAGGCAGGAATGCTACCCACTAGATCAGGTTGCCCAGGGCCTCATCCAACCAGTTCTTGAATACCTCCAAGGAAGGGGCATCCACAACTTCTATGGGCAACGTGTTCCAGTGCCTTGGCACCCACTGAGTGAAATAAATGGAGTGTTATATTACACAGAATAGATGAATATTAAATAAATTTGAATGTTCACAGCCCAGACAATATCATGTTCTCTACGTCAAAGACCAAGACATTTTTTTCAATTAAAAAAAGGCATCAGTATAACTTACTTTAACTTCATCCAGTGGTTTTATTGGGATGTTTCGTCTCTGGAGAGAAATAGCAAGAATAACTTTTATTCAACATAAGACAAAAGCTTCTCTTTTGTACAACTTCAAGCATATTCAAATTTCTAGCTTTATTTTGTGTGAGAATCAAGTATTTCAAGTATCTGTAATGAAATTACAGCATAACTTTTATTGTTTTGACATATTTTAGTATTATGCATTTTAACCAATCCTGGAGTCCCCTTATGCTATTTCTTCTATCTGTTAACTTCATATTCAAGTGCAGCATTTTAGTCATTACTTCAGTAACTTCTGATTCCAGATCACTTGATACTGCGCTTTCAGAGATAATCATTATATGTAGCAGCACAAAATACTCAAGCATAAAATACCATGGCATGTTGCTATTGAAACACATTTAATTGCACAAAACCTCCTCATATTCACAACACAACTGGACAGTATTTCTTAGTGTGAAGAGCCACTGACCAGTTGTTTGAAATTTCTTAACAGAAAATTTATTCTTTCAATATTCATACAACAAGGTAGCAAAAATGGTAAGGTGTGTGTTTTATTTTACAGCAAAGTTGCATACTTTGTATACACACGTTTCCACATGTAGAAGAATATTTAAAATATTATTTTAGAAGACTTTTTTTGAACTAATACTTTACATTTTTTTTCCTGCTAGGGAGATTTCATATACAAACTTTTTTTTCCAGTCTGTACTGAAAAAAAAAAATACCCAGAAAATGCGGATGGGTGTTCCATATTTTTCATTATATTATCTATGTTTTCCTTGTACCCCCAAATTAACCACCCTATCCTATATTCTAAGGTTACAAAGGTTTACCATAACTTTATTTTCACCATGTCAGGAAGTTTGAATATCTTCCACCTCTCCTCCCCTTCTCCATTCTTTACTTCTAGAATCAAAGTGTCGTCATTTTAACCAGCAGGCATTTATTTCAAAATAAGAGTGGTTTTATGAGTGAAGATAAGATGAAACAAGATTCTGCAATTTCTTGTAGTTTATTTTGTCTTAGACTAGCATTCCTACTAACATCCCCAAATGCAAGTATTTCCACTGATATTATACACGTATCTGAGAAACTTTCCTCTTCAGTTTTAGTATGGATCTTTACAGTAAAGTGCTTTTGGAAAAAAGCTAAAAGTTTTTCTTTTAGACATACTATGCGAATTTGAAAGTTAGCACTGTTAGGTAATAGGTATCAGTACAGTGGTATTAATACATTCTCTAATACTTCAAATTATTAACCCTTCCACAAAGAATACATTTTGCATGTAAATGAAAAAAAAAATCCTTAGCATTACAACTCAGAAGCAGAAACTTAAGTCATGACATTGTGTGACAGACTGCACACAGCCTCAGTTTGTTGGTCTCCCCCCCAACACTATGCTGCCCTGCTCGCTCCCTTCTGCAGTCACCTGGTGAACCACACTGGAGAATTGATCTAGCTGAGGAAAAGGTAGAGGAAGATTACTTCTCTACTGATTAATTCAGTTAGTAATTTGGTTCACCACGTGGTTCTATGAACATCTGAGCCTGCACTGCTTAAATTGACACTGGGAAACAATGCCACTCAAAAGAATATTAAAAAACAGATACAGGCCCATCCTTGTTTTCATGAACCCGTGACATTTCTGTGCATCAAGGACACACCTGCTTTAGCTGATAAACGGTTTTGGAATGATCTCCATTAGTGATCTGGTCCAGAAGATCATCTACTATTTTCTTGCTGTAATTTCCAGCGTCCTTCACAAATTCTTGTAAGCTAGTAGGAATGGAGATACATCATTACAGAAAATGTTTACTTTCATAAAAGGTAACTTGTAAGTTTTTCCTCAACCTATGGTGCATTACACATACATTTTCCTTCTTCTTTTACTCAATCATGCTTCTTTAGAAAAGCAATTCAGGCATTCAAGTTGTTTTGTTTTGTTTTTTTAAACCCACTCAATACCAATAATATTTCAAGAGAAAATTTGCTGGTAATTGTGAAAAACAAGTTTAGATATTTATGTCCTTCCTTTAAAAAAGAAACAGCAACAGCAGCAAAAAATCTAAGAAAACAAAACAAACTTCAGATTAATTCTCTCCCTCCAAGGCTGACAATTTAATGAAAAGTGGCATTTTCCTTTTCAGGGAGCTCTGTTTTGAAACTTCCTGGAGAGACAAGAAATATGTAATTTGTTTTTAAAATTCATTGAAATCTACTACTTACATATCCAAAACCAGTTACTCCTGGGTATAAAGCAAACGGCCAAACAACTAGCAACCAATAACATCCTGTGGTCAAAGACCCATAACAACAAGATCTGGAACAGTCTTAAAATAAATGTGCAAATTACAAAATAAGTAAAAAATACTAGAACACCCCCCCCCCAAAAAAAAAATAAAAAAAAAGATAACAGCTAGAAGAGGAAGAGGATTTGGAGGCTCACCGATCACATTTAGTCCAAAATGCTTTTAGTCATAAAATTGCTCTGAAATGTTAGACCTCTTAGTAAGGAAGTGTTTACCTTAAGGCACACTGTATCCCAGTTTCATCACCATATGCTGTGTATAGGAGTTCCATTTCATCTGATTTCAAATCATGAAAAACAGAGTTGTTTTGCATGGAAAGGGCTGTACTAGCACTGGTAAGAAAGGTAACTAGACAGATAGAAATAAGAGGTGACAAATGATTAATGCAAGTATAAGAGATTACTTGAAAAGGAGATCATCTTTTTCCTGAAACATACAGAAAAGTGTATTGCAGTGCTTTTTTCTTCCAACAGAAATCAACTGCAATATCCAAAGGAAACTCTACAAATAATTTTAACCAAATGAACAAATGCACATATTACCACTAAAAAATAAAAAAGTTAACTGAGTCCCTCTCTTTCCCCTAATACCAGCAACCCCAATTTTACCAAATTTTATATTCCTGCACTTCAAAAGAGCAAAGTCACTGAAAAAATACTGAAGTTTTTCTTCAGCAATTTTTTTCAATCAAGATTTACCCAGGAAATTTAAAAAATAATGCTTGCATGGTTTATGTGACACTAGAGTGCTAAAAAACAGTGAGTTAGGAACTATTAGAAACGTCAGTGCTGGAAAAAAAATGCACATTTGAGTTGATCAGCGCTCTTGTTTGTGAAATTCTTGCCATATGATACAACAAAGCAAATGGCCAAAATTTTCTTTCTCAGCTCTAAATGCTGTTGCTCAGGAAGAAAATGTTTTCCTCCACAGAAAATGGTGTACCTTAATAAAAAAGCTTCTATCGTACTTTCATTAATCAATAATCTCTTAAGTAAGTTATGTTTAAATATGCAAAAAAGTCATTATAATTAAAACTGCATTCCGCTGCAAATGGAATAATTATATATTATACAAATATCTGAGTGAACTTTTCCCTCAAAGACAGGTATAATCTGAGATTATCTTTTATCTAGAAATTGCTCAACTAAACCATCACAAAGTGAAAACATTCTTTGGCATTTACCTTTGTTTCTTCGTTCATCTTTAAAGCCCAGTGTAGTGAAGCCAGGTAATAATTTGCTTGACAGTGAACTCAGATCCACTGGGTGAGTCTCTTCCTCTAACAATTTGATTAAAAAGAAGATAATTTTTTTTTTTTTTTAAATCTCGTGTTTAAAACTTACTTATGGTGAACATTTCACTGTTGCTATTTTAAAAAGTTGTAGTTACTGTAAAAGCAAAATTATCATTTAAGATTTATGTTTTTATTAAACATACATAGAATAATTTAGGTTCTCCATTTAAATTTCAGATACGTGCGAAATATGTTTTTATCTCCTACTTAACTAAGTAAGCCAAAGATCTTGTTATTTTACTTGTAAAGCATATAGCATCATCTGAAGTTCTTTTGCCAGCTGATTCATAAGCATCCTACATCCAGATTTTATGAAAGCAATAAAAAACAACATATAAAATAAGAGCAACTATGAATCAGTAGTTTGCCTATAGAAACCAAAATAATATAAAAAACCTTGCTAACGTTACTACCACTATGGCTACAGCAATATTCTTTTTTCTAAGGTTCTGAGAACTACTTAATTAAAATGGCTAAAATAATTTGAAATATGTTTTCATGATAAATAAATAAATAAAACAAAACCAACTAATTTGTATTTAGGACCCTTCCAGTTACTTTAAAATCTCACTGACTATGTTATGAAATTGAGCAGTAATTATACTCAGTTACTGAATAACAGAAAGCAAATTTATCACTAGAACCGTAGCAGGATAGAAAAAAATAAACTACAATAAAAATTCAGATTATAGTATTAGCTGTAAATTCAGTGTAACTACTATTAACTCTACAATCAAGAAAGACTATGGAACATAAAAACATCAGGAAGCAGTACAGTACTTTATAGTACACAATGAACACTTGCTCTCCAAAAATTACCATCACTACCTAAATTTTCAGTAGCATGATTTCAGAGGTATTAATCCCATTCATTTTATTTCATTTGTTCAGAAATTTGTGCATGATGGCAGCCCAAATGCTCAATTTCATTCCAAAACAATTTAATCCCAAATGAAAAAGAATGCAGACAGTAAAGGAAATACAGGTTTGCATCTCCTTATCAAAAAATCAACTGAAATGTGACTACCCAAAAGGGTTCATGCATTCCTGATACAGGTAAGATGTAAATCAATTCCAATCTCAAAATGTACAGAGTAAGGAGTACTGAAATCAACATGACGTGGCAGCATTAGGACAATGCTATGTCATTCATTACAAACTTTGAAGACTTCTGTATTTTGAGCTCAAAACTAAAAAGAGTGGAAAGAGTAAGATAATATAAATAATTTGTGGTAGTAACACAAACAAAAAGCATAGAAAAGATTAAGGAACTACAGAAAAAAAAAATAGCAAAACTTAATTAACTTAAAACAGAAATTAAACCAATATTTTAGAACAGAAATGCATATACTGAATCATCTTTTTCCTGTTTTGAATCTGTGCATAGCACATTCGTGTACCAGTATAGTGCTTTCATTCACATTTTGTCTATGTTAATACTCTAGCTACTTGGAGCAAAAGCCTGTCATCCAAGTTCTCTGTAAAGTTGTACCAACTGTTAGCATCATTAAAACAGAGCATCCGAAAACCTGACAGGTAAAGAGAAACATCTCTAATTTAGTACCTCCAAAGTAAGCTGCTGGGGAAAACTGTTATGGGAGTACAAATTTACTAAAAACAAAACCCAACAACAAAAGAAACAAACAAAAAAACAATTAATCTGTACTGCACAGGATCTGTACATACATTTAAGACTACAAAATCTACTATAACATTCAATATTAGAAAGGTTTGCTTAGAAGATTACAGCATTTACCTTCTGCTTCTGGATCAGATGAATTTACTACACTAAATAATAAAGTTCCATCTCCTCTTTTTTTTAGATAACCAATCTGTAAATACAACCACAAAGACATAGATGTGATCATTCAAAACAGCCCAAACTCAAAGGAGATGCCTGCTTACACAGAAAATTTTAAGAAGCATTTTTAGCTGTATTCGGATCCTGCAAAAGTGTTTTATCTGCAGTCTACT
Source organism: Anas acuta (assembly GCF_963932015.1). NCBI lineage: Eukaryota > Metazoa > Chordata > Aves > Anseriformes > Anatidae > Anas > Anas acuta. The sequence goes on from NC_088980.1 coordinate 66,007,145, forward strand.
TTACTTCTTATTTTCTAATCTAGACTGAAATACTTCTTTATGCATCTCACCCACAACTTTCTCTAATTAAAGAAGTACTATCGCGAGCACACTATCCAATTCCTAAAAAGGAAGAAGCGCTGTGACAGGCCTATCAGGGCACACACGTGACGGTAAGAAGACAGAAAGAGATCTATCTGAAAGATGATAAAACACACTGACCTGTAAACATCACAAGTCAGTGAGATCACAGGTCTGTTTGTTGCCACAAATGAGGCAACAAACTAAGCGTGAACCATGCAAAAAATATTGTAACTTCTCAGTGTAGACAAAAAGAAATGTATATTCTACTTAAATACTTCCAATTAAGTTTAACAATATACCTCTGCTGTTTTTTTTTTGTTTATTTTAATTTTTTTGCTTCCTAGAGGAAAGCTGAAAAGCTGAAAACTCTGTCCATACACAATGCCAAAGCTAATGATGGAATTTAAGAAAAAAGAAGCAACAATGCTGGAGGTATGAACAAGAGTAATACCTTCAAGTGACGGCAAAAGTTAACAGGTGAACTTCAAATATGTGTCAGTGTTGCCTACTGGGGTCTGCAGTGTGTTGTCTAGCTGATCAACAGCCCAGATATGAAGAGCTGCATACCTTCCTTGAACAGCACTGGCTTGCTCTCTTCAAAGGTGACTGCTTCATGAAAGGTATTTTTGGTAATGGTAGCAAGTAGCAGAAGATTGACATTGCTGTGGGTTGTTTTTTGTTTTTTTTTAAATTATTTATTTTTAACAAAGAAGAACCACTCCCACTTTAGAGGTTTCCAAATAGCCTTCAGTCCTAGTGAGTCTTCTTCCTAGCTTCAGAAATACACCAAAGAAGCTAAACTTTCTCCCACTGTTCTGTGAGGCTTCACTTCCTAATCCAGCTGAGCCTACAGTGACTACAGTCAAGAGCCGTGGTTCAAGAAATACATTTAAGTTGGAAAACACATTACTATCACTAATGCTTCAATGCAAATGTTTCTTTTACAACAGTAGTTAAAAGATCAGGTTGAAAATGCAGGATTTAGCAGCATCCTGAATCCTTTTTTTTTTTTTTTTTGATCACAGTGGTCACTACTGTATGTGACAATGAGAAATCTGGCCGAAGTATAATGGTGTTAATAAGACTCCACATGATGCAATGGAGACAAGGTAACATATACATCTCAACACAGACACGTAGGGAATGCCTTCAGCATTCACTCCAAACCCTATCAGGAAGTAACAAACAAAACCACACAGCTAAGAAAAATATAGAAAAAATAAGAAAAATACACAGATCATGCTAAAGAAAACGTACTAACAATCACTGAGCTTTTCCTATTAGTTCCTGGAATAGCATAAAAAAATCAAATACTTTGAATGGTAACAGCATCATGTCCAAGATGGTCAAGCTTGTGGTAAGCACTGTCCAAAATTCCCACCCAGATAACCCACTGCTATTTCCTCCTGGTCACTGAAGGATGTCTGTATTTTGTAATCACACAAGAATGTGTGATAGTTGACAGCCACTACCGGTAAGTACAAGACTAAAAGAGGTTTCAGACTTCTCACTGAAAACAGCAAGTTCATACTTAAATACTTCTTAACTCTGTTAGGATCAGGGAGGAATCTTAATAAACCTTTAACCTATGCTAAAGTCTGTTCCTTCTGATGTTGCAGCATTAAGAGAGTGCCATGTTATTTTAATCACTTTCAATACTACAGGTTGCAATTAAGGAAACCAGATCAAAGACTGACCAATGTTCACTGCTTTCTGCAGGTAAATTTTTAAAGACGTTCGAAGCATGATACAACTTGAGATCCGTTTAGGACGCCCTAAAATGGGCTTCAGTGGGAATTAAGTGATAGACAAATCACACATGGCATACGTTACCCTTCCTAGATGCTACAGTCTCACCGCAGCACTAAAGCCTATTTTCCAAGATGCAACAATGCAATTAGGCATATCACGGAATAGTGAAGTTGGTCATGAAATAGACCTTGCTGTTGGGAAGATATCGATTGATCCTATCCCGAGCCTCATCTGCTGCATGTTCCACTAGTGCCAGGACATGTTCTTCAGCAGTGCTGTCTGTCAGGCTGCACGCATTTCCCTCAGGTTCAAATATGCAACTAAAGAGAGAAAAGAGTAGTAGTTGTAGAAATTAAAAGATAAAACAAAAGGTTAAAATTCTGAGTTTGCTAAACAGATTAGTCCCACTCCTTTCCCAGTGAGAGTCTACTTTAGCATTTCTGTAGAATTATAATTACACTATGAAACCAAAGTTTTTCAGCAGAAGCTAGCTTATTAACTGTTTCTCTACCTTGATGAAAATAAAGGAAGAACTTCAAGACATAAATTGGGATTAATTTTTTTTACATTACTACAAGGTAAATGTTATATGCATCCCTGGTCTCCCACATAGACAAATATGTTATTACCACAAATGCCAAACAGAAAGATGCAGAAAAGAAATTACATGATGAGGGAATGGACAATCTGCAATTCTGTGGGGAAAACATACAAACAAACAAACAAAAAAAACCAACAGATTGCAATTATGTGGATTATGTAAAGTAGTTCCCAGAAAGAATAGGACATTGCTCCCAGTCAAACAGAGATTCCTTTTAACTCCTACGTTTGTTAATATTGACAATCTGTGTTCATACTCAGTCACACCATTCCTGTTTATCTTTTAGTAGATCACTCTTCATTACAGCACTAGACAATAAAACGTAACAAATAAGCACACCTTAAATGGAAAAGGACATAGTATCTTCACTATTACATAAAAATAGAGAAAGGCAATATTGCACGAGGGAATGCAGAAGTACCAGTAGGATGTGGCAGTCTTCATTAAATATATAAGTAAACCTCTGCACATCAAAATCTTTTAGGGTATTACGTAGAGATTACACACTAAGGGCCAAACACCTTAGGTACTAGGTAAGTGAATGTAGAGCACCTCTACACAAGATCCATTTCCTTGTGCCGGGTTACCTTCTTCTATTTGCTTAGCTAAGATTTTTCTTTCTGTATAGAGATTCAGATCTAATACACAGAAAGCTTTGCTATTAAAGACAGTGAAAAGATCATAGGGTCATAAGAAAAATGTGTTAAAACTTTTTGTTCCATTGAAACTTAAGGAAATGGTGCATACAGCAGGAAACTCCTCGAAAACAGATACTTTCTATCACTCTACAGAATACATAATGGACAAGAATTTTAAGTGAATGTTAGGCAGGTACACTGGACAAAATTTTCAAAAAAAGTTTAGATATTAAGATAATCAAGTCACGTTCTAAACTACAGCACAGAAGTCTAAACTAACACATTTTGAAAACATTGATTTCAGCTCTTTGAGCTGTGAATTGTGAAGGCAAAAATATCTCCTCCTATGTCTGATTCACTACCCAAAGTTCTTATTGTACATCAAAAAGAATATTTATCACACTGATGCCAAAATACAATTGGTTTAAAGGTCAAATTAATTAGCAGAGAAATAGTTCTGAGTACTAAAATTACATAAACACTGAAAAGAACAGGAAAGTAAATTTATAGCAAATCTGATCCCAAAGAAACTGGAAAGCAGTATACAATTCAGTCATGTATTTCACATATTCTTGACTATGTGATTGCACATTAAGGTTGATTTTAAAGACAAAGCAGTACAGTGTTGCTTGGCAGTCTCAATTTCCTTTTCTGTTAGTTCTCTTTATTTGAAGACAAGCACACAAAAAGTGGCAAAATACAAATGTACTTCTATAAGGTAGTTTACTGAAGAACTAATCAGAAAAGGAAACCTATTGTTCTGGGTATCATACAAACCAAATAATGGTATAAAAAAAAAAAAAACAACACATCTGTAGGAGGTCCCATTTTACAGAAAGGTACATTCGATTAATTCCTGTATGTAATCTATTAAACACAATACGCTTTGATCATTGCCTGTTATACAGCAGCAGGTGTGTTTCTGTATGCTGACCTCAGAATAGCCCCAGAATTACTCAGTTTAAAAATATTTTGAGAGATACATATTGCCGTCTCCTATTGCCACAAAATACTTTTATTCCCTCAGATATTAAATAGGATTACAAAAATGTTCTTGTCACACTAAACATGTGACTGTTTAGAACTCTAGAACTTCTTTTTAACAAAAATGTGAGAGCATCAAGTTGAAATAAGAAACTACTTTTTTTCCTATGGATGTCTGAGAGAGACAACTGCAGGACATATCTCCATAATCAAATTATTTGTTACATAATTAGCAGTGCTCTGTTACAGTTTGTAGATTCCATCAACTGGAATTTAATTGACAAATTGTATAAAAATCAATCTCTAAAAGCTCTGCAATCTACCCTAGGACATCTACGTAAGATGACATTCATCTGATGAACGATAAGATAATTTCCTTCTAAATCAGGGTTTCTGGTACAATCTCCTCATAAAATAGAAAATAAAAACCTATTAAATTTGTCCAAAATTAGGTTTTAGCAGTAAAGACATGATTTTGTGACAAGGAGATACCTGTTGCTAGAAGACAGCTATTTACACTACCAATGTATTTTACAAAGAAGCTTAGTAAGATTTCACTGGGAAGAGGTTATCATCTGCTGTAGAAATAGTCTTCTGTACACTTGTATCCTGCCAGAAAAAAACTAAAATAAAATCATTTTTAAATACAAATCATTTACTGATCTGGTCCACTTTCCCTCTCACAAAGCTACTGTTTAGATTTTGATACACACCAACACTTTTTTCTTTTTAAAATGAACACAGTGATTTTCCATCAAGTTTGACATATACCACAAGATCAAATTAAAAAAATCAAAGTTAAGACAAAACATGAAAGATTTGTGTCTATGTTAAAAACCCTACTTATTTACTGCAGATGTAAAGAAGGATAAAATATGAATATATACACATTAACTGTAAGCTAGTGTTCAAAAGAATATGCAATAATTCTTTGAGTTGCTTGTTTCAAGTTGGAATATACGGGATTATTAAACTACCTCTAAGAAATAATAAATAAATTAAATTGCTCATTTATCCCACGGACCACAAGGAAAAAGGACACAAGGAGTCTGTTCTCAATTCTTTGCTGCTATCTGATACTACAAAAACTGCAACAGACCAGTAAGCATGCCCGTTAAAACCTTTACCTAATAACTTCTTTATTTTGCTTTTTAGATTTCTTGGTAGTCTCTACTTGTACAGGAACAACTTCAGGGACAGGTTCCTCAACTGATGCGTCTTCATCACCCAAAAGAGCTGCCTGCTGAGAAAAATCCATGTCCTGCATGAACGACATGCTGCGCTTCAAAGCTAACAGCCGTTCCTAGAATCAGAAAGGACAGAGCAGCAGGGACTTAACCTTTCCCTCATAGCCAAGATGCTATGATAATGGGATGGGATGGGAATGGCCATGGCCTTATTTTGTTCTTAATGCCTCGTTTCCAATGGTGATGCAACATGATTTGGTCATGGTAGCATGGCATCAGAATTTCTGCAGCCCAACTATCAAGAGGGAAACAAACAAAAACCCATGCATGTGCAAAGGCAGCTGCCCATTTTACACAATTCTTACCATAACAGACCTGCAACACAAACATGTTCACACACACGCACACACAAAAAGGAGCTCAGAAAAATAATTCAATTTTACAGACTAAAAACTGCATTTGAATAAAAAAATGCGTGGGTTTGCACATGCAGATCTGTGAAATACCTGAAACCTCCCATACACCCACCACCTTTAAAAAAGAAAGGCAGAAATAAAACTTAAATAATATCTTATTTTCAAAGTTGAACCCATAAGCAATGTTTTATAGTTGGACTTGAGGCACTTCCACTGACGCTTGTGGAATAAGCTCCTACAGACTTCAGTGGTGCAGATGAGGCTGATAAATAAAGGTGTATTTATAATACAAATGCTGTAAAGCCTCTAAATACAGCAGCATAAATAGGTACTGCTACAATTAATGGCAGATGGATGAAATAACAACACTTATTAATTATGTTCTTTTTTTTAGAATGACTGAAAAACCAACAACCCCAAAACAAAATATTTCTGCTTTGTTTTTAATAGGTCTCTTACTTTGCTCATCATCTTAAAGCCTGTGTGCAGTATCTTCTTGGCTAGCTTGTAGTAAACAGTATCTGGTCTGTTGTACGTCATTGCATTATCACACATAAGTTTAAAATCTGCCTGTAGAATGCAAAAAGAAAAGCTGTTAAAATTTCAAACTCCTTTGTTAAATGACTGGAAGTTACTATTTCATCAAGGCAGCTCTGTCAAAAACTTTAACCACAATAACATTCTAGCACCAAAAGCAGAAGACTCATGGAAAGCCAAAAGGGAAGACTGAATTGTGAATGTTTTTCTCTTTTTCTCTTTTCCCTTACTCAGAATGCTCAGATTTGTCTGGAATTGTTTTTCTTTGTGTATAAACAAGTTTTGCCTATACATCAAATGTAATGTTTCCTCCTAATAAAGACATATCAAACGGACAAAATGTAAAAGAACTACTATTTGTCAAATCACTCATAGGAAATCTAAGCCACGTTTTACTCACTTTGCTGGATTTTTCTAAGGAAGAAGAAAAAAAAAAAAAGAAAAACAAGCCCATGTTCACAGCCAAGGCTATTATTTTCTAGAGTGGTATTGATGTAACAACATTGAAGGCAGCTGATGGAATTTCATGAACTGCTTAAATAAAACTTTCCTTCCAAGAGCTGACATCATGAAAAAAAATAAATAATCAAACTGTACTGTCTGTAAAACAACAATGCATTCAATAAAGTATTACAGCAATGCCGATACCCAACATAGCTAACACAAGTTGCCAATAACTTTGCCACACAAGTTCTGCCAAAACACCATTCCAAATGAAGTTATATGGAAAACTATATGCAAATACACAGCTGCTATTGTATCTAACACAAAATGCTTCAGTATCTCCAGTTTTCCTGCAGATGTTTAAATTGCCATTTATTCAATCTAACCCAATTGAAAAGGAAAAAGAGGAGAGAGAGAAGGATCAGCTACAGATTCCTTAAAGCAACTTAATCCTTTCTAATATTCTTACTCATGTTTATATCTAGAAGCATGAATTCTATGTAACTTCAGAATACGTACTTGGTTTCCACCGTAATTTGCAGTAGACTGTAGTAGAATAGGAAACTAGGAAATAGAGAACTTCCACAGTGATAAATAAAACAAACCCAGTCTAATACAAAAAATATACTGAGTTCTGAACATATGCATGATAAAATAATTTAAGAAAGGCCTCTAAAGTTAATCTTCAATTTCTCCCTGAAGTGTTCTGAAATAACTAAATCTCTACCAATTCACCTTGAATTCAGTGACCGATTTGTATTCGTTTGCTGCAATTTTTTCCTTCATAGTACCAAAATCCATGGGGTGCTTTATTATCATGGAATATCCAGGAGCAATGGCATCCGTGACTGGAAAAGCAAAAAACCCATGAGGATCTTTCCTAAAAGGGAAAAACAAAACAAAACAAAAAACTTTTGGATTTATATAAGCAAACAAAACGGTCATTGTTTCTATACTATGTTAATGGCATAAAATGGGCAGTCTTTTTAAAAATGACTGAAAACACTCTCCCAAACAGAAAAATACCCGAAAAGGTCCCTGATGCAGGAGAAAATTTTGATTATGCATGCACAGACTTTCTGAAAGAGATTCATCTAGTTCTTGAATTACGTAATTATTTCTTGTATGCTTTCTCTATCTCTATCTACACTCCAAATGGGTCTTTTGGATTCACTGTGTGAAGAGGCTTCACCTCTTTCAATCTTCTTGTTCATAAGATCCTCTACAAATAATTGCAGTGCTTACAGTTTTACATTAGTTCTAAACTCAGCTTCTTGCTATTTAATTAAAAAAAAGCAAAATCAAAGATTTTTTTTTTAATTTTCTTTTCAGAATATGAGCTATAGGGTTAACATAAAAAAAAAAAACATACAAACACTAAAATAAAAAACTTCTCTAAATCAGAAGATTATCAAGCAAGCAATATATCAAAAACATATTTGCTCTGGCATTTGTCAGAGGACGTAGAATAAAACACAACTTCTTAAGAACAGTTCAATCTTTAAGCTATTACAACTCAGAACTGTTTTTTTTAATTCCCTAAATTCTGTCCTCAATATTTACTAAATCTTCAGTTGCAACATACCCTACACCCAAAACATACCATGTTTAACCCGAGGCATTGTTGGTAACAATATTCAGCAACTAATCTTTAAAAATTAACAAGTCTGATGCAGTTGCAAGTTACCAAACATATTACAGCTACTACAGTCATTTAGGCATTATTTGCAAACAGAAAACCAGGATAAGTTTTAAAGTAACACATATGTGCTATGCACTGTCAATATAACTAGAGATACAATATACTTAGTACCTTTGAAGCTGGCGAAGGAAGTGTTCTAGTAATTGCTGGATTGGTGTGCTCTCATTTTCAGCTGCAGTTTGAGATGGAAACATTGATAAGTGCAATGAAATAAAGAAAACAATAATAATAATAAAAAAAGCCAGACAAAATTGTAATTACAAGTGCAACTTGTTCTGGTTTAGAGATAAACAAGATACATCACATCAGATAATCTATTTATAAGCATACAGTAATGATTTATTCATCTTTATTACTTAATCAATTTTAAACATAATAAATTAAAAACTAGTAGATATTAAATTAGATGCAATGCTAAGTCTATTTATTAGTTTTAAGAAATTTTATTAAGTGAACATAAGGTGTTACCTATTTTTACAGAAAAGAAAAAAAACTTTGCTGCTCAAGTAGCGCACTTGGGAAATCCACATTCTGATGCTTTACCAGTAAAATTTTAATAGCTCCTTTGCCATAACACCAATGCAATTAGCACATCTGAGATTCAGTCTAATATTTCAGTCAAAAAGAAGAGTGACACACAGATGCAGACTTTCGGGAAAGATAGGTATAGATTAAGATATTACCTAATGTACAGATTAAATGATAAATGCTACAGATGTTAGCTACCTGGTTCGTGTATATGCTTAAGAGAGACTGGTTCTCGTGTGAAGTTTGAAAAATTAAAGAAGCATCCTGAAATCTAGAATTACAGCTCCAACTCTTCATCATGACTTCATCATTAAAATGGAGAAACATTTCCCTTCTTAACCAAAACAGCTAAGACAATTTATATGCTTTCACACCTGTCTTTTTCCGAGCAGATGAAAAGAGAACCCTAGTTAATGTAGGTGGCAGCTTCTAGCCTGACAGCTTTTCAAGACTCGAGACTATCCAGAGACATAAAGCTTTGATCAGAAAGTGTCAGTAACCCCTATCAGGGCACCTTTACATTTGATGGACAAATTCCTAATTTAATATTAGAGGTCATTATAAGTAGTCATAATTGTAATAGCCATAATTAAAAATTCCTCAACAAATGGCTTGACCTATTAATGGGCAGTGTTTTCAAAATAATACATTCCTAGACATAACATTTACTACTAAGTTCCAATTCAAGGCAGATATGTACTAAGATCATGATATACCTGAACATTCTTTCTAAGAAAAAGCTTCCACTGAAAAGTGTTGAAAACCCGAAGGGATTAAACATGCAGTAATTACCATATGCAACTGATATAAATGTTGGCCAGTGATGAGACTTAAAACTGGTATGGAGTTGTAGGGACTATGGTCTTTAGAGACATCCTATCACAACTTATCTGCCATACTTTTGATGAAAAAAGTAATACTCAAAACTTAAATACTTATACACTTACATACTATATTAATATACTTTGATGCTTAAAACTCCACATAGACTATAAAAAAAAGACTATAACAACAGCTAAACAGTCTACAAGATTTTTCTCTTGAACTGAGCAAAGCTTAATTTTAGACATTATGACCATTGCTCTGCAAACCCCAAGGAAATGCTAAGGGGGAGGAATTGTGGAACACAATGACACTTTATTCCACGTAAGTAACAGGAGCCTGAAACAGATGTATTCAGCATGTTCAATCTATGAAAGCATACCTACTAAAATGCAGCAGCATCAAGAGGAATATTGATTTTTCAGGCAGTGTTTTCAACATTCAGAAGTTTCTGTTAAGTCTCTAGAGTTCAGAAAATTCTCATGGAAATTTTACATGCTGGTACCTTGGCAAAGGCTTGATTACTCTGTTGTTGGCGTTTTTAAAAGCACTCAAGATGATTTAAGTTTTCACACTGCTCACCTGGCTGATTTCTGCATGCTCTTACAGGACGATCTGGAGGAGGTTCAACCTCCACTTTTTTTCCAGGATCAAAGTCATCAGTTTCTCCTTCCGTGTCACACTGTTCTTTCTCCCTTTTTCTCTTTTTCTCTTCCTAGTACAGAAAGAAGAAAATAGAACATACTTGGAATGTGCTATATACACAAAAGAAGATAAAGACAGTATTTTTTCATTTGGAATATTCAAGGTATATCTGACCCGTAGCATGTAATAATACTGTTTGAACAATAGCGTCACTTCCACTGACTCTTGTCAATTTTTATTTCTCTGATTATGCAATAGTGTTTACCTTTTTCCTCTTTGTATTTAAGGCACTACTGTTCTCTCATTAGATCCAAAATAGAATGTTAAACTCTGAAGCTATTTCCATGCAAAACTGCTTGTTAATACCCACATCAGAGAGTAAACAACGCCAATTGCTGATCCAGTAAAGAACAGTCTGCACATCTGTGTGTGTTTTGTTGCTTGATGCATTAAACAGGAATCAATAAAATAGGCAATAATTCAGTAACAGTACAAAAGATCCAAATGAAATGCTCTGGCAGGGGTGGCAATTGCTGATCTCTTCCTGAGCTTCAAAGCAAAGACATGCTCGAGTAATTCTTACAGTAACTACTCATGTTTGCATAGAAAAGCATACTTTGATTAACCTTGTTTAGACTACAGTGTTATTACTGATCTACCATTAGTTTCTTTTGTATGCACCAGTAATGAAGTTCTGGAGAAAAAAAAAAACAAACAACAAAACAAACAAACAAACAAAAAAACCACATACACACACACCAAAAACACACACCCAAGAAAAAGCACAATGCCCTTGCATTAAACATGGTTCTTTTGGTACATTTCAACTCCCAGACCTACACGTAACTGAAACATTTGAAAACATTTCTACAAATTACATTCTCCTCTCTCTGTGCTGTGTTCAAGAGCTTCTGAACAATCCTAAAAAATACATCACCTTCAAGTAAACCGAGCCCAACAAATCAATTTGAAAAACACTTTCGCCATAAACACACACAAAGGAGTACAGAAAAACTGTCAGATGAGAATAAGATGACAGCATAGAACTCGGAAAGCAAAGAGGTCAAAGTACGATTAGTAAACAAAATCAGTATTATTAAAACAAAACTGTAGTGTCAGTGCCTTCTTGCCAATTTCAACCTCACTCCTCAACATGAATCGTGTCCTTAGACATCACTAAGGCGATCACAATTTCTACTAACAAAGCCCCCAAAGCCACAAATGCAGAAGTTATTCTGAAGAAGAGATGGTAAGACTATTGTATCACAGTACTCAACAGAGCACATTTTAAAAAGCTGTTTTGAGTAAACATAAGTTTCAATGTCCAATATCTTGTAACGTCTTAGGGACAGAAGTTCATTCTGGATTTATTTGAAAGAACAAAAATACCCTCTTCAAAGGGTAGCAAAGCATGTTTCTGACCTGGGTGAAATATGAAACATCAGATTTAAGAACAGAAATATTTATACCTAGAGAGAAAACAAATGGATAGGAGAAAAAGCAGTTAAAAGAAACAAGCTTTTACATTATTCAACAAGTCATCACATAGATACTACTCTTCCAAATGGAAGACATACACAAAGTCCCATACAGGGGTTTTCTATAGTTGTGAAGTGTGAACATTTTTTGATTTAATTTTGGTTGAAGAAGTTTCCAAACAATGACCTTCCTACAATACCAACTAAAAAAAAAAAAAAAGAAAAAGAAGTGTTTCTGTACACTGAACCAGATTTTACATCTGATAAGCAAGCATGTCTGAATCCAGGTATATATGAATTCTAGAAGTAACAGCCTACCTTTCTCTTTCTTCTTTCTTCATCATCAAGATGCTTTTCCTTTTCTTTCTCAGACTTTTTTTTCTTTTTTTTCTTCTTCTCTTTATGTCGTTCTCGCTCATGATCTGATCTGTCATCATAGTAACTAGAATCATGCCCTGACCCAGAAAGTTCAGTCACTTCACTGCCTCCAACTTTAAGTACCAGTTTTAAAGGTTTTTCCAAAGGCTTGTCCACGTAATCTAAAAAAAAGAAAAAGAAAAGAAAAAGAAAAATCTTATTAGGGATGCTTCTTCTGGAAGTGCTGTTTACAAGACTCTGCTCTGGTTTGAAAAAGCATGCAATACGTTCAGAGATAAATGCAATTGCAAAGGCTAGCATTAAGCAGCTGCTGTTCATACATTTAATATCTTGACTTCCAAAAACTCAGAAAATACAAGGAACTAGCTCCTTGGCTCTCCATAAAAATATCATATATACAAGTGTAGTTCTGGCATCCTACTATAAGTACAAGTGTTAGTGCTTGCAAAACACAAACTGTTTTGAAGCCGCAACCAACAGTAATTATTTCACTGATTTTTTTTCCTGACAACATTTGAACTGTTTTCTAGAAGCATTTCTTGTATCTGCTAAATGACTAATCTTTCAACACGTCCTCCCACAGAGTAAAACTTCAATTGCTGCACGAGATTCCCAAATACATCTAAAAATGTTCCTTGAGTTGCGCAGCATGACAAACGCTTGTCAGAGCAAGGTGAGAACTCGTATCACTCGAACACTGATATAGTAACGAAAATCCCTCAACAAAAGCCGTGCAAACCACGAAGACACCGGGGCTCAAACACACCGTGACACTTCACGCCAGTGTCCCAGCGCCTGCTCTGTGTCCTCAGCTCGTCTCCCGAGCCGCCATCTGCTTCAGCCCTGTCTCTCCCGCTGAGGGGAGTCCCTGCTCTCAGGGAAGCGCTCCACCCAGCACTGCCGTTTCTCCACGCCCGGCGGCTCGCCCCCGGAGCGCTCACCCACGCAAACGAAGGCTTCTCCGCTGCGACCCAGCCCACGAAGGGATGCCGAACCCTGCCGACAGCCACGGGGACAGAGACACGTCCTCGAGCACAAGGGGGCGCCCCCCTCTCTCGACCGCTCCCCCTCGCCCCCCCGAATTGTTACCGCTGTACGTGGTGGCAGAGGCCGAGCGCCATTCCGCCTTCTCCGCCTTGTGCTTCTTGTGCTTCTTGCCCATCGCAGAGCCGACCCCACCAACCGCAGGTTCCTTTCTGCCCGGAAGCACTCGAGGCGGAAGGGTTCTCCCCCTCCCCTTTCTGCGAAGGAAGATCCCGGTCAAGGGGAAGGAGGCGGAGCTCCTCTCGCTAGCCCGCCGTTTTGGAAAAAGGCGGTAGTGGTGGCCTGGCGTGTCGGGTTTTCTTCTTCTGTGAGTACGCTGCTCTGTTGCTCTTTGTGTGGCAGAAGCGCAGCCCTCACAGCGGCCTGCTCACGGAGGGGCTGGAGAAGCTGTTTAGTCCTCTTGCGACCTCGTATTCCCTGCCTGCAGCGCACCGTTTTCGGGGTCCCGCCTGACGTGAGGTGATTTCCTTTCCCCGCTTGTAACGCTAGCCAAGGGAGGAGCAGGAGCCTGCGCCCGCGACGTGTCTTATGTCCCCTGGCCGGTACCGGCATCTGCCGAAAGACGGAGGGAGGTGCTGGTGACTGTGGGTGCTGGTCACCGCGGTGGGCTGGGGGATGCGTGGTTGAGTCACGGTGTTCCCGTGCGAGGAAGGGCTGCTGGTGCCGCTGGTCGTATAATGGTCACTAAAAGTCTGCTTTTTGTGCTTGTTGCTTTTCCTTAGGAGTGGGAAGGATGGACGAAACTGCTGGGGATCTGAAACAAGAGCTTCCAAACACGTGCGATAACATTCAAATACATGTGGAAGTTCATCAAAATTCAATCAGGTCTCTCTTGCCCTTTAGTCTCTGGCAACCTATAGTGAATTTTTAGTTTGAATCATAGTAGTGGAAAAAGGCTGTGCACATAAAAACAGTAAAGGAAACATTGAAATGGAATGAACTATGTTGGAAAGGATCTCTGAAATTGTCTTTCCAGCTTACTGCTGAAGGCAGGGCCAATTAGATCAGATTATACAGGGACTTGGTTAATCATGTTTTGAGATTACACAGTCTCTCTTGACATCTGGTCCAGTGTTTGACCCACCTCCCTCATGCTGGGAAGAATATTTTCTTGTCTGATTAGAACTTTGCTTGCTGCAGCTTGTGTCTGTTGCCTTTTGTCATTGTGCTGTGCACCTACAAGAGGCTTGCTTTGTGTTCCCTTTACGCAATCATGAGTTTCCCCACAGCTGAGATAGCTGGAGGTTGAACAAACCCGTTTCTCTCAGCTTTTCTTTGTGTATCCTGTGATCAAGTCTTACAGTTGTGTTGGTGGCCATCATTTGGACTTGCTCCAGAATATTTATCTCTTTTACGAGTAGACCCCAAAACTAGACACTGTATCTAGATGCGGTCTCACAGACAGACGAAGAGAAGGAAAGAATCTCTTCCCTTAATATTTAGTCTGCACTCTTGGTAGCACAATGTTTTAAAATAAGGTTGGCCTTCTTTGTGGCAGGTGTTTACCACTGACTCGCTACCAACGTGTTGCCCCCTAGTGCCTGCATGTCTTTTGTGCAAAGCTGCTTTTCATCTCTTTGGCCTCTGTTCTGGCCTCTGTCTGGGTGATAGATACAGAGGCAGAATTTCACATATGTTTTTGTTGAACTTCAAGAGGTTTGTGCCAAGCCATTACGTCAGCCTGCAGAAGTCTCTATCTGAATGGCAGCCTTGATCTCTTGCATATTGATAGTCCTTCCTGCTCTGGTGTCACCCATAAACTTGTTTCAGCTGCATTCTATCCTGTTGTCCAGGGTGTTATCGAAGATGTGAAAACAGTGTTGGTCCTAATTACCTCACTCCCTTCCTGCCTCACATACTTACTTGCAGCTTCTCTTGGACTACTAATTGTTCCGAGCAGGACAGTCCAACCACCTTGTTATCCATTCATCCTCTCCTTATCTTACTAATTTGGCTATCAGGATACTATGGGTGAGTATGTTGAAGGCCTTGTAAAGGTCAAGGTATAAAATATCCACTATCATCAGGCTTGAAAAGACAAGATATTGCATTGAAGCTGCAAACTTAACATCGTTCTGGAATCTTAAGATGCTATGCCTTTTCCCTTAGTTTTACTGGAGTTCTTCATATAGCACCCAGAGTTGTCCTTAGAAGTGAAAGCATAACCGAGTTTCCAAGCTAACTAAGCTCAGTCTAGTAGCTTGGCTATGAGTTTCAGTATTATTCCTAGTGATACACAGTCAGTGTAACTGATTTCTGTTCTCGAAAGCTTTTAGTTTTGTCATTCCAGGTCCCTTGATATGATTGCAAGCAGATCAAATACTCTTCCCTCGCGTGTGCCTTTTAATGCAAAGGTATCAAGCTCATTGCTTGTGCAAACAAACTGAATCTGATAATTTGTTTCTGTTATAGTGGTGGGTGTTTGTTTTTAAATGGAGGCTGTTTTCTGTGTAGGCTTAGCTTATTAAATAAACTAATAAATAAAGCATTGTGATATTAGTTGCCTTATAAATGTCAGTGTTATAAATAATGCTGTTTCTTTCTTATTAGCACGGCAAAGAAAGAAGATATCAGAATGAGTGTCCTAAAACTGTTGAACAGACATAACATCGTGTTTGGTGATTACAAGTGGACAGAGTTTGATGATGGTTTCCTTAACAGCAATGTGCAGTCTGTGTCGATTGTGGATACAGAGCTGAAGCTAAAAGAAAGACAGGTATTTACAATCAAGAATGTACAGCCTTATTCATAGGTATGTGAAATGGTAGGTAGACTTGTGATTGTCTAAGCAAGGTCATATTCCATAAGCAAGGTCTGTAGGAAGAATATCTTTTACTAGACCAACAGGTATAAATGGGAAAAAGTAGCTATGTTTTTTGGCTTACACCCCATAGTAGGAAGAAACAATAGGCTTCAAAGCTGAATGCCAGCTGAGTACTGTTAATTTATGTTCTAATTCACTTTGAAGTGAGAAATATCATACAATTGTGAAATCATAGAATGGTTTGGGTCATAAGCAGCCCTTAACGATCACCTGGTTCCAACCCTCCTGCCATGGGCAGGGACATCTTCTAGACTAGGCTTCTCAAAGACCTATCCAGCCTGACCTTTAATACTTCCCAGGATGAAATATCCACAGCTTCCCTGGGCAACCTGTTTCAGTGCCTCAACACCCTCTGAGTAAAGAATTTCTTCTTAGTTTAAAGCTGTTATTCCTTGTCCTAACACTACACCCCCTGATAAAGAATCCTTCTCTAGCTTTCCTATAAGACACTCTTAGGTACTGGAAGGCCATTATAAGTTCTCCCTGGAGCCTCCTCTTCTCCAGGCTGAACAAACCCAACATCTTCAGCCTGTCTTCATAGCAGAGGTGCTCCAGCTCTCATCATCCTCATGACCCTCTGGACTTTCTTGAACAAGTCCATGTCCTTATGGTGAACACAGTATGAACTCAGCTGAACACGGTAATATGATTTATTAAAAGTCTTTTTATATCTATTCTAGCCTATTGACTTGAGCAAAAGCAGTCTTTCCATTCACATTTTTCATCTGAATGAAGAAGGGCCAAGCTCTGAAAACGTGGAAGAAGATAATGAAGATATCGTTGCAGCTAACCACTGGGTGCTACCTGCAGGTACCCACCCATCTGATAATTCTGGAAGGTCCAGAGAAATTACAATGAAATAAAATCTTGGAAAGGCTAAAAGTGTTTATAGGGCTACCATTTAAAGGTATTATGTGTATCAGCTGTAGTAACTTTTTCCTTTATGGGTGGAGCCGATAAATATGGCCTTTCTTTTTTTATGGTTTTGACTGAGCTACAGGTGGTTCCACAAAATGTCAATTATGCAATATTTGTGGTTGGAAGTCACTGATCTTGTGAAATAAATCCTGAAAACATACAGTCAAAATCACAAGCATGCAGATGCCCCTATGGGCAGCATTCCAAACTTTCATTTGTATACCTGCAAGAAACTCCTGATTTTAAATACTGGCTTTCCAAAGCCCACTACAGGCTTCCAGCCTCCAAGACAGTGATGCTCTTAAATTTTCAGACTTCAGTGTCTGTACAAAAGCTGTACTGGAAACGCAACAGAACAGGCACAGGGATGGAAGTGACTTTGAACTTGATTCTTTCCAGGTGTCTGATTCTTTCATCTATTGCTTTTCTTTTTTTTTTTTTCTTTTTTTTTTTTCCCCTGTGAAAATTGATGTTTGAAATAATTTTAGTGTGCTTTCTATGTGCTTGTATTGAAAACCATGTAGTCTGGGGAAAAAACCTGAGCTTTTAAACAAATAATACTATCTTGAATTTCTTTTGAGAACTTAATACAACTGTTCATAAAGTTTCATACTATCAACCTATTGCAATGAAAATCACAAGTTTTTGTTCAGATATGTAGTTATCCTAATACTGTTGGTGCTACTGTCAGCAACTGTATCATGTTTTCAGTAAATTTGCAGATTATTTTTCTCTGTCCCTAAAGAAAATAATTTTCCTAGAGAGGGAAACGTGAAGCTTACTTCACATATATGAAGTATGCTTTTCCCCTAGATAGGAACAAAGAAGCTGAAGAGATTTAGAGTCCTCGAAGTGTTTTCTGGAAAGAAGAATAAGGCCTTCCGCTGCAACAAAGCATGGCCTGCCTTTTAGTGCTGCCTAATGCTTGGGCAAGTTGCCTTCTGTATCCAGAAAGAGAAGTACAAGTGTGAGCTTGAGTTCGAGGAGTGATTCTGTGACATTTCTTGCTCCTTTTATGTTGTGGATAGCCAAAGTATTCAGAATGTTTCTCTTTGGGAAGAATTCTGTCTGGTACTTTGACATAATTCTCATATTATTGTGGTTTATAATTCATCACGGTCTTTTTTTTTGTTTGTTTTCTTCTGCTGTAAGGTAAGAAAACATGCTGCTGTAAGAAGAAAACAAATTTCTAGCTAATTGCTAGAAATGATTAATACCCCAAAATCACAACTAATTTTTTATACATTATTCAACTACGTGCTTCTTTATTTTCTTCCTTTACATGCTCATGTAAAATACATAAATAAATAGCTGAGTATAACTTTGGGAGTAAAACCTTCTCCCAGCCCAACTTTTTGCAGCTCTTTAACTTGGGAAAATATAGCCAGCTACCTCTCCAGTTCAGGATGGAAATAAATATTTGAATAGACAAAATGAAATACTGATTTTTTTATTTCTTGTCAAGGTTTTATAGAAAACTGATAGAAGGTTGAGGAAGAATAATTTCCATTCACAATTATTCAAGGAACTACAGTATTCAAGGAACTACAAGCTCAATTTGTCTGTTAAAAAGTAGAGTTTGCTTTTTGAGAAAAATCATACATATATTTTTTTCCATATACTTTCGTTGTTCTCATAGCTCTGTTCTTGATCCTTAATTTTAGCTGAGAATAATTTGAAAACTGCTTTGCGCTGCAATGATAGATTACAAGTTCTCGGATTGATTTACCTTAAACAGATGTGTAATGTATTGCTTCCACAGCTGAATTTCATGGCCTTTGGGAAAGTCTTATATATGACACTGAAGTAAAATCACATGTAAGTTGAAAATTAATAACAATTAAAATTGCTTGAAATAAGAAATAAGAGTTTAAGTGTAGACTGAAGTTGTTACATTCTTTGGAAAAGTTATTTGGAAATAGCAAACTTGAGAAAGATTTCTTATGTCTGCTTATTACAGTTCTACATTATGAAGGGTAGTGTAGTGTTAGCCATTTTGCAAAGCTTTACATTGTTGTCAAAAATTTCTGTGTAGTTTTTGGTACTTCCGTGCTTTTCTGATGTATCCTTAACAAAGGAAGATGGAACTGATGTTTTGAGACTAAACATCATATCTCAAGAGGTGTATGAGTAGGTATGACTGTGAAGTCTGCCTTGCAAAAAAAAATATTCTCAGTTTCCATGTTAAAAGCTTCAGTGAAGGCCATTCCACAAATTAGAATTAACTTCTTCAGATATGTTAGCTTATTTAAAACAAAACAAAACAGTTAAAATCAGAAGTTTAACCTCTGGAGGTGTTGTTTTGGTAGCTACTTACAAATTCTTAGAATAATTTCACTTTTGCTTTAGACATGTTAAGCATCCTGCCTCGAAGAAAGTAATGAATGTTCTCTGTAATGGGAGTAGAAATTCACTTGATTATAATACTGCACATTTTCAAAAGGCTGATTAATCGTATGCTTTCCTAGAAGGGGAGAAGAAAATTGGTGGAAAAATTAACTCCAAAGAGGCCTAGAAAAACGTATGCAGCATTCTTTGAAATCAGTTCTGTATTGTGAAGGTCCTAAGAGATCTGTTGTATAACAGGTGTGAGTTTTTTAATGATAAGGAAATTTGGTGGCTTGCTATCACTAAAAGGGAATAGTGTTTCTCTCAGCTATATTCTTGGTGCTTCCCTTCTACTGGCATTCTTGTTACCCTTGGAGTTAACTAATTGAGGAAACACAAACACAAAACGTCCAACTTACTGTGTGATGGGCTGATTGCCACCTGTTTTTGTCCCAGGAATTGTTTCAGTGCAACAAAACTGGTAGGTGCAGTTAGGTGGAGGAAAATGGGAGTTGGTCTGTGTGCTTCTGGCAGCAGCGAGCCGATTGGTTTAGTTGTAATGTGAATCTGCAGTGTTACTGTTCATACAAATGCACATTGAATGATTTGACTAGAGCGAGTGCACTCCCATTCGAGTGGTGGTAAGGGATCCAGAAGAAACAAAACTGTTCCGTGGGGTCATTTTCTAGCTTGAAGATTCTGTGCTTTCATTAGAGGTTGTGATGATAACTACAAGAATTTGTAGAACTGTAACCTGAAATTAAATAATTGTGATGTGAGTAAAAGTCACAAGTGATTCAGTTGCTCTTATGACAGCATTTCATAAATTGTTTATTATGCCTATTTAAAAGAAAAAAATGCTTCTATGTCAAGTTTTTGGACACATGTAACTAATTTATTAGCTTGTTTATAATACCACAGTTACAGTATTTTCACTTAAAGCTTTATAATCATAAACTCTGTAACAAAACATTTTAGTGCTTGTTCATTTGTAAGGTAAACATCAATGAACATATCAGCGTTTGTCTGATTTATGGAACTGCTTTCCAATTCATCTGAGAAATGACAAGACTCTATAGACTTACTGATGTAATAAATAACTGAGT
Source organism: Anas acuta (assembly GCF_963932015.1). Classification (NCBI taxonomy): domain Eukaryota; kingdom Metazoa; phylum Chordata; class Aves; order Anseriformes; family Anatidae; genus Anas; species Anas acuta. The sequence goes on from NC_088980.1 coordinate 66,027,540, forward strand.
AGAACACTGACTGTAAGGGTATGTTGGTAGAACAAGAAATGCTAGCTTTCAATGACTAAAACTGGAACTAGTTAACTTCTGTAGAAGTTGCTGTGATGAATTGTCACTTAAACTGTGGAACTGGCTGGTTATGGTTGGACTTTGCAGACTGAAATGATTCCTGTTAGGTTTTAAATTGACATCTTAAATTACATTGACAGATTGATGCTATTGGCAAATATGCTGAGTGAAGTTCAGGGTGGTTTTGGTTGTTGTTTTGTTTTGTTTCTGCTCCTTAATTGTTCCATTCTGTGGCATGGGTTATTTCAGGAATACTATTTATTGTCTTATTTATGTTAAATGGAGCACAATACAGGTAATGATAATACAAAATAAAATGATATCAGGTGTTAGAGGTAATAATCAGTATTCATTCACACCTCAGGTTCATGTTCGTTTAATGGAAAGAGCTCTCTACTGGCTTACTGTAGATAATGAAGTAATTTTGTATTTAGAAATAAGCATTCAAGGAAGGTACATGCAACTTTGCTTTTTTAGAACCTACAAACCAATCTACACATTACTTACAGTAGCTGATACAAATGCTTCAATAGAAAGCAACTAAATTTGACAGCAAATGCTTTGTTTGATGGGTAGACTACAGCACACTAAACAGATGTGTACCTGTAATAAAAGTTAAACAGAAACCAGAGTCTGATTCTCTTACCCTCTGTGCTTGGGCAGCTCGTGAATTAAGCACACACTTGAAGTGGGAGAGTAGAAAATGAAAATAATTTAACTTCTATAAAAGCATTTAATTTATTCATGTAAAATCTCTAGACTCCATTTGTGCTCAGTAAATGCTATTCTTTTTCACAAGGGCATGGAGGAAATGAATTTCCAACCTTCGCAGAAGGAAACTGGGACTTGGTCTGAGAGATTTAAAGTCAATGAATTATTTTTGTTTTGTTTTGTTTTGTTTTTGTTTCTGTTTGAGTACATGATAGAGATAACTAGGAGACTGTCCATTTGTAATTGTATTTGCTGACACATCTCTAATTTGTGTCTTTTTTTCCCCCCCCAACCCTGGTCTTCAATTAGTTACTTGATTATGTGACAACAACATTACTATTTTCTGACAGAAATGTTGACAGCAACCTGATATCATGGAACAGAGTTGTTTTGCTGCATGGTAAGAATTATCTGTCTTAAAACAAGTTGATTCATTGGCCATCTGTTTATATTTTCCTTTTGAAGAACTTGTATAGCAGTTCTTATGTTTAGCAAAATTATATACGTGTTCTTGTGTTATAGCAGCTGTGCTTTTAGATGCATTATAATGCAGTACAAATTTAGAAGAAAAGTGATGTCATAATCAAATTAGTATTCACATCTACTAGGTTTTGCAGGAACTTTGTTGACACATTATAAATTTTATAGTTCATGTTTTTAATTTTTATTTTTAAGTGATACTACTGCTTTTGTATAAAGTGCAAAAAATGTTGTAGCTACTGAGCACATTAGGAACCAGTGTAGTTACAGTCCTTCCGCAATATTAAAATTCATTAATTATGGCTTTATTACAAATACTTTTGAGGAAACTGCAACATTGATCCAAGTGTTCTGTTATTAACAGTATATTATATTGTCCAGTATAAAGGCAGTACCTTCACTTATTTCGTTAGCACTATTTCATTTAAGTTGTAGTGTTCAATCACTCCTACTTTACTGTGGAAGTGATACCATAAATGAGATGGACATCAGCTGAATTCATTTTGTTGCAAATTGCAGCATGTTATTGATTAATTGCAATTTTGTCATCCAGACTGGTATTCAAAAAACTAAAGGTCATAGTGGAAATGTTTGTTATGAGTGTATTTGTTGTAATTCTACTTAAGTTATAATATTTAACACATCTAGTTCAATGAACTATTTAAAATCAAGATTTTCTTCCTTGGTTATTTATTAGTTTAGAAGATGCAGGATGTCTTTGTTTGGAAAGCTATTTATTTTAGACTGTTGACAATATATCTATAATAGATATATTTAATGTTGGTAATGAGCTCTTTATTGTGATCACAAAGAAGTTAATACTGGGAAACCTAAAACTCTTGTAGTGCAAAATACAACATTTATGATATAATGGTGTTACTGACTTTGAATGGAAATACTGTCAGCTGGTTGCTGTCATCCATTTGTTTAGCATCCACAAATCAATCTCCATACATTCATGTTCTGTTTAAATATGTTTGTCTGCTTGGAGAAATCTGTATGGCTCTTCTATAGGGCCTCAAGCTATATCCAAAAGGTTTGTCCTGTAGCACACTTCCTAAGATGCTCTGGGCTACCCCAGTATGTAGATTCTGGTAAAGTGAACAGCTGATCAAACTGGGCATAGTGGATTTCTGTTTTTGCATGTTGGAAGGGTATGTTTTAGGAAGTTTAAGCAAAGCACAGATTTTTTGAGAATGTTAATAAGCATAAGCCTTGCTAGGGTGAAACACTTTTCTCTTGTAGAATTTGATTATTTTAATTCTATGGTGTCTGTGTACAAGGTGTTATACATATCATATACATAGCATGTTATACATAATCATAATTTACAACATAAAAATTAAAAGCTGACAACGGAGCACAGCTCTAAAATTGTAGTGAGTAAGCAAAGTTCTCAAAAGACCCTGATGTTCCCAATCCTGTCTCCTGTAATGCTGCAATTAGTGTTGTAATGAAATACAGTAATTAAAAAGATGTTAGGTGTCATTAATAACCTGTTGCAGATTCTGTGTAATATATTATATGAATTTGATTTCAATTCAGGCCCTCCTGGAACTGGCAAGACCTCTCTCTGTAAAGCATTGGCTCAGAAGCTGACAATACGATTGTCGTACAGGTGATCTTTTTGGAAATTCTTCACTTTAATTTATTGTTTTTAAATGTTATTTTTTAATAGCCCAAAGATGCTTAATACTTGATTTCAAGTAACTGGTGCCAAGTGCTAAGGTTCATAGCTCTAGCTTGGCAATAAAATTAATCTGATATAAAAAAAGACTATCTATGGGGTTATAAATCCTTTTAAAATGTCCAATTATTTGAGCCAAGTTAGAAAAAACAAATTCAAATGGCAGTATTGTCATTTCTTCATGCTAGTATTGTACATTTGTGAAGAATAAAGGATCACAGGTTATTATGCCTGCTATTTGAATCTTCACGATTAATAAAACTTGATTTTAATAGGTAGTGATTTTGGTGCCAGTTTGTTTCATACTTGAACTGTCTGAATGCCACAGTCAGCAGAGGTCAGTCTATATATCAGACAAGTAGAGTAGTTAACCGTAAGCTTCTTTGCAACGAATAGCTAAATAAAAATGCTTCACATGGTAAATAAGTTTCATGCTTTTATACATGCTCTTACTTGCTATACTAAACAAAATCTTACAAGAATGATGCCAGTAACATGGAAACGGTTTCCTAAACTATATGGAAATAGCAACCAAAACCCTTCTAATGAAGGAATCCCGATAGCAGTTTAATGTGAAAAATTCTAGTGCGACATGTTTCTGGAAGTTATAATTAAAAACAAAACGGGTGTTATGTTTTTAGAACTAAGTAATTTAAACTACTAATTCACAAAATTCCAGACTTGAAATGGAGAGAGTGAGACTTACAGAAGTTACTGATATCACTGACTTTTATTTACAATGCAACAGAATTGATGCTTCTTTTTGCCTTCCTAATTTAGGTATAAGTATGGACAGTTAATTGAGATAAACAGCCATAGCCTTTTCTCTAAATGGTTTTCTGAGGTAGGTATTGATTTAGCGTATTAAGTGGACTCTGTTTTATTATAAGCTACACTGTAATCTGTTGAGTTTGGTTCGTAAAATAGGTTTTTGCACCAGAAGTTATTCAGGATACTTAATGTGTTTGAAAACACTTAAATAGAAGCTATGATAGTGTCTTACTTAGAAGAACAATAATAAAAAGCCTACAGAGTTTTCCATTCTTAAATTTGGAAAGACTTGGAAAGTGATGTGGTATGGGATTAGTTAAACATATGTATATGGTCTCTTTCTAGAGTGGCAAGCTCGTAACCAAGATGTTCCAGAAGATTCAAGAGTTAATTGATGACAAAGATGCTCTTGTATTTGTACTAATCGATGAGGTATGATTCTAATAGTATTGACGTACATTAAAACTTAGCAGAAAGTAAATTATGGGAAGGAAAGTGTGATAATTCTCGAAGTGTAATAAAATCATATTTAGGCTTTTTTTTTTTTTAAATAAGTTACATAATTTTGTGCAGAGGGGTAAATTTTAATCTCAGCTGGCGGATTTGAGAGATTTGGGAAGGACATGATGTGATTTAACAGACAAATTCCAGTTGAAAATTAAGCAAAACCTTTTTTGGTGCCATTTATCTTGCTGCTGTGTCTTTATAAATTGAATATTGTTTTAAGCTTCTAAATAGCTTGGATTTGTATTAACAGTGCACTTAGTAGAGTTGTGAAGTTCTAAAAAGAATTCATTTGATTTCAGTTAATTGTCTCATTTCTCTGCACGGTCTTGTACTTATGTATTAAATTGCTTATGTGTACTTTATTAGCTTTTTTGTGTTGGAGTTCCTATGGGGAAGCTTGTTTTAAATTTGATTTATTTGTTTTGTTCTTTTTATTCCCCAGAAATTAAATTGCTGAAAACTAATTTTTCATTTACTTAATTTACTGAAACAGACCTTGCTATCAGAACAGGGATTTCACTTACTACATTTTTCTTCCTTGACATTCTTTTCTCTCTTTCCCTAAATTCCTACTTAACAAAAGATTTTGAAGGCAAAATTTCAGATACTATTTTCAAGAACCTGGAGATGTATTGTATTATTTGCTTGCTGCCAGCATTCCAGATACGCAATGTTTTGTGTGGGTGCTTTTTTTTGTTTGTTTTGGTTTTGTAGGTGGAAAGCCTCACAGCAGCTCGCAGTGCCTTCAAGGCAGGCACAGAGCCTTCAGATGCTATTCGTGTGGTGAATGCTGTACTGACACAAATAGATCAGATTAAAAGGTAAATTTATGTTATTACAACAGCAAAAGGTAACTGACAACTTCATGATTCCTGCTAAATCTTAATTTCCAGTTAGAATACTAATCCTAATTGGTTAATGAAACAATTCGTTAATGGTGCTAATTATGAAAAGAAATTAGAGTAATCCACTAGAATATTTTGCATGCGAATAGGTGAACAAATGTGGATTTGATAATCTGCAGATAATATAATTCCATTAAAGCTGGGGAGAGATATAGCACAGATGGTCATAGTAACTGCTTCGGAGGGATAAGAATAAGATCAATGAAGAATGTATTCATCAGTAACAGCTCCTAGATGTTAGTCTCAAGCAGATGTGTACAACATTTGGCTTAGAATCAATCACTAACGGTACTTGGTCCACTTCATGTGCTGGATTTAGTGCAGCACATCTCTTGTTTTTTTCCTGCCACTTCCTTTACTTCGTGGGCATACTTGGCTCTGTTTGCAGAAAGAAAGGTGCCCTGGTATTTTTTGCCCTGTCTTGCTGCTAATTAAAAGCAAGTGGCTTATTCAGCCATACAGTTCACAGGCTTCATCTGAATATAGCTGTGATTAAAATTTTTGTTTCGGTATTTGTTAGAGTGAGTTGTTACTTCAGTTGAAGCTCATTCTAACGTCATACACAGTAGAATGTATCACGTTAGCCGTTAAACTAAATACTTTCTACTGAATTGAAATCAAGAACATATAGATAAGAGATTCAAATTTACAAGCCTTTGTTTTGTGAACCTATTCATGGCAGAAACTATACTGGTAGACTCTCTTCATAATAAATAGTTCTATCACTAATAGTTATATCACTTCTAAAGCAAGGTTAAAAACTATAGATGCTTGAGAAATAGCTGAAAGAAAGAGACAATGCATTGAAATAGATTAGTGACTGACTTGAGACCATTGTATCATTTAATGTAATTGCTTGCTGACAAAAGTGATGTGACTGCTTATTGCACGAGATGGCTTGAGTTGTAAGAAGGATGGCATCAATTTGCCAGTGCCAAGAGGAGATAATTATTGAGCATGTAACCTAAAAATCTGCTTTTGTCTTGAAGGTATCCCAATGTAGTTATCCTGACTACTTCAAATATTACGGAGAAAATTGACATGGCCTTTGTAGACAGGGCTGACATAAAGCAATATATTGGCCCTCCATCCACTGCAGCAATATTCAGAATATATCTTTCTTGCTTGGAAGAGCTGATGAAGGTAATATTTTGAAAGCAGAACTGTAAAACATCATATTTTGGTAAAGTTAATATATGCATCAACCTTCCTAAATAACAAAATCACAAAAAAATGATTCCTTCTCTGTATTACCACTCTTATTGTAGAATTTAATTATGAATGTATTTTAAAGTAAAAAAAATATACATATATATATAAATAAAAAAACAAGTGTGTAATTTTGTTTTCTAGTGTCAAATAATATACCCTAGACAGCAGCTCTTGACGCTCAGAGAGTTAGAGATGATTGGCTTCGTAGAAAATAACGTGTCAAGGTTAAGCCTTCTACTAAAAGAAATCTCAAGGTAATATTTTTTGAAATTCTGCTTGATATATATATAAAGGAGTTGTGGAATTATATCTCAAAATAATTGAATTAGATAATAGCTAGATTTCTGAAACATCTCAGTTGTGGTTTATTTATTTATTTATTTTTAATATTTTGGGGGTTAGAAAAAAACTTCCAGCAGACAATAAGTGAAAGCAATCAGGATTGGCAAACATTTTTTGGCCTCAAACCTGGCTTGACTTAGTGCTGCTTCTGGTTTCTGCTCTACTCTTTAAGTTCTTTAAATTGCTGCCTGAATTAATGAGATTCCTGAGGTTTTGGTGGATATTGTGATTTGTAATGCAATTTATTGGAAATAGCCTTGGCCTTATTTCCTGCCAAGAAAGTGTCTTGGAATACCTTGCAATCCAGTAGGCAGCAAGATTTAAGTGGTCAGAAAAAAAAGGGAATGAAGTGTAAGCAGAGAGTGTTACAGTTATCTGAGTATGCTAGTAAAGCAAATGTTTTCTCTGCAGCATAGCAATTCTTGAAACTATAAAACTATATTCACAATATTGAGCAATATTTTTTTCCAAAGTGCTGGTCTCTATGAACCAAGTAAAATAACATTCAAGTCAAAAATTGTTTTTGTTCTTCCCCTTTCTATTCCTGAAGTATGTGTAATTTCTACTTAAATTGGGTTCTACATACACAGAGGGGTGCTAGGAGGAGAGAGACTGAGACTTATATCAAGTAGGTGAAGTAGAACGTGTATGTAAATTGTGGGAATCAATGGACTGCATTAGCAGTGAGGTCCAACCTTTAAAATAAATTTATCAAGTCTTTCCGAGTGTGTATGGAAGGTTATATCTATACTATACGCTTTCAGTGTAGATATTCCTCCCCATATTCATGAGATACATCATGCTTTTCCCATCACTATGATGTGAGCTTTAGGCAGGCAAATAAAGGATATTTCTCTATCCTTGTTTGCTTCTTTGTACAATGTGGCCTCCCACACGTTTGTCTGTTCATGTCCAGCTTCTGCTAAAAAACCTGCAATCGAGCTCCTTATTACTAGGTATTTTGATTTGAGTTTATTTAGAGGAACTTATGGGGCAAGCACAAATAAAGGAAATTTCATCTTTTAAGAGTAGATATGTAGCATTTAAGCAGTGCTTGTGTCTGTTTTATTATAGACGAAGTGAAGGTCTTAGTGGCCGTGTCCTGAGAAAACTTCCTTTCCTAGCACATGCACTTTATATTCAAGTAAGTCTATTCTACTCTGTATATCTTGTTTTGGGTTTGATTTGGAGGCAGGTGGGAAGACCTTTGGACACTAGTCTGAAGTAAAAGATTGGTCCTAAAACATTTTGCTAATCTAAAGGACACTATTTCTACCAAGTTCTAGAATGAAATAGTTTGTGCAGCCCATAATTTAAAAGGAGATCAAAGAAGACTGATTTCACAACTGATATGTTGTGATAGTACACTGATATTTCTTCTCTGAGGCTTTGTTACTAAAATAAAACCCTGTCTTCATAAATAATGCATATTTGTTCAAACATTAGAGGTAAATCCACAGTAATATTGATTGACTCAGGACTTTGCATAGCTTGACTTTGACTGTAGAATGCTAGCTGGTTTAAAACAAAACTTCAGGTTTTTATTTTTTAAAAATTTGAGCATTTTGTACCATGGAAGTCAAATAGTTCCCTTTCAAATGCTGTGCTTTGTATGTAAATTTTTATGCATTCCTATTGCTGTGGTGGGTCTAACAGAATGTGTTTTGTTTTGTTTTGTTTTCCAGTCCCCCAGTGTTACAATGAAAACATTTCTTCAGGCTCTTTCACTTGTAGTAGACAAGCAATTTGAAGAAAGAAGGAAACTTACAGACTCTGTGTGATAGTTTAGTGTTCTATACTTTTCTGCATTATTACCTTTGAAATGTACATACTTATTACAAAGAAACAGTGCAGTTGTTACGCATATGTAAAACAGATTGTCAACACCTTAAAAAAACTGGAATGCCTAATCTAGTTTTTCAAAACATTCATTAATAAACAATTTTTACAGCACACTTTGCACTTTTATTTCAAATGCAGTGAGACAGTTGGAGGCTGACTTTCAGGAAGAGTTGTTATGTTACTTGCAGTTATTAAAAGTGAGCAGAATTCCGTTTCGCATTTCTTAACTTTCTGTGCGTGCATCAGTTCTTTTATTTCCAGTTTATTTCAAATTCTAAAAGAACAGAAATTCAGTGTTTGATGTGTGCACTAATGCACTGATAATTACTACTGAAATAATAATGAAACTAGAAAAAACCTGAAGTGCTCACTTGGTAGTCCAGCCCTTTTATACTGACGTGTTTTTACCCTGAAACTTAATATATCAAGTGTTTTTTTTTGTTTGTTTGTTTGTTTTAATTATTATTATTTATACCGGCTTCAGAAGTTTAAGCTCAAGAGATCATTTAACTGGATTTTTACAATACTGCTTTTTTGTGTTGGGGCAAATAGACCATCACTCACTGAAAGGCAGCTAAAATGTGTAACAAAGTTTCTTCTAAATGAATGAAGGTTCTTTTTTGTTTGCTTGGTTTGTTTGTTTTTTTTTTTTAAATGTAGATATGACATCAAAGTTATTCAAAGATCGAAGCCAAAATTTCTAAGTGATGAAGTATCCTTTATTGTCAGTGCTGGATGCACGGGGGATCCTTCCACCTAACGTGCATGTCTGAAGTAACAAACTATCTCATATTTATACAGCAAAACAATGAATATTCTATTAACACCTATACATATTCATTACCTAAACCCACTTACTCTCACTTCATATGCTAATTAGCTTATCAGTCCTTGCGCTTGCGCAAAGCCTCCCAAGAACTGTGGGCCGGGGTCTTCGGGATGTGGGCAGTGGTCTTTGGGAGGAAGACCTATGTCCTCATGATGTACTTTTCACCTTTTGCTAAAGAATGCCAAGTTGGCTGAAGTTATCTCAAGTTTCAGCCTAACTGAGGGTCAACAGATCACGGGATGTTTCAATTAACAAGATGCTTAACATAACAGAAGGTCGACAGATAACAAGATGTTGTATATTTTGTTCTCATTAATTTTTAACCACAAGATTTATTCTATCCTAAAGTGAGTTTATACAATATCAAAAGTTACAAATTGTCTGTGGGGTAGTAAATAGTTTGTAGTGGGAAAAAAAAGTATCTAGTCTCTAAAGGGACAGAGACAACTTTTATGTAGTAATTACATATCATTTATAATACTGATTACAAAACTGACAATTCTTCATTTTCTTTTACTATTACAAGCATTTCATCTTCAGTCAGTTGAAAGAATGAAATGGAAGGGAGTTTCCAGAGTAGTAGCTGAATTTCCTTTAAACAAAGATAAAATAGTGAGCTTTAAGTAGATCCTATGCAGTTAATGCACACCTCCTAACCATTAGTATTAGAAATATTCTAATGATGCTATGTTTCCTTACTTTTATATCTTTTAAAGTCAATGTTACAGTATACTTTTATAAGATGAAAGATTTGGTCATGAGCTATTTTCATTGAGTTTTCAGTGCATCAAGAACCTTATGTTCTTCTGACTTGGTATCAGTTTAGTGGTGATATTGGTGGTAGGGGGAGGGCTGGACCAGATGATCTTGGAGGTCTTTCTGAACCTTAATGATTAGGATTCTATGATCCTATATAGAGAGCTTGCTTCTAAATCTTAAAGACACTAGATGGCAAAGCATGAATCCTTAAATTTTAGCAGTCATCTAAATGCTGACTGAAACTCTTAAAAGCCAAAATGAGCAAGAGTTGGCTGCAGTGAAAATATCATATTTAAAGTGGTAATTTTAATGTATTGTAACAACTTAAATCTTTAGAGTTAGCCTTAGAGAAAGGGATATTATGGTGACGCAGTGAAAACTCAATAACCGAAGTTATTAAGCAGGTATTCTTTATTAGGGTGCTGGGAGTGGGAGAGGGGAATCATTATGCCTAACACACACACCAAGGGTTACTGGCAGTGTGCTTATATTAGTAGGACAAATTTCCTGTAAGTCTCTTGCATATTCATAAGGTCTCTGAAGTACTATTAACATAGGTTCTCACCCCTATTTGCATGCATACTGGAGTTTTTGGGTGGTCTTCCGGCACACTCTGGTGTTTTTTTTGTTGAAGGCCAGAAGTCTTCCTCACTGCTGATCTTCTGACCTTTCCTGTCTTTGACAGACTTCAGCAGTCAAGCCAATTCTTGCTGGTTCCATTATCTATGCATATGGTCTTTTACTCCCTTATCTTTGGAGTCATCCTGTCCTTGTGGTTAACATACAATTACAGTAGCTAAGACCTACAGAATCAACATCCTTTATCTTGTTCCCTGTCTCAATGGGTTATAGAATGTTTCAAAAAATGCCCATAAAAGCACTGTAATTACAGAATTTTGATGAAAATAAGTTGTTGCAGAACTTCATTCAAAGTTGAAAAAGTTTACCCAACATGGCAGAAGTTACTTGGTATGGAAGTTTAAGCATCTCATTCACAGGGAGGTAGGTCTTGAAAAACCTGAGATCTATGTCACTGTAAGTTTATGTGATGAAAAACAAGGTTGCCTATGACTTACACCATGAGTGCCTTTAAGGTGTGGTGAGGGAGGGCTGGGAAACTGTCAGAAGTGCACCAACAGTGTCCAGTGTGGGAATATAAATGTAGTTTTTGCAGAGTTACATTGTTTAGAAGGAAGGAATGTGGTACTGAGATATGCTTACAGTGGTAAGAAAGCTTAGCAGGCGACCTTATAAAATGCAGACAACCAGACTCCTTAGGACAATTAGGTGAAAATCGCGGTGTTAAGTCAGGTAAGTGAAGAAACATTACCACTTCAAGCAGTAAAAATGTCAAAAGAAATTTGAAATTTAACAAGCTGGCAACTGAAGGCCATGCATTGTTTGTGAAGCATCAGATAGATTGTGAACCCGGATTACCCACTCAGTGGGGAAACAGGGGAGGGTCCTGTCATCAAAAAGTATATAAACTGTGTTTTGGAACTAGTAGATGCTTGTGGGGCGCCTGCCATTGCAATCGTGAATAAGTTACTACTTCACTGAGATCCTCGCCTGAGCCTAAGTTGTTGGCTACGGAGTGTTTCTCACATCCATGGACCCAAATATTGGCCAAAATACGCCTGGGGCCGGGCTGGTGGCGGCAACCACAATTATTGTTAATAAATTACTGTATTATTTTTCAAAGCCTCTGCCTGCAGTCATTGGTGTGACATCATATGGAGGGGGCTGAATGCAGTCCACTGCCACTCTACAATTTGGTTTGGGGATGTCAGCTGCAGATGGGAGAGGACAGAAGGATGGGGAATGGCTGCGGGGAGTGGGTGCCCGAGGGAGACTTGGGGATTGTTATAAATGAAGATACAACTCAATATGAATTTAGTATTATTCATAAAAAGCAAGTAAACAGTGCTGGGTGTGCAGGGAGTCTATGCTCTACCACCACACACAAACTAACATCGAACTTTCTAAATATACAGAACATTGCTTTTACATATTAAACCAGAGTATGCCTATACATATGTACAATCAGAAAAGGTAAAAATGGCTATGTTTTCCAAATTCTGGCAAGTGTTTAACTAACAAACAATCCTTTAAGTCTACTACTATTAATGCCCATGACTGGGGGAGCATAGTTGGAGTTGGGAATTCTGGTTGAAGTGCTCCCATATCTTCCATGGCTTCATTAATTTTTCTCAGATAATATAACAGTCTCCATTTTCCATTCCTTTTCTTGATTACAAACACTGGAGAGTTCCAGGGCTAGTCGTGGGAACAATATCCCTCGCTTCAAGCTGTTAAGCAACTCAGCCTTCAGGCCTTATGTATCCCGTTCTTCCCAGATCAAAGAAAAGCATATCCATCTCCTTTTCAAGGCCAATAGGACCTGGGTCAAAAGGCACATCCAGGTCACCAGGGGGCATAAAAGCAAAGGTCTGCGATGGCTGTAGCGGCGGGAGGGCCAATGGTGTAGCAGAAGGATCAGTGGACGAACCTGCAGCTCCCTCGCTATCTGGCAAGCCACATGTTTCTGACTGTGGTCCCACATGGCTTTTTAAGGCCTCAGAGATTGCTTGCCAGGTGCTGAGCAATCCCACCGCAACCTTGTTTTTAGTTGCAGAGTCCTACACCTTGACCTCAATTTGCTCCCATAAACTGTTGGATTGTTAATGAGGAGAATAAGCTGTAAGGTTACTAGGACAGTCTTTGTTTCTAAGGATGTATGATTCCCCATAATGCACAACTGCTTACCAGCGAGGGGCAGTTGTGTGCACAGGTCCGCTTCTCTCAGCTCGAGCTTCTTCCCAGCTCCGGTGCGCCTGTTTCCAGTGATTTTCTGTATGAGCTTCTCTGAGCAGTTTGCTGAGTTTGGCTGAACCTATCTTCATGAGGCGATCAATGTGCCTGTTTCCATCCTGGTCTCTGTTCTGCTAACCTGTTCCTTTTCATTCCTTCTTTCTACTTCTTTATTGATGACATAACTTCATTATATTGTGTTGCCTTTTTATCTTGAGGACAGGTTCCCCTCTTATACCCTTCACCCCATAGCAGTACTTTTCAAAAACAAGTTTTTGTTATAAATGAGGTCTCAACTCAATCTGAATTTTGTAATATTTATAAAACAGACATTTCTAAAAGGTATAAAAGCTATAAAAGGTATTAAAGGCAAGTAAACAGCGCTGGGTGAGCGGGGAGTCTACGCTCCACGAACACGCACACACAAACATCAAACATTCTAAATATACAGAACATTGCTTTACATACTAAACCAGAGTACACCTATACATATGTACAATCAGGAAAGGTAACAAACAATCCTTTAAGTTCCATGACTTAACAGTCTCCATTTTTCATTCCTTTTCTTGATTACTAACAAGTCTCCATTTTCCATTCCTTTTGAACGGTATGTCTCGTTTTAAGTTGTCAAGCAACTCGGTCTTTGGGCCTTACATATCCCATTCTTCCCAGATCGAAGAAAAGCATACCCATCTCCTTTTCAAGGCCAATAGGCCTGGGTCAAAAGGCACGTCCAGGTCACCAGGGGGAGTAACAGCAAAGGCCTGTGATGGCAGTAGCGGTGGGGGGGCCGATGGCGTAGCGGAAGGATCAGTAAAGGAGTCCGTAGCTCCCTCACTAAAGTAGGCTGTAGTGAGGTGGGGGTTGGTCTCTTCTCCCACATGCCTGGTGACAGGACAAGGGGGAATGGGCTTAAGTTGCGCCAGGGGAGTTTTAGGTTAGATGTTAGGAAGAACTTCTTCACCGAAAGGGTTGTTAGACACTGGAATAGGCTGCCCAGGGAAGTGGTGGAGTCACCATCCCTGGATGTCTTTAAAAGACGTTTAGATGTAGAGCTTAGGGATATGGTTTAGTGGGGACTGTTAGTGTTAGGTCAGAGGTTGGACTCGATGATCTTGAGGTCTCTTCCAACCTAGAAATTCTGTGATTCTGTGATTCTGTGATTTGTGGTTGTGGCTCCACATGGCTCTTTAAGGCCTCAGAGATTGCTCTCCAGGTGCCAAGCAATCCCACTGCAACCTTGTCGTTTTTAGTTGCAGAGTCCCACACCTTGACCTCAGTTTGGTCCCATATTTCAGGCTCATAAACTGTCCGATTGTTAAGAAGGAGAATGAACTGTAAGGTTACCAGGACAGTCTTTGTTGCTAAGGACGTATGATTCTCCATAATGCGCAACTGCTTACCAGCGAGAGACAGTTGTGTGCACAGGTCCACTTCTCTCAGGTTGAGCTTCTTTCCAGCTCCAGTGCACCCATTTCCAGTGACTTTCTGTACGAGCTTCTGATTCAAAGATCGAAACCGAAATTCCTTTAAGTAGTATATTCTTTATTGCAGCACTGGATGCACGGGGGATCTCTCCACCTATCGTGCATACCCAAAGCGGAAAGCAGTCTTGAATTTATACAATCAATCTATCAATATTCTACAAGCGCCTATACATATTCATTACCTATCCCCACCTTCCCTCGCTTCTCATGCTAATTAGCCTTTTGGCACCTTGCGCCTGCGTACAGCCTCCCAAGAATTGTGGGCAGGGGTCTTTGGGACGTGAGCAGGGGTCTTTGGGAGGAAGACCCCAAGTCTTCCTCACAGTGTTCTTTTCACCTTTGGCCAGGAATCTGCTGAGTTGGCATGTTTCTTAATTGCAAGAGCTGGTTGTTGCTAATTCTTCCATTTGTTGTATCTTTATAATGAATTCCAATGTCCAGTTTCGAGATTTATAGTCCTTACATTTGTTTCTCTGTCTGTCTGCCGCTTCCTTATCATGAGTTCCAGTGTCTTGTTTTGAGATATACAGTCCTTGTCTGGGGATTGTCCTTGACTCCCCAATACCTCCTTAATCACATCTCTGAGCGGTTTGCTGAGTTTGGCCGAACCTATCCTCATGAGGCGTTCAATGTGCCTGTTCCCGTCCTGATCTCCATTCTGCCAGCCTGTTCCTCTTCACTCCTTTTTCCTGCTTCTTTATTGATGTAATTTCATCGTGTTGCCTTTTTTTTTCTTTTTCTTTTTCTTTTTCTTTTTCTTTTTCTTTTTCTTTTTCTTTTTCTTTTTCTTTTTCTTTTTCTTTTTCTTTTTCTTTTTCTTTTTCTTTTTCTTTTTCTTTTTCTTTTTCTTTTTCTTTTTCTTTTTCTTTTTCTTTTCTTCTCCTTTCTTGAGGGCAGGCTCCCCTCTTATACCTTCTCTCCACAGCAGTTCTTTTCAAAACAACTTTTCATTGGTCAAACAACTTTGAATGTAACAACAGCAGCAAACACCCAGAAACATCCATGCCTTAACAGCTGGAGAACAAGAGAACCATCTGGAGAACAAGAAACCCCAGACTGCATGGAGTCTCCTGAATCACCCTTCTTTGCTCCCTCTAAACTCTTTTACATTCCTGATGGCCTCATCGTTAAGAGCCTGATGTTATCATCAACCACGGGGCTTGCCGACCCCCATGGCCACACTCCCACATCTCCCTCTTTTTTATTAATATCAACCATCTTCTTGACATGAATTATTATGGCGTATATCACATGCACAATAGGTAGCAGAATGTTTTCCTTTACCTGTCTTATTTACTGAAATCCTTTTGGCTTCCTTTCACATGTTCATTAGCCTATCTTATCTACTAAAATTCTTTCAGCCTCCTCTCAGAACTCTGACAAGCTTATTGCCATGTCCACTTCCCCGGGAAGTTTGTCCCAGTGCCCGACCACCCTCTCAGTGAAGAACCTTTTCCTAATAATCAGTCTGAGCATGGACAGGAGTGACCATACTTTATGTAAACACTCTTGACCATGCTAGTGTGAGAAACACTCTGTAGCCAATAACTTAGGCTCAGGCGAGGATCTCAGTGAAGTAGTAATTTATTCGCGATTGCAATGGCGGGCGCCCCACAAGCAGGAGAGAGCGCATCTACTAGTTCCAAAACACAGTTTATATACCTTTTGATGGCAGGACCCTCCCCTGTTTCCCCACTGAGTGGGTAATCCAGGTTCACAATCTATCTGATGCTTCACAAACAATGCATGGCCTTCAGTTGCCAGCCTGTTAAATTTCAAATTTCTTTTGACATTTTTACTGCTTGAAGTGGTAATGTTTCTTCACTTATCTGACTTGACTTGACACCGTGATTTTCACCTAATTGTCCTAAGGAGTCTGGTTGTCTGCATTTTACTAGGCCGCCTGCTAAACTTTCTTATCACTGTAAGCATACCTCAGTACCACATTCCCTCCTTCTAAACAATGTAACTCTGCAAAAACAACATTTCTGTTCCCACAATTCCCCCCTTTTCTTTTTTTTTATAAACTGTTGATTTTTGCAAAACCTTTCTCTAAGGTGTAATTTGATAGACTTCTTCTTCTTTGCTTTCTTTCTTTCCATCTCCTCATTATCTCCTTATCTGAGTAAGGTGGTAGCTCCATGGTCATTTGTTTCAATAGTGCATTGAATTGGTAATTCAATTGAATTCAATTCAATTGAATTGGAATTCAATTCAATTCCATTGAATTGGTCAATTGGTAGCAACCAATGGCTGTCAAAACTCCTACAACTACGATCAATGTTGCAAATATGCCTATTTTTTATTTTATTTTATTTTATTTTTCTGCCAATTCACTGGCAAGGGTGGTAAGCCCTTGCAATGCTCTTGTTACCGAGCCATCTGGGACACTATTGTTGGGTATAAGATTGCAACAATGGTTGCTCAGTATTACACACACAAACACACCTCCTTCCTCTGCGAGCATCATATCTAATGCTATCCTGTTTTCCCAAGCCATTTTGCTGATGGCATCTAGTTGTTCAGCGATTCCTCTCATCGCATCCTTGGTATAATTGATGAATCTCTGCTGATTATAATAGAAATAATTAATCCAATCCACATTTTTATTGATTGTTACCCACCAGAACAGTGACTCAAACCCTGCAGCAATTTGATTTCTGGCTTTATGTTCATCTGCAACTCCTCTAGGTACCCCAATAGAATCTATGTATAGTCTATCATCAAATGATATTCCTAAGCCTCTTTTACTTCTTCTGGGTATTTGTGATGTTTCTCTTTCAAATGCCAGGGTGAAGGGTATAGCTAATTGAACAAGTGCACAAGTGCCTTCCCAATTAGATTGTAGGGTGGACCGTAAGATCTTCCCTCCACCGTACCACCAGAGATCTGCCCTGGGGATCTCTAGTCTTGAGCAGTTTCCCATCAAGTCCTTGGTAGCACAAGGCAAATTCTCCTAGATGCCAGGTAGCACTCACACCCTGCCGTGAGAGGCAAGCTGTATGGTTACCTATAGCTGTAGAGAATGCAGGGGGAACCGTGATACTGTTATCATGCAAGGAACAGCAAAGAGAGACTTACAGGCCTCATTTCCCCAGGCAGTCTTTTCTTGGTACAATGCAATCATACATCGCATCCCTTGGGAGTCTTTGGTCCACCCCCATGGGAAGGGCACTATCTGGGCAATCGGTCATCCCGAGGCACAAGCATAGCAGTAGCTACGGTTGAGACTCTGGACGGTATATTTGACCCATTCTATCCAGGCATTCACATCCCCATACCTTGTTTGAACTGACACATTTCAGAGGGCTTCCTGTTTTCTCTCCTGTTTTCTCCTTGAGTTTCTCCCTTTCTCTGATGGCAATAGAGGATTGTTTCCATACAGCTATTCTCAATCTGGCTGTTGGGTCTCTCCCAGTTATTTGTTCTCTCTGCTCAATTGTCGTTGGGCATTTAAATCTCCACAAGCTAACACCTCACAAACATCAAACGTGACAGATTGTGGTACATAACCCTCTGTCACAGTCACCCATATTTTGATGGGGTATCCCGTTTTTGCTATTATCTGGTCATGCCTTTTGCAAGTTGCCAATTGACCAAGGCCTTCTCTGAGGCCTAGAATCACTAAAAACAAAATTAGTAAACAATTTTTCCCTGTCATTATTTTTAAACCTTAGGTTTCCAAATAATTATCGATACAAAAAATAAGATGTACACTACTACTATAACAACCCCCCCTTTGGGAGCACTGCATTTCGCTATAGGTCTGTTCTTTCTTTCAATCACAAGTCACAGTCGTTAGTTACCTGTGAAAATAAAGGTTAGTTTACAATTGTAAGCTCTTATCCTGCTCAGAGTCCACTATGAGATTTTTCTATTCAATTTCAACTTCCAACAAGTCTTTTGTAGGAACAGCTTCCCAGGTACTAGCGTCGACGGATGCCTTCACTCGAGTATAGTGAGTCCAACCTTTTTCTGCAGTTCTTATGGCTGTTTCAGTGGTTAGTAATTGTCCTTCCCATTCAGGCCAGAGTTGACTCTTTCCAGGTCCAAATCAGGACCCGTTTTCCTGGGTGATGGTGGTGAATGGGGAATTCCAAAGGTGGGGTTTGAGCCAACAACCCACAGGTCCTGAGAAATGACAAAGAAGAGGACAAACCCAGAATACAGTTCTTAAGAAAACTCTCTTGTTTTGAATTGTGGTATCTCATCCCTTCTGCCCAGATAGGGCAATCTGAACAGCATCTCATATGGTGAAATTCCTATATCCTTTCTTGGTGCTGTTTAAACCTGTAGGAGTAAGCATTTTACCCAAGGAAGTTGGGTTTCTAACACTAGTTTAGTTAATTGCTTCTTTAATGTCTGATTCATTTGCTCCACCTTCCCAGAAGAGGAGGGGTGCCAGGGGCTGTGAAAATCCCACTCAATCTCTAAGGCCTGCTTTAACCCTTGCAGTAAAGCTTTACACCCATCCAGTCACGTGGTCAATTAGGACAAACAAGTAACTCAGTAAAGTTTACCTGTATACTTTGGAAAGGTCAAACCCCTGGCTCCCGTCCCCGTCTAGATGGGTTACAGAAGACCTTTTTATTTACCTTTTGACATATGGTACATCCTCTACATATGTGCTTCCCTAAAGTGTATATTCCTACACAGACATACTTTCTTAGCACAACATCACACATTGCTTGCACCTCCCAATGACTCTTTTGATGTAAAACAGTTAATATTTGCCTCATTATCACTTTATTCAGCATTTCTCTCCCATTAGGGAGTATCCATTTTCCTTCAGACTTCATGGCTCCTGATTTCTTAAAAAAAATATTTCTTTTAAAACTTTTTAGTTCTTTCTTAATTTTCAACAATTCTTTGAATCCTCTCTGCATTTATTCTTTGTTTTCCTTCAGACATTAGATGCCTTAAATACCTGACTTCTCTTTCTCCATATTGTAATTTATTTTTTTTTTTTTTAATACTCCCAAGCCCTGCTTTCCCAGAAAGTTGAATAGCTTGTTAGTAGCTTTCTTCACAACTCTTTTCTCCTGTCCTGACAATAGAAAACGATCCATATATTTGTTAACATTAATACCCCCTTGGGAGGTTGTAATTGCTCCAAAATCTTTTTTTAGAACTTAACCAAATAGATAGGTGGCCCAGTAAACCCTTGGGGTAAAATTGTCCACCTATATTGTTGCTTCCGCCCCCATTTCAGGGTCTTTCCAGTCAGAGGTGAATATACATGTATGTTTGCTCTCAGGGCCTGAGAGCACTCCATTAATAACACTGTTATTCCAGTCTAACAATTTACTATTTGAATGCCCAATTTAATCATTAAATCCCTTCTCAACAAGTTAGTCCCTGCCTTGGGTACATACAATAATTACCCAGTGATCATTTTATCCCCTGGTCTCAGGTTGGTATCCCCCAAAAGTGGCACTGTTATTCCAGCCCCTTCTACCCCCATCACTTTTTAGGGTTTCATTAGTTAATTTAATCCCTGATGCTTTACAAGTCAGTAATGACCTAGCTGTTCCCCAGTGTATTGGGTTTGATGGCAAGGTTCGGGGGCTGTGAGTGGGGGGGGGGTAGGAAACTGCAGTGGCAGCCCCCGTGAGAAAAACCCAGAAGCCTCCCCGTGGCAGGTAAGGGACAATTTCATCTGGCCCCTAAGGGGCCCACTGCTGCCCAGAGCCAAGCCATGAGCAATACAGTCTGTGCCTCTGTGAGAGCACATCCATGAAAACAAACAAAGAAACAAACAAAAACCTGCTGCTCAACAGCAGTTGGGAGAGCGAGAAACCCTCCCGCAGACACCAAAGTCAGTGCAGAAGGAGGGGGAGGAGGCGTTCCAGGCGCTGGAGCCGAAGCCCCCCTGCGGCCGCTGGAGAGGCCCCTGGAGGAGCAGGCTGTTCCCCCCTCCCCGATGCTTGGGAAACTGACCAAACACCACAGCAAATATGCAAATATACCAAAACTTCTAGACTGTTACTTAGATAATGCCTACATCACCTTTCCCTGCTCATTCAACTTCAAACAGCTCTGTTAAATACTACATGCCACACCTTTAACACCTTCAGCAACCCTTTTAACACTTCCTTTATCTTTCTCCAGCCTGTACTTTTCTAATACCAGCACCAAAGGCTCAGTCAGGGTCCAACTTAATTCCATACCTTTTCCCTCCAAGATAAACAACATATCAATATAGCATATTTCATCCAATTTTCCTTCTTTCTTCCTTCTTCCACTCCAGATATTCCTATTCGAAGTGGCCAGCCTGGCCACACTTAAAACATCTTATCAAAGCCTGTCCCTGCTAGGACTCAGGCCACAACACAGGCAGCCTTCTTTGCCTGCCATTCCTTCATCTCTCTTCCTCTCCTTTTCATCCTGGCCCTGACTCCCCCTGAAGATTTTCTTCCTCTTTCTCCAACGCTCTGCCTCACTACCCGCTGCACTGTCAATACCATTAGTTTCGCTCTCTTTTTTTTTTTTTTTTTCCTTCTTATCTCCCCTCCGGACACACACCTCCAGGGCCTCCCGCAGGAGGGTCCCCCAGTCAGTTCACTACATCCCCCACCTTCTGAAGCATTTTCTGCGTATTTTGCCAGGCTTTAATCACACAATGAACTTTCAAGAGCCCTTGGGATACTGGGTCCTCAGGTCTCATCCCCAAGTACTTTCTCATTCTGACCCCAAGTCTCTCATATGATTTCTGTGTTGCACACTATTATTATTCCAGCCAGGATTGGCAAGTGGGTATTTCTGCCCTGCCGGTATTACCCCTGGTCCTGGAGGATGAGCTCTTTCCCATTCTTGTATAGCAGCTCTCCTCCTGATCATTCCCATTTCTTTCCCTGTAAACAACATACTTACAGACATAATTCCATCCCCCAAGAGTATAAATCAGGTCGTAGGAACTGGTCTAATTGTTCAACTAGGCTGTTGGGGTCCTCGAATAAAGACTTCCTCTCCTTCTTAAAAGTCCTAACCTCTCTGCTGGTAAGGAGGAGGGGGTAGTTCACCTAAGAGGATACACTGTTAGTGTTAGTACTGTTAGTATCAGGGAAGGCAAAATTCTCAATATCTCTTCTACCTTGTTCTAATTCTTGCCAGAGCCTAGACTATGATCCTTCTTTAGGGACAGTGTTAATTACAGTCCCTGTCTCCCTTCCCGGAGTGACTGCTGCTGCCACCAGTTCAATATTAAGATTATAGGGAGCATAACTTGGCTACTTCTCTAAAAAAAGGAATCTTCTTGTTTACACATAAATTTAAAGCCTGAATTTTCATCAGACCCGTATTTTGGCCAAAATACTGCTGTTTCCTTAATTGGTTCCTTGTCCAGACTGATACACAATATTTAACCTTTTTTTTTTTAAAAAAAAAATATTTTTCTTTTACAATCCCTCTAATTTTGGGATTATGTTTCCAATTTCTTTTAATTCTTCAGGAAGAACTATTAGTAGGCACTCCCCCAGGGATATCTCCCTGTCCCCTGGAACTCATATTTTCCCATTTTTCCTAACCCTCGCCAGTATGTGCTACAGAAATTTCCGTTCTGCAGTGTACCACACACCAACGTACTGAAAAATGGGGGTGTACCGCCGAGCACTTCCCCGTGCCAGCGTTACCGCACACCTATGAGTTTACCAGATTCCCTGGAACTCGTACTTCCCATCTTTCCTAACCCTCGCCAGTATGTGCTACAGAATTTTCCCTTCTGCAGTGTACCACACACCAACGTACTGAAAGATGGGGGTGTACCGCCAAGCACTTCCCCGTGCCAGCGTTACCGCACACCTGAGTTTACCAGATTCCCTGGTGTACTTCCAAGCACTTCCCCGTGCAAGGATTACCGTACACCAGATTCCCCTGGTGTAGTGCCAGCACTTCCCCGTGCAAGGGCTTACCATACACCAGATACCCGACCCCCAAGGCAATACTTAATATTTCTTACCTTGGTCTGTGCACAGAGTTACCGGATCGATTCTTAAAAACCCGGAGTGCCTACCTTCTTCCTTTCCCCACTACTTCACGGATCCTGCCTCTTTAACCAGTCTCGGGCCCTCTGTCAGCTTTCCGCAGAACCGCCACCGTCGATGCACAGGACCGCTGAAATCAGCGGGGCATGCCTTCCTACTGCTGCGGCGGTGGAGCTCCCCAGTAGGTGACTGGATCCCGGACGAGCCCCCAAATAAATTGTGAGAAACACTCTGTAGCCAATAACTTAGGCTCAGGCGAGGATCTCAGTGAAGTAGTAATTTATTCGCGATTGCAATGGCGAGCGCCCCACAAGCAGGAGAGAGCGCATCTACTAGTTCCAAAACACAGTTTATATACCTTTTGATGGCAGGACCCTCCCCTGTTTCCCCACTGAGTGGGTAATCCAGGTTCACAATCTATCTGATGCTTCACAAACAATGCATGGCCTTCAGTTGCCAGCCTGTTAAATTTCAAATTTCTTTTGACATTTTTACTGCTTGAAGTGGTAATGTTTCTTCACTTATCTGACTTGACTTGACACCGTGATTTTCACCTAATTGTCCTAAGGAGTCTGGTTGTCTGCATTTTACTAGGCCGCCTGCTAAACTTTCTTATCACTGTAAGCATATCTCAGTACCACATTCCCTCCTTCTAAACAATGTAACTCTGCAAAAACAACATTTCTGTTCCCACATAGGGTGTTCCAGATCATTTAGCAGCCATAAAAGGAGATTCTCTCTCTCTCTCTCTCTCTCTCTCAAAACAAAAACAAAAACAAAAACAAAAACAAACAAAAAAACAAGCAAAAAACACCAGTGAAGGAAATAATATATCTATTAGATAACTATTTTTGTGATACTTTATGCTTTTATGAGTTTTATGCTGCAGTGGTTTTAATGATGCTATTAATATCCAGGCTAAAGTCCAGCTAAAAGACATCCCTAGAGAAGTCTTCCCATGTACAACAGGCATTGGTGTAGAGACTATATTGCTTTCTTAACAAGATACACAGTTTTTGCTGTTACAGGACTCTAGTCCTAACTCGGGACATGCTGTGCCACAACTGTTTTACGTGTATAAAGAATAACCAGGAAATTGCTGTGGGCTGTGGCACACACAGGGAGGAACAAAAAGTCTTGTCGTGCAAAGTGCAACTGTGTGTGGATCATAGACAACTGCTTACACAGTAACATAAACCAAGAGGTCTTGGTGCCTTAGTACACTTTCAGACAGTTTGCAAGGGTTAGGGTTTGGGTTCAGGTTAAGGTTAGGGCTGTTAGGATTAGGGCTGTTAGAGTTAGAGTTTGTGTCAGGGTTAGGGCTATTAGGGTTAGAGTTAAAGTTAGTGTTTAGAACCATTAGGGTTATAGTTTAGAGCCATTAGGGTTAGGGTCTTAAGGATTTGGGATATTGTTATGGCCACTGTTGTTAGTGTTAGGGTTTATGGCTGTTATGGTTATGGTTATGGTTAGGGTTAGGGTTAGGGTTAGGGTTAGGGTTAGGTTTAGGCTTAGGCTTAGGCTTAGTGATAATGACACAGGTTATGTTAACCATTCAGGCCTTTATGAGATGGAGTAGCAGAGGAAAAGAATAGGAAAATAATAGATAAGTAACATTAGAGAGCCTTGATGTGAAGAGATTTTTCAGCATTAGGCCAACTAGAAGCAAAGCAATTAAATATATTGTTTTTGCCATTGTCTGTGTTGCATTTTCCTTTATTGATTATGTGCATAAGATTCCAGTAAAAGTTCTTTTAATGCTATTACTCTGAAGTACCTGATTTCTCTGGGAAAAATTTCTTGACCTCATAAATAAAATAGGGTACACACAAGTTCATCAGGAGTATTGCTATGTTAGTTTGAAGATATTATTGTAAAGTCGAACAAGCACCCCAAACATCCTGAAACAGTCCCACCGATCGAAGCTGCAGCATGGATATCTTCAGGAAACTGCACCTACGCTGCAAACCTTTGCCCTCATAGTTGCAATAACCAGAGACATCATTTATGACCTTTTTTGTGTCCTTTTGCTGATGGAAGCCTCTAGTGTGGGGCACTAGAAAAACACCAGGAAAAGCAACCGTTTCTGTGGGTGTGGGTGGGATGGGGTAACATGGGGGATCCTCACGGGACAGCTTGAGCAGGGGCATCCCCAGACAGTATCCATAATTGGCATCCCTAGTGCCCTGACATGTGGTCTAATTTGCTGGTCCAGAGGAGGATAAAACACATTCAAAACAGGAACAATATCAATTTACCAGCTGAGGTTGTACCAGTGGCAGGTGCATGTTGCCACTACAGCGAACGCAGTGATTGCTGCTGGGAGTTCAATCCAGGTGCAGATCTTTGGTAAGATGCAGTAACATCTACCCCAGGCGTGGCACAGTGCTCTTAGGAGCCAGAAGATGCCCTCAGGAAAGCAAGTGCTGGGGGTTATCAGCACAAGCCCCAAGTGCTGTGGGTGTCAGCACAACCTCCTTCAAGCTCAGGCTCAGAGGGCTTGTGCTGAGGCCCATCCTTTCCATGCATTGCATGCATCTCTGTCGTGAGATCTGCCATGTCAAGAGTGATTTGTGGAGTGATCCGTTACTCACTGTCCCAAAAGAAATGACAAAAGAAATGTTTTCCCTTGGAAATGTCCCCACACTGATGCTTTTCTACAACTGCAACAGAAGGGGTGTAGAAGCTGGGTAGAAAAAGCTTTACACATCATTACACACTGCCTTGCAGTACTTCATGAGCACCTCCACCCAGAGCACCCTGTTCTGTGCTGAATCACCTGTATCATGCTGTATGCCTAATAGCATCCATGCCCAAGTGCCTGCGCACTCAGATATACAAAATTGCCTCCCAAAATAGGACCACACTCTCTAGTTTCTATTCCTTCCATGTTTATGCAGAATCAGGAAATGCCATAATTTTCTGACTCAGATGCTTGTTGGCAATGTGTGTATATGGCAGGGATGCAGCTTTGGGAAGTTACTTTGCTCTTCACAGAAGGAAAACACCCCAGTGCACACGGGAGAAAGCTTACAAGCTGCCAAGTTTCGTTTCTACAGCTGAGTTTAAAAACCCAAGTTTCGATTTCTGTCTTGTGACGATGTTGACAAAACACGCCCATGGCAGGCAAACAGACGTCACCATGGCTGTTTGTTGTGAGAGAGTTTCGACCAGAGACCCTCCTGAGCTGAAAAGCAGGGTTTCTGTCTTTTTGCAGCAGAACTAGGTGGGGAAGGGGGGGGGGGGGGGCTGGCCCTCTATGCTTTCTGAAGCAAAATGTCCCCTTGATAACAACCAGAGGGAGGTTGGGGGTTAAGGGAAATGCTGGCTGCTTTGGTGACCATCAATCAGTTGTCTCTCCCAACATTTGTATTCCTCTGACTCGTGCAAACGCCTTTGCCTGGGCAAAAGCTGCAAAATCCTACCAGTGGGCTTGGTGTTAGGTCGGTCAGTAAGCAATGCTGGGGAGCATGCAGTTTTCCCACCCCATACCCATGCAGCTCTGAAACAGCAACTGTGGCTGTAGTGTTATTTAAGGAGTTGTGACACTTGGTTACACAGGAAAGTGAATTATTGACTGATCTCTGGTGAGGCTGCACCTTGAGTACTGTGCTCAGTGTGGCCGTTTCCGCCCCCCCCAGGTGAGAAATACAAGAGGTGAGAATACAAGAGGTGTGAGGAGCGGCTGGGGGACCTGGGGCTGTTCGGTCTGGAGGGGAGGGAGGCTGAGGGCAGAGCTCCCTGCTCGCCATAGCTGCCTGACAGGAGGCTGCAGCCAGGAGCAGCGTGTCGCTCTCCGTGCTCAGATGACAAGCGACAGGACGCGAGGTGACAGCCCCGGGCTGCATCAGGGGGGCTGGGCTGGGTGTCAGGATTTCCTCACAGAGAGGGCAGCCAGGCCTTGGAAGGGGCAGCACGGGGGTGAGGCCTGGACTCCGCTCGGCCTGCGCCGGGTGACGCTGCAGGGCGGGGTCGCGGGCGGAGCCATTGCGCTTAGAAGCGGGCGGTGGAGCGCTATTACCCTGGGGGGCATTGCGGGCACGGTGCCGTACGGCGGTGCCCGAGCAGTGGAAGGGAGCTGGGATGAGCTGCTCCCCTCGCCCTGCAAAGCAGGGTTGCTGCCAGGTTTCTGTGTTGCAAAAAGGGGGCTGGGCGTGCTGCCGAGGGAAGAAGAGCTTTCTCAGCTGCTGCATTTATCGCTTGGTTCGCGAGAGATGAGTTTCAGGTTGGTAGAATGGGTTTAGCTCGCCTGGGAAGGGGCTTTGCGTTTTCAGGGAAAACGTGCAAAAAGCAGTGTTTCTTACTGCTGTTCATACCTGCATGCAGCAAAACTTGGCAAGCGGTGGCTGCAGTCTGTGCCATGAGCTTGGAAACATTGGTGTTAGGAGATCCTTTTTTTTGTTTTTTAATTCTCTATTCCAGATGTCACATCATCCTGAGCTAATCTATACAAAGCAAATACTGAGACTACTTGTTCCCTTTGCTTTCTTATAGGGTCACTGCTGTTTGATGACAGGAGCCTTGCCAGGATGAGTAAACAGCTGCAGCAGTGTAAATACATCTTGCTGGGATAGGGGTTAGGGTTTGGACTGCTCAGCTTGATGAGGGATTTCAAGACCGTTGTTGGTTCAGGTGATAGGAAGCAGGATTAACAGTTTCTGCTGTTTTGTGAGGGGTTTGTGGTGGTGACTTTTATTTTTTATAAACTAGTAATGGCACTTTCTAGATAGAATCTTGAACATGTTTCATTTGCATCACTTTTTCTCCCCCACAAAATGGGAGATGCCAGTCCTTTTTACATTTCATAAAGAAGTGGTGATGCTTTGTAAGTACACGTATGCTTACACATTGTTTTTCTTGAAAATATAACTCCATACTTGCTTTAACCATTGTTTCCCTGAGGTGTACCTTCTTACTGATATGTTCCAAAGAGGGGAAGGTAATTTGAAACTGAAAGAAACAGCTTGTTTATTTTCCCTTAGCAAAACAGGATATGCTGGGGAGCAAGGCCAAAACTGTTGCCAGTACAAGATGTGGAGCAGTCTTCAAGGAAAGCAAATCCCCATGTGCTGGGTGTGACTTCAGCCTGCAAGGGAAGGAGGAAGGGTGTTAAGAGATAGTACGTTAAATCCAGGATGGTGTATCATGGCCTTTTCTCAGGACCTGTGACACTGAATTGTTTAGTGATGCATTGAGGTCTTGCCTATAAACAGGGAGCTGTGATTCTCCATCTTTCAGTAGTGTTATTTTTTCTTGTAGCTTTTCCAGAGAGCCTTCCCAAAATGGGATGTAGTCTCGATGACGTGAAGGCACCCTATGTAATGAAGGATGAGCTCAGGAAGTTCCGAGGAGTCTGTAACAATCCAGTCTTTCAGGTTTCTATTGCACAGCTCATGGGTGTAAAGCTATGGTTTCACAGCGAGCGCTCAGGGTCTAAAGCAGGTACCATGCTGCTGTCTTGGCATGTGCGCACTGCTTTCCTTCCCTGGGATGGGATCTGGGAAGTTTGTCTTGTTCTTGTGACGTGCTTATGATTTCCATTGCCTTGCCATGTTGCTTCCAGGCCTTAGCACCTCGTCTGCAGGCAAAGTGACCATAGATCCATCCTCTGGAGGATTTATTGGTAATGTTTTAGTGGCATCCTTGTCTTGAGGTTTTTCTTGGATTGCTGCAAGCTGACAGGGCTGACCCAGTGCTACTGACTGGACTTGGGTCCCACTTCTGTTATCTTGTTACTAGTCATCCTCTGAAGAGGAACTGGGCTGCTAGGCGGGGTCAGCTACATGTGTGTTTGGTGTGTGAGGGGTTGGGGATGTCAGGCAGCTGGGTGTAGTTATGAGTAATAATTGCTTTATAATAGCTTGCTTAAATAGAAACCAGTGCATGGTGGTTATCTGGACAAGGAGGACCTGAGGAGGTCATTTAGGCCAACCCTGCCCAGAGAAGGGCCCTTGGTCACAGTGGGAGTTTCCCCGTGCTTGTATTACACTTGCTCCACTTGTTTCACCCAGACTGTACATCTCCTTATCTGCCTTGTACGTACCAGGATATGATTAGCTCAGGAGCCTCAATGCTCTGTTAATATCTTGAATGGTATGTGGGGAGTGTGTGCTGAATGTCAATTAGGATGTCTTGTTTCTGACCATGCCTGTGCCCTGCAGCCAGCGCTTTACTACTGTGCTGGTTTCCAGGAGAAAGCTCAGCTAGAGCACAGTCAGACGTTTCATCTTTTCAGCTGCTTTGTGTGTTTCTAGTAAGCAAAACCACAGAAGTGAGAAGTCTTACAGCTGACTTTTCAACCACAGGTGCAGCACTTGGGTGTGGGATTTGATGTGAAATTGGGTCCCTGAGCAAGATGTGTTTTGTCCTGTGGTATGCCCTGGCTTGGTATAGGGCTCAGTACTGTGTTGTGCTCGTGGCTGCTGGAAGGATGGAAAGGTGGTAGGGTTCCTCCAGAACTGATGGTGATCTGTAAAGGTAATGAGTCACAAGTTTTTGTTGTTCTTTTGCAGGGCAGAATGAGGAAGCGCTTTGCTTTCTTATTGATAGGCTTTTGGTTTGTGGATGACCAGCTTCTCCAAGGTGAGCCGATGTATGCTGCAAGAGTTTTAAACAGTCTTTGTGAGGCATATTAACATATTTGGATATTCACAAACATCAGTATGACTTCTCCAGACCAAACGGATACTTGAGGATGGCAATGCTAAAAATCTCAACTTCTTTCCCTCCTTCTGCATGAGGTCTCTTAACATGTCAAGTTATGGCTGGTCAGCACTAACCCATTCATACTGATTGCAGAAATTGTATTTCTTTTATCTGCCATTCTTTCAAGGCCTCTTCTCAAAGCACAGGCAGTTTCAAGATGTTTTTTTGTGCATCGCTTCTGCATCTGATGAAAACTGGAAGATCCTGTAAGAAGTATATATTTTTTTTTCTGCTTTTCACTGTTGGCTTTATGCCTGTATGTGTTCATGGGAAATTTCTGTAAATATGGATTTGGTAGCTGCTGTTGTCAGAAAGGTTAATAAAACTGGCAAGCAGGTAGAGCATAGACTTCTCAAGGTATGGCCTTCTCACCCTTTGTTTTTCTTCTTTTTTGGGGGGGCCTGCCCTGACATTTGCATGCATCTATACCAGGACATAGTGTATGTGTCATCCTTTATCTGGGTGATGGACACTTGGACATAGAGTGTCAGTCGTGGGCATGTGGCAGTAAAGTGTGACATGGCGATGCCTTCGTGGTGGCACTGTGCTCTCACAGCCAGCCTGCTCTTGTCAGGTAATAGCTAATGTGAGCCCCAAGGCCTGTTGAGAAAACATGAATAAACCGAATGCTTATCACATAAATCTAGCTTGTTTGCTTTACTGCTGGTCTTTTTTCCCCTCTTTTTTTCCTCCCTGCCTGTTGCCAGTTGGTAGTGTCTGCCTGTTAGGTTAGGGTGGAAAGAGTAAGAATCATTTATTCCTCTGCATTACTAAAAGAGGAATGCATAGTCTTTAGAAGTTGGGTTTCCTAGAAAAGGAAGGATGCTCTTTTTAACCACTACTTTAATTCAGATGCAGAACTCCCCAGATAGCATTATTTCACTTTTTGCTTCCATTATGGAAAGCTACTGTTCCTCAACAATAAAACTGTTATTCTACCTTTGGGTAATGCCACAGGATTGAAGCCAGACTTTTGTTGTTGATACTGAAAGCTAAGCTGTAAGGCTATGTAACAACCCTAGCTCTTTCTCTGGGAACAAGCAGTTATCCTGGGTCTGGTTGGGATTTGTAACAACTGCATGGTGCTGTGTTTTAGATTTGTGACCAAAACAATTCTGATAATAAACTGATGTTTTAGCCTTTGCTGAGCAATGTTTGCAAAGCCTCAAGGCCGTCTCTGTTTCTCACTCTGCCCCTTCCCAGCCAATAGACTGGAGGTGTGCAAGAACTTGGGAGGGGACACAAGCAGGCAGGTGACCTGAAACAGATACCATGCCATACCACATCAGGCTCAGCAGTAAAAAGGGAGTGGAGGGGGCTTACAGAGGCTTTATGTAGTTTCTTTATTAAAGTACGTTAACTGGACACAGATAAAACAAACAGTCTGCTCAGGTTTGCTCTCAGTTTTATGAAGTTTTCAGTATTGTCAACTTCAGATGTTCAGAAAGCACAAGCTTGCCTCTTGGGATCGATGATTGGTGTACAGAGCACAGTGTTTTTCGAAAATGGCATGGGATTGTGGGCAGTCTCTATTTGGGTTTTCAAGCTTATCAGCTGAATCAATGAGACTCAAAGAGTAGCATTGTAACCCCCTGGAATTGTCCTGCTTGTGAGGGCAGTCTGACCGAACCAGTTTGGAACACCAACCATTGCAATAACTTAAGAGTTGGCAGCACCTGAAGTACATAGGAATTTTGCCCACTGGCAACATTTTGTGGTTTAACCCAGGAGGCAGCAAAACATGACAGATATTTACTAACCCCCCCCACACACACTCCAGGAATGAGGGGAAGGAAAAAAAAATAAACAAAGCAAATGATGCTCAGTCAGCAGGTAGCTGAAAAACTACACTGATGCCCAGTCATTCCCTGAGCAGTGGCAGCCACCCCCCAGTTTTACTGCTGAGCACAGCAATGTAGTATGGTGTGGGACATACCTGTGGGCAGTGTGTGCCAGCTGTCCTGGTTGCATCCCTGCCTGGTGTACCCCTAGCCTCCTCACTGGCAGGACAACACGAGAAACTGAAACTCCTTGCTCTGTGCAAGCACTGTTCTGCAGCAACTGCGAGACTGTTGTGTTATCAGTGTTGTTCTCATCCTAAGTCCAGAAAACATCACCAGACCAGTTACTGGGAAGACAATTAACTTTATCCCAGCCAAAACCAGGACATAGCAATATGAACTAGAATAGAGTGTTTCTGACTTAACTGCATCATCTTGTGTTGTAATTCTTCAGGTATAAATGGATGTGCTTCATTTTGCTGCCAGAGTTGTGCTGGTGGCTTCAGGAGCTGTAAAAATAAGTCAACAAAGTAGATAATCTTGTCTGATTTTTTTCAAAATATCTGTTATTCATGTGTGTTCACATACACACACAAAATATATGTATCTGTTATATTCAGATGGACTTGTGATCTGGGCAGTTGACCTTGTACCAACTGAAGGCAGAGTAATAGGTCATGTGTTTTTTAATGCTGGCCACATTCAACAGACTTTAATGTAATAGGTCTTACTTAGTATACTGGTTTGGGATTAAAAATGTTTACGCTACAGGAAGATGTTAGGCAACAGCAAGTCATGCTGTGCTAATCAGTACAGTGATTCTTTTGGATAATTAATTTAGATGTCAGACTTGCACACCTGTATATCTCTTGGGTCTGCAAAATTAGCTGTAGTTGCTAAAGCCTACAGTAGACATCCTGGTTATTTAAATGACTTATGGTTTCAGGTTTTGGCTGGCAAACTAATGTTGGAAAAGCACAGGAATTTGTGATCTGCTGGAAATCCTGCTGCTCCACATGGGAGGGGCTGGGGGGAATTTGACCTCCTGAATCAAAACGTGGAGCTCAGATCCAAAATGTCTCATCGCATGAAGCCTTTAAAAGGCCTTTTAAAATGTGTGTTGCAACTGGGGGCCTTTTTGCTGTATTGTGGAGAAAAGAATCCTTTAAATTTCCTTTAGATACCTTTTTATTTTTAATTGTTCTTTATCTTGCTTTTCTTTATCGTCTACTTAAATATAATTCTAGGTTTAAAAAAAAAAAAAAACAACAAACCTTACCCTAAGGAGGAGCATAACTTTTCTTGAAAGAACAGGGTTGAAATTCAACTATGATTTAAAAAACAAATAAAAAAAAAATAATGGGGAGAGGTCCCAGATGACTGGAGACTTGCTAATGTGATGCCCATCTATAAGAAGGTTTGTAAAGAGTACCCAGGGAACTACAGACCTGTCAGCCTAACCTTGGTTTCAGGAAAGGTGATGGAGCAGGTTGCCTTTAATGCAATCATGCAGTGTATGTGGGACAACTGGGGGATCAGGCTCAGTCAGCATGGATTCATGGAAGGCAAGTCCTGACTGACCAACCTCATCTCCTATGACTGGGTGACCTGCCTGGTAGATGAGGGAAAGCCTGTTGTAGTCTACCTAGACTTCAGCAAGGCCTTTAGCACAGTCTCCCACGGTATTCTCCTGGAGACACTGGCAGCTGATGGGTTGGACAGGTACAGTTGAGTACACTCAATTTGCTGTCTCAATAAGTAGTATTTTTAAACTAGGTATTGCATGTGCATTGCTCAATGAGGTGATTATTTGATTTGTGTATTTAATTTTCCTCAGTTTTTCCTGCTTCCTTGGAAATTTAGTAAGGTGATGTTTGCATTGCAGACATCATCACAGAGTATTTGTTTCTTTAAATAGCAAGATCTAACTTCTGACTGACCTTTTTCCTGAAGCAATCTTGATTTGAGCTTTGGCACAGCACATGGTTCTTCTGCTGTTGCCTCTTCAGAGGTGTGTGCTGCTTTTCCCCTAATTGTAGTGCATTTCATCCAGCTGAGCAGATGTGCAGATGAGGCAGTGTCATCCACAGAATGCCTCTTAATACCTCTGTGTTAACGATACAGTAGTGATTTGCAATGCTTCAGGTTCTTCTTGAGGTATGGGTGACCCGTTCGGTGATTTAAAAAATAAAAAAACACAACACAGCTGGTTGATACAGCGGTGCACTAAGGGTTAAGAAGGTTACTCAAGGGCATAGAGTGGTAACCCGTGGAATTAGAGGGAGTGGGAACCAATATGAAGTTGCTAGGCTCGGACAGTCCCTGCAACTGTGGCAGGGAAACAGGAGGCGGAGTGCGGGGCAGGGCCATGCAATGACACAAGTGCCCTGGTCCTCAGCTGTGGGTGGGCTGCCTTCATGGGACCCGCCTCAAGTAATGATGACACCCGGACCACAACAACAGCAGAGCACCACTCCAGTGGCCTTGCCGAATATATTACAGTGGACTACCTCACTGTCAAAACCCAAGGAAATGCCAGTTTGGATGTCTCCACAGTAGAGGACTGCATCCTTTGAGACACTCGGATGTGCAAAATAATGCTGAATGTTACGGGACCAATAGGTAAAGGATATAGCGTGCTCCTGTGGGGACGGTCAAGCACCACCTTAACAGGACTTTTTGTACTGCCTGGAGTTATTGATGTTGATTATGAAGGGGTCATACAAGCCATGGCGTGGGCTCCCTTGCCACCGGTGCTTGTGCCAAAGGGTACCAGAATCGACCAGTTAATATTTAAAGCAACTGTTCCCTAAGCAGAACAGTGCAAGCAAGAAGAGGTCACTACACTCCAAGAGCTTATTAGAGAGCAATTGGAATTAGGACATATCACCCACACAACTAGTCCTTGGAACTCACCACTATTTGTGATCAAAAAGAAAAGTGGGAAATGGCGACTGCTCCATGACCTGTGCCAGATAAACAATGTCATGGAAGACGTGGGAGCTCTCCAGCCTGGATTGCCTTCACCTACTATGCTCCCTCGAAATTGGAATATACTAATTATTGACTTAAAGGATTGTTTTTTTTTTTACTATACCACTTCACTCTGAAGATGCTCCCTGATTTGCTTTTTCAGTCCCGAAAATCAACATGAGTGAACCCATGGACAGATATTGTTGGACTGTACTACCCCATGGGATGAAAAATTCCCCAACTATATGCCAGACATATGTTGCAGAAGCTTTGAGCCCTGTGTGAAGGCAATTCCCTCACGTGTACATTTATCACTATATGGATGATACATTGCTCTCTGGCCCATCCGAGAGCTTAGTGCAAGAAGTGCTGCTTGTTCTACAGCAGAAGTTGCAACAAAGAAGGTTACAAATTGTGCCAGAAAAAATCCAGATGGAGGCGCCTTGGAAATATTTAGGCTGGAAGATATTACAACAGAGTATTAAACCCCAAAATGTAGCCATCACAGTGAAAATCCACATGCTGAATGATGTCCAGAAGCTTATAGGAAATACAGACCAATTATATAATCAAATCTTAGCACCATTGTTTGAACTTTTGAAGGGGGATATGGACACTAATGTGCCCCGAAAGATGACTAATGCGGCCAGAGTAGCTTTAAGCAACGTTGAGGAAAATTTTCAGCCCAACAATGCCAAGCACGTGCAGAAAATTTACCCATTCAGTTCTACATATACAACCAGAATCCACAACCTTTAGCTATCTATCATCATGCAATGGGATACTGCTGCAGCGAATCCACTATTGTTACTAGAATGGGTGTTCTTACCTCATCAACCTACTAAGACGTTCACAACTTATATTGAAATGTTTGCAGCCTTAATTAAGAAGGGCAGAGAATGTACCGTAGAGATAGCTGGAGAGGAACCAAAAAGCATTGTTATTCTGATAGTTAAGGACTGCCTCAAATGGTGCCTCCAGAATAGCATTGAGCTGCAAGCAGCCCTTTCGGGTTTTGATGGTCAATTAGATATGCACCTCCCATCTCATAAAATGTTCACCTTTTATAACAATGTACAACTCGAGGTTAAACCCCTATATAGATGGCACCCTGTCCAAGGACAAACTCTTTTCACTAATGGGTTGGGGCAAATGGAAAAGCTGTAGTTACATGGGAACAAGGGGGCCAGATGACTCACGTAATAGAAAACATTCAAGGCTTCCCACAAATAGTAGAATTACATGCACTAATATTGGCATTTAAACAATGGCATCGGCTCCCAGTGAATATTGCGTTAGATTCACAATATGCGGTGGGAGTGTTACAATGAATTAATCTTAAATTAGGAACATTCAGAATGAAGCATTATTTGCAGCATTCAAGGAAATGCTATTCCTTGTTGAGCAATGTGCCTATCCATACTGCATAATTCATATTAGGAGTCACACCATTTTACCGGGTGTAAGGGGAATGCCTGAGCCGACCAGCTAGCTAATATAGCATTGTAAGTACCAGTACCAAATACACTATCTCTGGCTTGTTTGTCACATCAATTCTTTCACCAGGCAGTGAAAGTATTGTACAGACAATTTGCCATCCCTATAGGAAAGGCAAAACTCATAGTCCAAACCTGCCCAGATTGTCAATGGCAGACAGGCCCACTGACTACCATGAATCCTAGGGGCCTCTCCTCCCTATAGATTTGGCAAACTGACGTTAATCACATTCCTGAATTCAGAAGGTTAAAATATGTTCACGTATCCATAGACACCTCTTCACATGCAACCTGGGCCACAGCAACAGCAGGCGAGACTGGCTGTCACATCCGAGCACATTTTTGTGCAGCCTTTGCTGCCCTTGGCATCCCAAAAGAAATAAAAACAGATAATGGACCTGCATATGTCAGCCACTCTACAACGGTGTTTTTCCACACTTGGGGTATCATGCACAAGACAGGTATCCCACACTCACCCACAGGACAAGCCATAGTAGAATGAGTCCACAGCACGATAAAGGACCTGCTAGCAAAACAAAAATGGGGAGGCTCAAGAGACACCACAGAATAAGTTAGCTAAAGTAATCTATGTTTCAACATGAAGATGTATCACCCCTTATTAAGCATTTTAAAACAATGGAATCAGAACTAACATCAGTTAAAACATGAAAGGTGATGGTTATGATGCGAACTTGGATAGCGGGGCGGGGGGGGAAGAACCATACCACCTAATAACTTGGGGATAAGGTTATGCTTGTGCCTCTACAAGACAGTGATCATGATGGGTGCCAGCCCGTGGTGTGTGGCCTTGGTTGAGATCACTGCCCTCCTTCAGCTCTGCAGTTTTGGTGCCTCTTGGGTCTCAATCCAGCTCAGATGAAACATTTGGGTCACCCTTGCCAACATGATGGGACAGGACCACATGTGTCTCTCGATGGCCAGCACAGACAATCTGTTCATGACCTGCTTGGTTGGGATTCTGTTACCAGATAAATTACAAACAAACAAAGCTTGTAGCTTTGGTCAACAGTAAAAAAATGAATGAGTTGTCTGATAAGCTAACAACAAGCTCACTGGGACTAGAGTCCTGGCTAAAGGGATTAGGAATAACCAGGTGGCTAACGGAGTTGGTAAAAGGTGCGATTATTTTGCTTATCATATTTGTTGCAGTTATACTAGTTATACCATGCCTGTTGCACTGTTTGAAAAAAATGATTAATCACTTGTTGTGCACGATTTGGCTTGTAGAAACAAAAAAAAAAGGGGGAATTATGGGTGACCCATTCGGTGATAAACTGGAGCTGATTGATATGGCGGTGCACTAAGGGTTAAGAAGAAGGTTACTCAAGGGCATAGAGTGGTAACCAGGCAGAATGAGAGGGAGTGGGAACCAATAAGAAGAAGTTGCTAGGCTCCTACGGGTGTATAGAGGGGGCTACACATGATCAAAAGGAATGCACCAATCAGAAGTTTGTAACAATGCGTGCTGGCCACGTGCAGCACGTGTAGCTGGGTCAGAAGCTATATAAGATCTGGATTGGAACAATAAAAGGTCTCCAGGTCTCGACTATCCTGGATTCTGTGTCCTCATTCGCTTCATTGAGAAGTGCTGTAGAGAAAATGTCAGTATTATTTTTTGGTTTGTCTACAGGCTCATATATTAAGACACGTCTAGTTTGGTTTACATGAAGAGATTTTACAGGTTCTGTTAGTGGTTTACAGATTGATACTGGTTTTGTTCTGCACCTGTTAGTACTTGGATAATAAATAAACCTGTGCATTCCTTCTTGGGGATTTAATCTTACTTGCTAATACTGAGATTTGTGAGATTAATAGAGCCATTCAAAGGTAATGGAAGTGGCATTTAAACATAAAATCCAGTTGTGACAAATGATTCTATTCAAGGCCTTAGCATTCTATTTTATCACCTGTTTTCTTGACGTTTTCTCCACATACATGTAGCTACTTTTCCATTTGTATTTGTTTACCCAGCTACTGGAAAATGTGATTACTTTTATGAGGAACCTGGCATTACAATTTTAATTATGAAATATTTTTCTCAGTCAGTTGCAGTTGATGCGTGTTCCGACCTTTAATTTCTCCAGGTTCTATTAATAACTTTTTAAAATTCGATTGAAGGTCTTCATGCACTATTAATATACTTATATTGTAGTAATCAAGTTTCAAAGCAGTCTTGTATGGACTGGATTATTAAATGTCTAGGTAGAGAGGCCAGACAAAGGAAAACTCATAAAGATAAATAAAAAGTAAATAACTTACATAGCTTCATATGTTTCTGAAATATATGAACTCTATCTCAGATTCTTCCTCCAGCATTTAACGTATATTTACACACGTAAATAATTTTGAATCTTAATTTTAAAAAGAGCGCAAGACTTAAACAAAAAAAAAAATAAAATGTGTTCCAGTAATAGATTTGGTTGCCCGACGTTGATTAAAAAATAGCTGGGAAATTGATATCAACAGCGAAGATGAGGTTAGCACATGAGTTGCGTTTTATTATTCCAACTGCAACAAAAAGTTGTTTTTTTTTGTCTTCTTTTTCAAATATGCAATTCCTAAGGCAAAAGTTTAAATGGATTTTGGGAACAGAAGTGTCTCAAATCAATGCTGTTTGATTTTATTTTTTTTCTCTTTCACAATTAGCATGGATGCCATGCAATATGCACAGTTTATGAAAAAAGCTGGGAACGAGGATTTTAAAAATGGAAGTTACTCTTTGGCCATCAGAAAGTATGATCAAGCTCTGCATATGCTTATTCAGATAAGGCAACGGATCCTGTAAGTATTCTTTGATTACCAGATGTGAACCATTGGGTACAGTACTACAATTAACTGAAAACCGTTCCTTTCCCTGACACTTGATGTTCTTGTATTTTTTGTCACACTCTTTGGTATTGCAGTTTTATAATTAAAGAGGAATTGTTTTTAATGTGTATGTGGGAGATAAGTTAGCAATATCTGAATGCTTTTATATAAATATTAATTATAAATTAGTATAATTAAAACTCAAATTAATTTTCCATATCCTTGTTGGTTTGTGTTAAATTACTTCTGTTTGAAGCTGATATTGTGGATTGATGTTGCTGTGCTTCTATGAGGTACTGGTCATGTCCACGGGTCATGAATTATTTTTAAAACAATTAATGCAGGTTACTTTTTTATTTGGACTTTCTTAGTATTCTAAGATCTGTTCAAACTTTTTAGCCAAAGAGTTCTTTGGATGTTTCTTTCCAAATAGTAAGTGCTTGTTGTCATCAGTAAACATCAGTTGCTAACATTATTAGTGGTTAAATAACTGCATATTGTTAACTATTAAATATTCATTGCTGCCATGTATTAGCACTTATGTTTATCCTATTTAACACCAGCCAGTTTGACTGTTTGCCCTTAGACTCAGGGTGGTAAAACACAGCCTAGAGCATATGGGGGGAGTGGGACCAAGCAAGGACAGAGCTTAGGAAGCCATCTCCACTTTCCAAGAAGCATTAACTTGTCTTCTCGCATGTTTTGCTCCTGGGCTTCTCTTTGCCATAGGTTGCTTTGGCTGGATTTACTCATGTGCGGGAGTGTGCTCTGAACATCTCTGGTGAAGTTGAAACAACTTTTTTGAGTGCATGTTAGTAGATAAGAATAACGTGGAGGATGCAGCACCACGCTACATACTGTTTTAAGTTCAGGCAAGATAGGCTTCTCAGGCTTCCCAGTACCCTGTGGTCTGTAGTTCTGTAAGTTTTGGGCAGCTGTTTCCAGAAGCTCTCTCGCATTCAAATGCATGTACTTTAGTATATTCTGTTCTCCAAAATACATTTATTTTGTTAACTGGCATAAATGTAAATAGTTCTGTTAACTTCATCAGCTTCTGATACAGTAAAATAGCTTTTGTATTTTGTTGGATCTAACTATATTTAGCATTTGTTCTACCTTTCGTATGTCTGTTTTCTCCTATTCTTGGCCACAAACCTAACAGAGTATCTAGGTATATCTAGATGGTCTAAGCTGTCTCTAAATCCTTCTAGAAACATAGAATATACCGTGTTGGAAGGTATGCACATGGATCATTGAGTTCAGCTCATACTGTGGTATTTCAGTGGGTTGGTCTTCTGCTTCAAAGGGGACCAGGGTATCACTTAAATATCATTTAGAATGTCACTAAGATTTTATAGCTGTTGTTCAAATGATCTTTATTTGCTACAGCTGTTTTTTCTCTCCAATTTTGTTAGGTGGGTGATGGTTTTATTTCTTGTTGCTATCTGTAAAGTGTCTTGCATCCTTTTTTAATTGAATAAGCAGTTATGCTGGTAACGTATTTTCAGGTGTTCTGAGGACATAGCTGTGTTATACTGCAACAAATCAACTGCCTTGTACAATCTCGGTAAATGGAGAGAAGCAATGTGTTCAGCTTTTGAGAGCTTACGCTGGAATCCAGAGTATGTTAAGGTATTCAGATGTTTAAGCTGTCTGTTTTTGCCTGCCTTACATTTTAAAACAAGTGTCAGTATCTGCTTCTTGTTTTGTTTTTAAGATGTGCTAAGCAAATACAGCATAAAATCATGGAATCAGTGTGTGGCTCTGCCACGTGAGCATCAGAATTATTAATGTAGTAGTACTTCTAATAAAATGAAGCAGCTCTCTTTTGCTTGCTGTTTCTTTCTGGATCCCAACAAAAAAGTCCATAATTGCTAATGGTATATCTTCTCATCCTTTAGTTATTTTCCAATTTTTCTATTACTCTAGTTATCTAGGTATAGTAAATAATATTTATCTAGATATAATAGATAATATTTATCATTTTTTGTAGTATTTGCAATGACATCAATAGCAGATGGTGAATTACAAGGGATTTGATTGCATTTTTTGGATATGTTTGAGAAGCTGTGAAACTAGTAGTACATGCCATTTTATAGCGTAATTATTGAATTATTATTATTATTCAATATTGAATAATTGAATTGAACGTTCTTGATCTAATGTGATCAAGATCTGAGTATTTTCCTAACAGTGGTGTGTTTTTTTTTTTTTTTTTTTTTTTTCCCCCTCAGGCTTATTACAGAGCTGGCCACTCATTGATCATGTTGTCAAACTCTTTTGAGGCAATTTCTATGTTTCATAAGGGTTTGATACTTCTGAATGCTTCTGTAGATCAATCTCAGGTTGCTGATTTTATAGCAGGAATATTCACAAGTGTCAAC
This sequence comes from Anas acuta, assembly GCF_963932015.1. NCBI lineage: Eukaryota > Metazoa > Chordata > Aves > Anseriformes > Anatidae > Anas > Anas acuta. The sequence continues at coordinate 66,068,093 of NC_088980.1, forward strand.
GGTAAGCTCTGGTTAAAACCTTAATCTTAGAGCCTAAAACTTTAAGCCTTTCAGTAGTGATGGGGACAACACAAGTCCTTTGTAGAGCATTCTTGTTGATCATTTAATTGGCCCTCAGCACCACAGGTCTGCTTGGAAATTATGAATATGTTGAGTAGCTTAATTAAAAGGATGGAATAAACTTGTTACATTTGCATACAGCAAATATCAGTGATTCCAAATCACTGTGCGGGAAAATGTGTTAACTTGCATGAAGACATCAGTTGTAGAGCAGTTAGAAAAGGTTAAAATTCAGAGCCAGGGAGCCAAAGCTGGGTATGCGGAGCTCCAGATCTCTAAGGCTTTAGTGAATTTTCTGTTCATTTAGTTTTTCTGCAAACCACTCTGCTTTTCCTTTTAGCTAAGTAGATTTGAAAATAATTAGAAGATAGCTTAAATTTAAGCTCATCGTGTAGTGTATTCCTGTGGGGGACTGTCCCTCAGCTAATAAAGGACACCAACGGGAAGAAAGAATTTGACCTTTCTCTGCCATTATGTGCTTTTTTTCACGTAATGTTTGCTGTATGTCTCCCTTCTCTCCTCAGTTTCTTCTTGTTTGCTTTTTTTTTTTGGTTTGCAAGCTTTGTTTGATGGGACCTGGAGGTGTGCCAAAAGGTTTTGTGTTGTGCCTGTGCTGCATTCACCTGAACTCAGCCCCATATTAAGGATGTTGATTAGCTTAGCAGCATCTACTAGTGGCAATATCACCATGAAGTTTACAATGTTGTGGAAATTAGGGGTGTTTCTTGAGGGCAGGTTTTATTTTTTTCTGTGTTTAATGAAGACCAGCTGCTGGTAACAAGGCACCATTTCAGTTGAGTGGCCAAGGCATGTAGTGTTAAATAAGTCAGATTTGTGTTCCCTATTGGCATTCTTCTGGGCACTAATCAGTACTAAAACTGTCCACGTGCAGCGAACTAATTTAGTTGTAGACAGCAACTTTAAAAGCTCTGTATATATTAAAAACTTTCCATAAATGCTTCTTCTTGCAGATGAACGAGTCTTTCCACCAACTTTTCACCCTGCATATGATTATATTTTCAGTGTAAGGTTTAATGCACTGATTTGGCAAGCAGTGATGGAAAAGTTGGCCCAGAAAGGAAAGTGGCGGGTAAGTCTGTCCCTGTGAAAACAAGTGTTATGTATTGCTGTGTAATAGGCACTCATTTGGTACCTGTTCAGGGTAAGCTTGTGTTACTTTTAAATTGAAAAGAAAAAAAAGTATTTCCTCATTCAAATGCTTGATTTTTAGACTTCAGAAATACTCCTAGTGCTAAATAACTCCTGAAAATAATTTCTCAAAAGGATAAATTAACCAAGGGTCCTGCTCGTCTCTTGCTGTTGTCTATGTAATTGTGCTATCTAGGGGTGTTTATTCTTGAAAGACGTTAAGGGGAGAAATATGTGTTTATTAGTGGTGTCCTTTTGTTCTGTGTGGCTAGGTGGATTTTTGAAGCTGCCTGTGAAAGACCTACAAATAGAGGAGCATCTCAGTGGAAGTATACTGTTGTTAAAGCCAGAATATTTAAGAAAATCAGAAGGATAATTTATTTTAATCCTATTATCTTGTATTGACTGTCTCAAGAGGATATAGCCAGTCTCTTTTTAGTTGTGCCTAGTGAGGGGATGAGAGGCAAGGGGCACAAATTGAAGCACGGGAGATTCTGGCTCAATATGAGAGGGTATTTCTTCAATGTGGGGGTGACAGAGCACTGGTACAAGTTGCCCAGAGAGGTTGCGGAGTCTCCTTCTCTAGAGGTATTCAAAACCTGCCTGTATGCTATCCTGTGCAATGTGCTCTAGATGATCCTTCAGAGATCCCTTCCAACTTTGACCATTACGTATGTCTGTATGAAAAATGGATCATCATCACAATTATGAGGTGTTGGTGAGGTGCTGTCAGGGGGCTGCTGGGCTCCTGTGATGAGACAAGGCTGGGGCAGTTCTGTGCAGACACAGTCAGTTCTAGCCAACGCTGATTGTCTGACTGCAGACAGGACACAGCAGGGCCCAGCAGCCATGGCTGGGCATGTTGGGGAAACTTAGCTAAGAAAGGGCAAAATGTTGCATGGCCATTTCTTGCTTTCTGTTCAGGAGGTTGGTATACATGGGGAGTCTCATCCCCATGAACGTTAAAGGTCATTTGCCAAACCAAACCACAGCATAGAATTATAGAATCATAGAATATTCCAAATTGTCAGGACCCACAGGGATCATCAAGTTCAGCTCCTGACTCTTTGCACGACCACCCCAAAATCAAACCTTATGTCTGAGAGCATTGTCCAAATGTTTCTCGAACTCCCAACAGGCTCAGAGCTGTGACTGCTTCCCTGGGGAGCCTGTTCCAATGCCCAACCACCTCTTGGTGCAGAACCTTTTCCTAACACCTCTCCTGTCCCAGCTCCATGCTGTCCCCTTGGGTCCTGTTGCTGTCCCCAGAGAGCAGAGCTCAGCACCATCCCCTCTGCTCCCATCATGAGGGAGCTGCAGGCTGCCATGAGGCCTCCCCTCAGTCGGGTCTTCTCCAAGCTGAACAGTCCAATTGACTTAAGCTGCTCCTCATACATCTTGTCCTCTAGACCCTTCACTATCTTTGTAGCCCTTCTTTGGACACTCTCCATAGTTTTATGCATTTCTTACATTGTGGTGCCCAAAACTGCACACAGTACTTGAGCTGAGGCCACACCAGCACAGATCAGAGTGGGACAGTCACTTCCTTCAACCAGCTAGTGGTGCTGTACTTCGTGTACACCAAAAGGGTTCCCCCATCACAGGTGCAGAGTTCAGCACTTGTTAAACTTCCAATTTTTGGTAATTGCCCAGTCCTCTAACTTGTGGAGATCTCTCTTCAAGGCCTCTCTGCCTTCAAGGAAGTCAGCAGCTCCTTTTAATTTAGTATAATCTACAAGCTTACTTAGTATGCATTTAGTACTGCATGCAGATCACTGATTAAAACATTGAAGAGAATTGGCCCTAAAATGGAGCCTTAGCGAACCCCACTAATGACTGGCTACTGACCTGATGTAACCCCATTTACTATAACCCTTTGAGCCAAACCTGTCAGCCAGTTCATCGTATTATTTTCTTGTCTACCTGTATGCTGGATGTTTTGTCCAGAGACAGTATCGAAAGCTTTGCTGAAATCCAAAAAGATTACATCAAATTCCCTTGGTCAACTAGATGGGTAAGCTTGTCATAAAAGGAAATTAATCTAGTTAAATGGAACTTTTCTGTCATGAGCCCGTGTTGTCTATGACCAGTGACCTCGTTGTCCTTCAGATGTTTTCCAATAACTCCCAGAATAATCTTTTCCTTAATTTGACCAGGCACTGAAGTGAGTCTGACAGGCCTGTGATTACCAAGGTCAACTTTCTCACCCTTCTTGAAAAGGGTCTTTACTGGAAGTGTACTGGAGAGACTTTTAGGATCTGACCTTTCTATGTAGTTTCTATTTCTGATTAAATTTTCATTGATCATAGCTTCCCACAGACTACTATATTGTTTTAATTTGTATATTACATTAAATAATGTGTATTACATTAATTAATTTGATAATGTATTGCTCAATCTCCCTTTCCATTTATCTTAAAAAAAAAAATCTGAAATGTTGTTAGTCCTTGTTTTGCTCTCCTATGACGTCCAGTGAGGCAGTGGAAAATAAAGTTTCTAAATGTGCTTATAAGATCACATTTTTTTTCTAGTCTTTTTTATTATTGTTGTCCAAGAAGAAAGAATTACCCACCAATCTCAGAGTCAACCAGTTATCACTGAAAAATCTCTTAGAGGTAATGTATCATCCTTTTTTTCTTGTTTCTTCTTTCTTTAGAGTAAAAGATTTTCCGTCTTGTGGGCAAGGCTTGTAAAACAGAAGAAAGGAAAATAAAATGGAAACTAATATATGGACTTCATTATATTAAATCTTCTCTTTTGTCTGTTTTCATTTAATCATTAAAAAAAATCCTTAATTTGTATAGCTTCTCTAGGTAATTTAATATTTCATTTAATTAATCACAAGACATCTTCCTCTCAAATACAGCAAAATACGTTAATGTCAGACCTGGAACCTGACACTACATTTAAAGTAGAAAAAGTGTTTAACATCTGTTAAGTTGGTTTGTTTTCCAACCAGGATAGCTCCCAGTATTCCTGGGATAGAGTATTACCATGCCTTGCCAGCCTGCCTCTGGCCCACTTCATGATGCTGAGTATAATTACGGGAGACTGAGCTCGGTACTGTTGGAATTTTCTCTTCTTTTGGTGCCGCAGATTTTTGGTACACTGCTTAGATGCAGGCAGCAACTGCTGAACTGTCTTGCTGAAGGCTTTGACACTTCCCAGATGATTTAGGGAACCTAGAGAACCTCCTGTATTGCAGCCCCCCTTGCTTGTAGACTATGCTTCATGTTCATTAAGTCCTTGCTGAAACACTCTTTTTTTTTTTTTGGTTCAGCTGCCTTCTTCTCAGTCTGTGCTCTTGATCTTGGTGTATAAATTCTCCTGTAAAATCTATACTTCTATCAGATCACCTTCTAGGGATGTATTTGGCCTAAAATCTGTCTCCTAAAGGCTTAACACCTTTTCTTTATGTGAGCAATCATACTATCATTGCTGTCTTAATGATCTTAATGTCTAGATGATTCCTGAGCTAGATGAGAGAGCAGTGCCTTGTCCTGTTTTCCAACCATGGTGCTCCTGACCTGTATATGGAGATGTTACCTGAATTCCCTATACCTCCTTCTCTCAGACAATTGCTCCCTTTTTCCAGTTTCACGTATTTCTTCAGTCTTTTCTTGCTTTAGGGTAACTGTCTTCATAAGCTGCCTCATCTGAGCTAAGAAAGTGCAATTCCTAGTTACAACAACAGGTACAGTGAGATGCAGTAACATTCAATAGCTGTATAAGGCAGAAAGTTACTCTCAACTGCACTGAAGAAAAACAGAAATAGGTATTATAAAATAGACTTCAGTTTCAGTGCTTTTCAGAGCATGACAAGATTCTTTCAAAACTCATGAACATGTCATAGGAGAAACATACTTGTTTTGAGCTTCTACTGAAACTGTACATATGTAATAAATGTTTGATTTTTTCAACGGATATGGTATGGTTGTTACTCTTCCGCCTATTCCTGTCTATAAAAAAACATGGAAATATGATTTAAAAAAACACTGTCTTCTGGATATGTAAAATAATGTGTTGTTATTCTCTTAATCAGACTTTTGAGTCATATGGATGTGATGGGAAGATGCAAGACGTAGCAGAATTAGTCAAATGGCTAATTTCCATTGGGGCAAAAGTTGAAACCATTGGAGTTTATCCTCTTCATGCTGTTATCAGACTATGTATCAAAGCAAGTAAGTTACATCCACTGTTAAAGTCAAGTGTTATCTTCAGAGAAGTGACAGGTTTTTTTTTGTTTTGTTTTGTTTTTGTTTGTTTGTTTTAAAAAGTAAATCTAATGAGATCAGATCATATCAGTATGACCTTGCATGTATCAATGAAACACATTCTTAAAATATTTTAAACTCCTCTTGATCATCTGTGCTTGATAGTGATACAAATTTAATATGGATGTTCTCTTTTGTGGTTTGGATAGTAAGAGTGCTTGATATGGGTCTTCCAGAACCTAAATGTGTCAGCTTTGATGAAAATACAGTATTTCTTCTTGCCACCTCAGTGTGGAGCAACAATTTCTCTATGTGCTAAGGTCATAAGTCTTCCTGAGTGGCACATGCTGCGAGTCAGTGAGAGTGGAGCATCATGTCTCCCATAGTGCAGCTGGCTGTTACCATGATTTCTTTTATGTATTCTTGTCTCTTACAATGCTTGAGAAAAGGTTTCATACAGGTGCATCTTCCCACTTTACAGTGGGGGGGAGGTGGAAAAAACAAAAAAATCTAATTCTGTTATATCTGTCTACTATTTATAAAGAATAATTTTCTTGATTATTTCAGGAAGGAACCATATTTTTAGGTGGTTATTGACTCAGAAGCCAGACTTGAGGGATACAATAAACCAGCAAGACAGAGACGGATGCACCCTCCTGCATATTGTGGCATCTTCCAGTGAATACTCCCGGAAACACAGTAAATACCTTCTTTTTATTCCTATTAGTGATATATATATATATATTTTTTTTTTTTTTTTGTATTGGTGTGTTTGTTTTCATATGGAAAAGTGAAGAACAGAAGAAAACTTCAGACCGTAGTGTTTACTATTTTGGGCTAGGGAAGAAAACAAGACAGCCCTGTTATCTAGATACAGACTTTTATAGTAGTAACCGATGATTAAACATTTCAGCAATTCCCTTCTAAAGCTGTATACCTGATTTGGTGACCACCTGCTTTGCTCCTTGATTTGACTCGTTTTGATTTTTCCCATAAGTATGCTTTAGTTTTTAGTTACCTTTTAAATCTTGATGTGCCTGTAAAATCATATGAGGCCTTTTGGAAACCTGTCCTGAGTGTTGGTTCTTGTTTTTTTGTTTTTTTTTTTTTGTTTGTTTGTTTTTTTTTTTTTTTTTTTTTTTTTTGTTTGTTTGTTTGTTTTTTTTTGTTTTTTTGTTTTGTTTTAGCTAGGTGAATATCTAATTAGCAGTGCACATTATCAGAGGTGAAAAATGAAATGCTTTTTTGTTCACATTTTCTGTGATACTACTTCTAACTTAGCCTGGCTTTTTTCCTTGTATTTTTTCCTGTATTTCTCTGTACACTAGGTTGGCAAGAGGAAACAAGCATCAGAACCAAGATAACTCCACGCTTCACAGTCACTGAATGCAATGAAATTCTGGTGGTTCTCTTTATAGTATGAATGAGATGCACACAGCCTGTATCTAATTAATTACCTTTACTAGAAAGGAGCCACACTTCTATTACAGCAGTTCCATCTGTTGCTATAAGACTCCCGTGTTTCCAGAAGAAACCTTATATATATATATTTATAGATACATAAAAAACAAACAAACAACAACAATTAAAAAAAAAACACTTGCATCCCTCCACTTACAAAAAATAACCCCTAAAGTAGCTTGAATGGTCTGGCTTAGACACACAAAGCACAACAGTTGTGTTAGCTTGCATCACTCTTATCCAGGTCTTGCTTTCAGCACATATAACAGACTATGTGTTGTGGTGCTGTGCCTGGGGGAAGCGTAGTGGTCTAACACTTCTTTGTGCAGCATTGCTCAGCATTCTCCTGCATGACTTGGTATTTTGGTGTTCCTGTGCTCCTTCAGCTGTTCTGTTGGCATGGCTTATAGCAAATGAGCAGCTCTTTGAGATGAATACAGGCAACTGCTTGCAGAGCTGTGAAGCGCCCCTGATAGTGCAGTGTGACACAGTAAGAGAGCATGTCATCTTCCAGAATATTAAATACTGTGTCAAGACCTTAAATCACTGTTATGTGTACTGTATATATGTTTTATCTGTAATCAGTTTCAAAACAAGTATAGTAATTTCCATTGAAAACAATGGTACCTGCCTAGTCAAAGTAGAAAGCTTTGTTACAAGGCTTTATTACCACAAAAATGTGTTTCATGCTGCAAAGGAAAGAGAATCAGTACCTAGCTATATATATTCAAACATGAATATGTAAGAGACTTTGTTTTGTTAAGTTATCTTACAACCAATAGAAAATCCTCCTTATTTATTTATTTATATACCAAGCAGTTTGCCTAGAGACTGGAGAACAGGACTGGGGCATAAAGGGAGGAGATGTATTCCACCTGCTGCCTCTGGCCCGTGATATGTTCTTGAGGGATCAAGTTGCTTTGTTTTTGTTCCCTTTTCCCAATTTACGCTAATGAAGATAGGGTTTCGATTTTTTTTAACAGCTCTTTGGTTTCTTCTTGGGACAATACCTAACAATACTTTTGGGGATAATACCTACATAACATTCTTATGACACTGGAAAAAATAAAATAACTATTTTTTAAATAAAATTATGTTGTAACTATGTCATGGTCTTTAAAACAAACAAAGAACCCGAACAATGGGAGTTATTCTTCTAATGCTTTTCCTTTTAATATTTTAGGTCAAACAGAAGATGTGCTCATGCTCCTGAGCTTTGGGGTTGATCCTACCATTCCAGATGCACGGTCAAGATACGTCATAGATATCTTGAAAAAGAATAAAAACTTTAATGCTGTCAAAGCAGTCAGAGATCACACTGAGAAACACACTTCTTCCTCTGTGGAATTGGAAGGTACTGCATGGACTCTGTACTTTCCCTGTTTTTAAATTATGTGTTTTAGGTACAAAATTGTTTCATTTGTAATTGGTAATATCAGGTGGGTTTTATGTAACCCTCTGTATGAGTCATCACACTAAGTCAATGGTGAACACTTTGTCCTTGTCTGAAGGTGTCTGCTGTCCAACAATGTTCTTTACTTACCATGCAGTAATGTAATAAGTAACTAACTACAAGTTGTATCAAGTATCTATAAGCTGCTGGTGTTTTTTTTCCCTTAGCACAAGGCTCCACCTTCCTCCCCCCCCATGGCTAAGTGCCAGGTCCTGCACTTTGATCACAGCAACCTCATGCAATGCTGCAGGCTTGGGGCGGTGGACGGAAAGCTGTGCAGAGGAAAAGTATCTGGGGGTGCTGAACATGAGCTGGCAGTGCCAGGAGGCCAAGAAGACCAGTTGCATCCTGGCTTGTTTCTGGAATAGTGGAGCCAGCAGGACCAGAGAGGTGATCGTCCCCCTTTCTCACTATAAGAAGAGCATCGAGGCCCCGGAATGTATCCAGAGAAGAGCTATGAAGCTAGTGAAGGGCCTGGAACACAAGTCCTGTGAGGAACCTCTGAGGGAACAGGGGTTGTTTAGTCTGGAGAAGAGGAGGCTCAGGGGGGAGACCTTATTGCTCTCTACAACTACCTGAAAGGAAGATGTGGGGAGCTGGGGTTGGCTTCTTCTCGCAGGTAACTAATAATAGGACTAGAGGGAATGGCTTCAAGTTGCACCAGGGGAGGAAATTGTCCTGGTTCTGTCCCCTCCCAGCTGCTGCACCCCCAGCCTGCCTGCTGGCAGGACAGTGGGAGAAGCTGAAAGTCCTTGACTTGGTGTAAGCACTGGTCTGCAACAACTAAAACATCAGTGTGGTGTCAACGTTATTCTAGTCCTAAATCCCAAACATAGCACCATACCAGCTACTAGGAGGAAAATTAACTCTGTCCTAGCTGAAACCAGGACAAAAATGAGGTTGGAAATTCTGAGACACATCTTCTCAGAAAGAGTAGTCATTGGAACGGGCTGCCCAGGGAGATGGTGGCATCACCATACCTGGAGGTGTTCAAGGAATGGTTGGACATGGTGCTTAGGGACATGATTTAGTGGGTGATATTGGCGGTAGGGGAATGGGGGATGGTAAGGTGGTTGGACCTCCCAGATGATCTTGGAGGTCTTCTGCAACTTTGATGATTCTGTGATTCTGATAGAAACTTCATCTTTTTGATGCTTTTTCCATTTTGACCTTTTCACCTTAGTTTTTGGCAAATGAAACACTTGGTAAAAGTATTCGTAGTATATTTTAAAATGCTGACCAAAAAGAGAAGCCCTGAAATGATGAACATGTATGAAAAAATGCTGACCTGTTTTGAGAACAAAATAGCGTTTTAGTGAAAGCTCTTTGTTCACAAAGTTTTAGCCCTCTTTGATCAGTGTGGGTGATACACAGCGAAAACTCCTCTATTACTTAAAAAATTTCAATCTCTTTGAATGGTAAGGGAAAAGAGTAGCAGAACTATCAGACTAAAGCTAAGAGAACCTCCAATAATAAAACAGAGGAGCTGTAATTTAGTTACACTATTGAAGTTTGGACAAACTTCAAAGTATTTTTAAAATATATTGATATTTCTAGGCAGTTTTTGAAAGACCTGATGTCTTACGGAAAGATATGAATCTTAATTTTCCCAGTGCTAACATGCAATTTCATCAGCTGGCGTACTAAACTGGTTTCCAGTCTGCTCTGTTATAAAAGCCTGTCCGTTCTGAAAAGGACTCACTTGTCTATGTAACTTTCCATATTGGAAACTAATGTATGATTGCCTAAACTAATGAATGATTGCCAAAAATAGCAGGTATTTTCTTTTCCATGCCAATCAATTAGAATGAGAAGGCATTCAAATTGTATGATAAGACCCCTGTGTCAAGGTATCAAGACTGACTAACCCTTATATGACTTATTCTATGCCTTAACAAATAGAGTACGTCTGACCTGCCTGAACCACAGTATGGTCAGAGAGATTGCTAGTTGAGATGGGAGATGAGGAACTCCTTACCCAAAGGATGAAGGGTCCCTGCAGAAAGAAGGTGCTTTCTTAGCAGTATGGCACTATAGCTTGGTTGATACTTACAACTCTAAAAGAGACTGTATTTGTGCCACAGACATTTCCAGCAGAGGATCCAGTTCTAGGAGGCTGTTTGGAGAAGCACTTGCGAGCATCCACGTGAGAACTGACTTGCCAGTTAGACAAGATGTTCCTGCAGGAGTTTCAGGTTCAGAAACAGGAGGCAGGTCCTGCAGCTGACCTTGATAAGTCCTGGTTTAGACTTCAGTTTAAAACAAGGTCTGTAAGTCCCAAGCAAGATGTTTGTTCGTCTTGAAACCATTTCTTCAGTATAACCTTTCTGAGATGGCTTGGTGCCTGATCTTTTTTTCCCTGGCAGTAGCCAACCAGAGCTTTAAAGTAATATCTGTATTAGCAGGACTCTACTGTGTTAGCCCAAAGCGCAACCTTTTCAAACTAGAAATTCCTCCTATTGTGCAGATGTCAAGTGGAGCAAAAGACTGCACAGGCAGGTCAAACTTGTCTAAAAGCAAAGCTTTTAGACCATCTCTCTGGTTTCCAGTAGGCTTATGTGCAAAATACACTTGAAAGCACTGGATTTCATTGCACTTGAACCTTCAGGAGCCTGGCAAGCAGATTCCCACAGTTCTTGTTTCTTTACTGTAGAGGTCTCTTGTCCTTTTCCTGGAGAAGGTCCTAGCGTAGTGGTTCTCAGGAAGTTTGCATTGCTGCTGCTGCTGTGGTGGTAACTGCTTTAGTTGGTGTTCTGGGTAGCTCTGCGTGTCTTTTGTGGTCAATTTACTTTCTGCAGTGCACAGCTCCCAGGAGCTTTGTAGGTCTTAAAGCAAAGCAAGAGGCTGGAGAATGAAGTGCTGCTTTACACCAGGGGTTAATCCTGGTTGCTAAAAAGATGACCAGCCCTGTTTATTTTTTTGCTCTAAGGCATAAAGCTACTGTTTTGTTTGATCTTTGATGTACCTACATTCCTCAGAGATTTTAGGAAAGTCAAACCAAGTCTTAGTTTTCATTTAAGAGGACTGTTATTATTAAGATGTGTGTTAAAATCTGCCATTGTCCATTACCTGAGTATCTCAGTATCTCTTAAACTTATAGCTGTCATTCTGCTGTGTGTGTGTTGTTGTTGTTTTGTTGTTTGTTTTTTTGAGTATTAAATGGGCAAATTATTTTTTGGCCTTATTTCTTAAATGCCAGCAAGGATTCAGACAAATTCAGGACATCTGATCAAAATTGTATGCTGGAAAGCCACTGTTCTTAGTCACTTTAAAAAGTCTTGCCACTGTGAGGTAGCAATGTCTTGCCTGCATGCAGGTCAACTTAGGAACTATTGCAATTTTCAGCCTGAGGTACTAATGTAAAGAGTATTTGAGTGTATCAAATATGCTTTGGGATATGAAGTATAATAATGTATTACAGTCCTCTGCTAAACACATGACATCAAGGAACCATGTTTTCAATTTCTGTAATGTTTTGCAGAAGAAGATAAAAGCAGAGCTGTAGTTGACTCGTTCCTGGATGCTCTTGAACAGTTTGTCAAGTTCTGCAGTTGTGAAAATGGGATACATAACACAAATGTATTGAAGAAAGATGAGGTTCAGGGATTTCTAAAACTGCTTTCTTCTGTGAAAGGTATAGTGAGTTCCCATTTCTCCCCTTCTTTCATTGTTGTGAAAAATGTATTTGATGCTAATGTGCAGGTTCTGTTGTTACTCTTCCTTTGCTTCCCTGTTTATGCAACTGATATTACTGGAACAATATGCATTTCCTTATTTTTACTGTTGTGTTTCACATTTAAAACCCACCAGAATATGCACAAAAAAAATGAGTATCATGAATCAAAGTGTTCAAACTTACTTGTGTGTTAGCATCAAGACAAAAGGATGCGAATGTAGAATTTTGCTATTGTGTGCTTTGAATTTAATGAGCTCATCATCTGAAATTTGTTTACGTGGATATGTATTTTGTCAGGTTTTAACCAAGTTATGTTGTCTTGACTGTCTTGCAGAAATCCCTAAAGGAGCGGTTTGCAACATCTCCCAAGCCTGTGCTAACAGCTTTATAAAACAGTTGTTGAAGAAGCAAATGTGGCATGAAGTTTTGCTGTTGCTAACAGGGAAAGCCAGTGGGGAAGAGACCTTAGGTGGAGGACTCTTCAAAACCTGCAGTCTTTCAGACGTTGACATTGGCAGCGTTATCCAGCAGTGTGATGGATTGGATGAGCAAATATACCTCATAAGATGCTTGATCGAAAATGGAGGTGAAAAGCTGCAATACTAATGTCTTAAAAGATATTTTGTTATGTTTCAGAACTACAAAGGCATGGTTTTGTGGCTCTGTATAAGTGTTAAGCTGTTTTTCAAGTGAAATTTGGCTGTCAGAGTTGGATTTAGAAGTAAAAAGGCCAAGGATTATTGTTGGTCATTTTTCTTGTAGTTCTCTTGGGTTTTAATTTCCCTGTCTTAAGCCACAATATTATCCTGGTAGAAACTGTGAGCCACAGTCTTTGGGTTCAGTCCATTGTCATGTCACAAGTAATTGGCTACTTCAGTGATTTAGGGGGCATGATCAGATAACTTTTTTGTAGTCAGTGTGGCCATCGTTTTTCTTGTTTTGCCTGAGGCTTATTTCTAGGATTACTCTGCCCTCTTTAACTTCAACTTCATGCTAGCCATAAGTTGCAGGCATACATTCCTGCTACAGCCTTGTGAGTGGCTGAAGTTGCAAAGAAGCTCTTTGTTTGACTCAGTCACTGACTTTCTTGAAGATATGTTCTGGCCTGTCTGTCTTCCTATTGCAATGGAAGGACTGGTTGCTCAGATTATTGGAAGATCAGAGGTTTGAAGACTTTCATAGACAAAAGCTCTTTAACAGACACACATAAAAGGTTGATGTTAAAAAAAAAAAAAAAAAAAAAAAGCCTGCTCTGCAATCAGTATGTATCTTCTGATTAGCATGTTCTGTAGTTTGCAGATCTGTTGTATCAGATTTAACCCCTGATATTTTCACGTCCTTCATACCAGCTCTGCCAGATGGGATTGGAGCCAACTCTGAAATACCATTGCAAATATGCCTGGAAAAGAATTATTTTGAACTGGTGCATTTGCTGTTGATTAAGGGTGCAGATCCTAAGAATATCTCCATTGCACAAGGAGATACTCCCTTGCATGCTGCAGTTTACATTTATTTTGATAAAAAAGGTAAGGCTTTTGTGTGCCTGGGTCTAGGGCACACAAATGTCTCGAGCAGATTTGCATCATTCTTTTTTTCACAGCAACTGTTGAAGACATCCTATTTCTTCCCTGTCTAGTCCACTGCAACTTTCACTGCTTTTTTTTTTTGATGTGATAGTAGAGGCAGCAGACCAGGCTGTTTGGCCATGTCTCAGCCCCCAAACTTTGCAGACCAGAGGATACGCACCAGTCTTTATTAATCTGATGTTCTACATTTTGTTTGCTGGGGCTGGGGCTATGAGGAAAGTTAATGGCAGCTCAGGTGACCAGTGGGATTCAGACAGCTGTAATGTAATCACTTACTGTTTTTTGTGACTGTATTCTTGTTTACTTGAGCTGATTTTGAAAAGACAATTCTTTGAAACCCTGTAAAATTTGTTCTAGGTGAGAATGATGTAAATATGAAGGATCTAGGATATAAAGGCAGGGTGATGGCAGCAGACCTTGAAGGAAATCTGACAGTGATATCTGAAATTCTTTCCCCTGTTTTTTCAGTTGTAATTCAAGCAAAGTTTTGTTCAGAGGAGTGAGTGGCAGAACTGTAGGGCTTCCATGTAAATGTAAGAAATTCAGAGCAACTGTCAAATTAAGCCCCAAAGTCAGGTTTGATTTTTCTTTAAGTTAAGAAAAAAGGCATTTTAAATTTTAAAACACTATTTGTTCACTTTTAAACACATTTCATTTAAATGGCCTCAGAGAGATTGAAAACGTAGGTACTGCCAACTATAGATTTTAAATCAGAAGAGTTAGAAGTCTAAACGTGGTATCTTTTAATTTTTTTTATTGTGCAGAGTTGAGGCGAAATTCCTCTAGTGATTTTGAGTCACTAATTTTATTAGGAAAGAGATGTTTCACATGTATTATCAGGATTAAATAACTTATATTATCTGGATGATAATCAGAAAGCTGTAGAATTCTTTATTTTTTTATTCAGGGAGTTATTGGACTAATTCTATCCTGTAGGAAATTGCTCTGGTACCCTCAGATATCAGGAAATAGTTGGGATTTGCCACAGGTTAGTTTAGTAACTCTAAGCTATCTGCTTCAGCTTCCTTCAGGGTAGCATATTAAAGTGAACCAGATTACCCCAGAGCAGTACACAGAGCTTCTGCTTGTCTACATGACCACAGCCACCAGCTTTTGGTAACTGATGCTGGAAGATGAATGAATGTCTGCACCTGGATGTTAGAATAAGGAATTAAATTGACTGATGCTACAGGAGCAGTTGCAACACTAGAGATTTTTAGAGCTTTGCTGCCACTGTATTGTTTTTCCTGAATATTGAAAAAGCTGTTTTGAGATATTTCAACCAGGTACATTTTACAAACATATAATGTAGAAGTTGTATTTTGAAAGCAAATTGATTTTTGTTTAGTAACTGTAGGAAAAAAAAAGGTATTAAAATTTGTTGGCCTACAAAGCAGCATTGTAAAGCAACTGTTGTTTTTTTTTTGTCATTTCCAGATGGCATTGGTTTAAACATTCTGAACTATCTGCTTGATCTCTTTGCTTCAAGACCTTCTGACTTTCCATATCTTAATCCAAACATACAAGATAAGAATGGGGATACAGTGATGCATGTTATTTTTCAGAGAGGATTTTTAAAGCAAACAAAGAAAATAATGGATTCATTGGCAAAATTTGATATTAACTTCAATATAAAAAACAAACTAGGAAGAGATGTGAGGCACAGAATTAAAAAGAATGACCCACTGCTACTTGCTTGGAAAACTGCTGTGTCAGAGAAGAAGTACCGGCAGAATATAGCAGGACAGTCAGTTAAAACACCTAAGTCTGCTCCTGTCTCTGACATATCACAGACGAAGAGCTCAGGACATTCTTCATCTGGGTCATTATTAAAAGCACCATCTGGAAACACAACACATAACGATGTGAAAACCTCATGTTCTGTAAAGACAAAAAATGATCAGTTTGTGAAGCAGGAAATGGAAAAAATAAAGAACCCCTTAACTCTGCAGGAAAGTCTAGTGCAGGAAATCAGAGCTTTAATTCAGCAATTAAAATTAGGTGACACATTGAGAAACAATAATTCTCTGTTACAAAAGCCATTTTCAGCCCAGACTACTATGGAAGAGGGAAAAAAGGAATCATCACAACCTTGTGGAAATGTGATTAATCCTGAAGGAAAAGGGGATGACTGGAAGAAAAAGATGGAAACACAAGAATTTAGTATGGACCTCTCTAATGGAGAGAAGGAAGAACCAGAGGAAGAGGAAGGAGATATTCTGGATATAGAGGCACATGTGCAGGAGTTTGATAACATGACCTGGGAAATAGAGTGCACTCCTGAAACGTTGAAGACGTTGAGCAGCAAAGCTGTACCTCCTTATCTGAAAACTAAAACTATAATGACGATTAAGCATCTTGGCAATGGGGAATGGACTAAGGTTCTTCAGAAGCCACTGAAACATTTGAAAGCTGATATCCAGCTCTATGAAGCCAAATTGGGCAAAGGTGCAAGAATGCTATGGGAACTTGCGATTGACTTTTCTCCTCGTTGCAGTGAGAGTGCAGAAAAGATTATGGAGACAGAACAGACAAAAGGTCTTCCAGAAAAATCAGGAAGAGTTTACACAGAAATTATCAGAATTTGGGCCATTGTTCTTGACCACTGCAAGCTGAAACGTGTCTTAGATAACATATGTATATCCTACAATCGGGGTTTATCCTGCATCTTAAGGAAGAAGCTCAAGGGCATCAATAAAGGACATCAGAGCTACAACAAGACAGTAAAAAAGCATGTTCCGCGTTGTTACATTGAAGATCTGGAAGCAGAAAAATCAAAAGAACATACTTTCCCTGAATATTTCCCTCCAGCCAGTGCTGCAGAAATGGAATACAATATAATGAAATTCCACAGCTTCAGTACTAACATGGCATTTAACATTATAAATGATGTACATTTTGCTGTTGAATACCCATTCCGAGTGGGGGAATTGGAGCATGCAGTGATTAACCTCAATCCAAAGCCCATAGAACCAATCATTTTAATTGGGCGAAGTGGGACAGGGAAGACAACTTGCTGCTTGTATAGGCTTTGGAAGAAATTCTATTTGTACTGGGAAAGATCCACCATGGCAAATAGTCCTCTGCTGGTAAGGCAAACTTGGCAGCAGAAGCAGTGCAGTGAAGCTGAAAAAGTGAGGTTAGAGAAGGAAGAGCATGGAGAAAAACAAGACAGTGATGATTCCAGTGAGGAGCAGGTGAGTGATGTGCAAGGCAGTGAGGATGAAAAGGTTCCTGTGGACACAACTGGTGGAGAAACAAATCTATGTGATGACCATGAAGACCATGTGTGTAGTGCAGAAACACTGAACAGCCTGGAGCACCTGCACCAGATCTTTGTGACAAAAAATCCTGTCTTGTGCCAGGAAGTTCAGAAGAATTTCATTGAACTTAGCAAATCATCTAAGATAACCAGTCATTTCAGGCCTCTGGAACCAAGTGTTCATAGGCTACAAGATATTAAAGATGAAAATTTCCCACTGTTTGTCACCTCCAAGCAGTTGTTGCTGTTACTGGATGCATCCATGCCTGACCCATTTTTTCCAAGGAATGAAGATGGAAGCCTTAAAAGAACCATTGTTGGTTGGAGTCCCCAGGAAGAGTTGGTGGTGCCAAATTGGCAAGATGAGAATGAAGAAGGTAATGCTGAAGTGGAACATGGTGATGAGGAAGGAGCTGCAGATGCACACTCTAGGGAAAGTGACCCTCGTACTTTTGTGACTTATGATGTATTTGCAAATGAAATATGGCCAAAAATGGTGAAAGGTAAAAGCTTGTACAATCCTGCACTGGTTTGGAAAGAAATAAAATCATTTCTGAAAGGCTCTTTTGAGGCGCTGAATTGTACTGGGGGTAAGCTCACTGAGGAGGGGTACAAAAAGCTAGGTCTGAAGAGGTCACCAAACTTCACAGAAGACAGGAGTGAAATCTATCGCCTCTTCGATCTTTATCAGCAAATAAGGTCTCAGAGAAGCTACTTTGATGAAGAAGACTTGCTATATAATTTATCTCAAAGACTGTCAAAGCTCAGTGAGCTGCCATGGTCCATCCATGAGTTTTATGGTGATGAGATTCAGGATTTCACCCAAGCTGAGCTAGTGCTGTTAATGAAATGCATCAATGATCCTAATGCCATGTTTCTAACTGGTGACACTGCCCAGAGCATAATGAAAGGAGTTGCTTTTCGTTTTAGTGATCTGAGGTCACTGTTCCATTATGCAAGCAAGAACTCCATAGACAAGAAGCAGCGTGTTAGAAAACCAAAAAGGATATATCAATTGTACCAGAACTACAGGTCCCATTCAGGTAGAGTAACAAATTTATTATCTCAGCCTGTGCTGTTCAGATGTCACAAATTATTGAAGTTTTCTACTGGCTAATTCAAAGCATCTTTAAGCGGGCTTTCTTTTTTTAAGATGATCAGCTTTTTGTGACATCTCAACTGGAAAACCAAAAATGAACATTTGAAAAATAGTAACTTCTCAAACACTCATGCTTACTGCATGTTTTGTCTATATCTGATGTAAATGAAAACCTAACAGAAAGTAATCATGCATGCTTTTTTGGCTCCATCCTCAAGTTGCTAGATTTTGCAGGATTGAGCTACTTCTGTTTTTCATATTAGTTTTGTTTATGACCTTCGTTTTATTGAGGACACTGCTAAGTATTTGTAGCATGTTTTAGATCTATGCAGGCCTAAGTAGAAACAAGGTGGACCTTACAGCTTCTTTTTTCTCTGACTAGTAGTTTTTTGTCATATTTCTTGATTTTCAAAAATCTAACAGTCTTTTTAGTGTGTTTGCAAGTGAGTATGAGGCAGCCTGACTGAAGTTTAAAATCTATATTCTGCTTGTTGTAGGTATTCTCCGTCTAGCATCTGGAGTGGTTGATTTGCTTCAGTGCTATTTCCCAGAATCTTTTGATCGGCTTCCAAAGGACTGTGGTCTCTTTGATGGACCCAAACCTACAGTGTTGGAGTCCTGCAGTTTTAGTGACCTAGCAATTCTGCTGAGGGGCAATAAAAGGAAAACACAACCTATTGAATTTGGAGCACATCAGGTTTGGTTTTCTTAGGTATACAGCTTTTCGCAGATTCTTCTAGCTCTGTTGCTAATTAAATAATCACTTTAAAAGACATTATGGACAGTCCATATAAGCCCTTTTATATTACTGATAAATTATGCTTTTTAAACTTTGAAACCTTCATTGTGTTGGTTTCTATTTCTTTCTTTCTTAATGCGTGCTCTTCCTGCTCTTCATTGCATCAGATGATTTTTTTGGTCCAATTCTTATCTAACTCCAAATTTTCATACACCAGATCTGCATCTGTCCCATTGTACCATGCATTTGTCAGTCTTCTAGGGGCAGCTTTGCGTCGTGTGCTGAAATGTCTGTGTTAAATCCTGTCTGGTTTTGAGAAACCTCTTGCTTTATCTTGACATATTTATTTTTTCTGCCTGTGGCTGTTACTTTTTTGCTTTCTAACACATCCTTTTATTAATATATTTTATGATAGGTAATATTAGTTGCAAACGAAACAGCAAAGGAGAAAATACCGAAGGAACTCAGTTTAGCACTTGTACTGACAGTTTATGAAGCCAAGGGCTTGGAATTTGATGATGTACTCCTTTACAACTTTTTCACAGACTCAGAGGTATTTAATTCTTATCCATATTCTACATTTTTTTCCTTAATGTGTTGATTTTACATGGGATCTAATTGTCTTTCCCGCTGGAAAAGGATTCAGTTTCCTCTTAAGGCAGGTGGCTTCATCACAGTAAAAAATATAGTTCATAGGTTTATGAAGTGAGAACCTGTCTTCCCTTAGTGCTACATTTTCCTTCAGATTGTCTCTTGCCAATTCAGGGAGAGCCTTGGGGTTCACAGAACAGCAGGTGTGCATGCATACTTCTGCCACATATCTAGACTATTCTGTTAGCTTGCAACATGTCCCTCCTGGTCTCTGTTCAGGTCAGAGAAATAAGTGTGACAGTCCACCATTCTTGCATACTTTTTACCTTATACTGGGGTGCTGGGTCCTGAAAAAATCACCTTAGACCCCCTGCTTTGCATGTTCACAGTGCAGTTTTTTTAGTGTGTAGACTTGAAATCATTTGCCAGCCCCAGATAAGTTGAAACGGATTTTTTTTTTTTAAATTAAAAGCTTAGTAAAACAACTATGTTTAGAAGCAAGTAGTGTGTGCATGTGTGTGATGAGGGAAGCATGCTCTATAGCCATACACAGCTTCATTCCAGAAAACTCACTCTGGTCTAGCTCAGGAGTTGTTAGGAAACTTGGAAGGGTCTCAGAGTCTATGACAGAGACCATCTTCCCTAGTATGACCTTGAATGAAGAAGGCTTTCCTTCCTGGAGGTGTTGTCGCTTTTATCTATTCCCTTTTCCCCCTTTGTAGTTCTCCAGGTAGCTTAGACCCTGCCCCTCCGGAGGTTGAGGTAGCTCTGGAACTGGTGGGGATCATAGAATCATAGAATATCCTGAGTTGGAAGGGACCAACAAGGACTGAGTTCAACTCCTGCTTCCCCGCAGGAACGCCCAAAAATCAAAACGTATGTCTGAGAGAGTGGTCAGTCAGGGGGAATACAGTCCTCAAGGCTTCTCACAAAGAGCTGTCGGGCACAGCAGCCCCAGTGTTGCTGGATCATCACTGACCCATCCTGGCCAGGTAATAGGCAGTATCCTTACTGAGCATGCCTACAGAGACTTGTACACTCCCACAATTGCCTTGTTGGGTAACTTCACATTTAGTGTGAACATCTCTTGCAGGTGCCCTCTGCCTCTAGCCCTCAAAACAGTGTCTCGGATGTGGTTTTCAGCAACTGAAAACCACAGTTGTATAAAAGAAAACTAGAGCAAATTGCTGGTGGCTTTTCATAGAGGCTAGTAGACACAATGAGGTGAGGGGACAAGGAAGGTGCTTGCAGTAAGTGACACTGAATGTGGCTTACTGTGATTCAGGCACAGTGCAATACTGGTTGTCATGATAGATTTCTCAAAGTCGATGTGTTTTTGGTGATGCGAGCTGTGCTCAGAAAAACAATGAACTAATAGCAGAATACAGAGTTGAGTGTGCTGAGTATTTTAACTTAGCTGGGCTAATATATGCCAAGCCTGGAGAAATACTTTCATATAAATCTTCCATCCTCATGTGAGTCATGAGTTAATGAGTTGATTTGAGGAGTCAAACAAGCAGGCAAGGAAGACGCTCACACTGAAGTTTTCTGGTTTGAGGAGGAGAATCTCTGAACTGTTGTAAAGACAGCATACGTAGCTTTTTGTAATTCACTTGATTTGATCTTTATTGGGTTTGAAATGAGGTTTAGAATGAGTCTTGTTTTAAGAGACAAATTTCAATGAAGAAACTAAAAAGAAAAAATGCCAAATCCTTAAAATCCAGCAAACCATTGACCAAATTGATCATTTTGTAATCCATAACAGGCTTAGGAATGTTTTGATGATTTATTGCAATCAGAACTGCAAAATACACTTTGCAAGTTTTCTGTATTTTTTCTCACAAAGAAGACTAACTTGTATCGGGTTGCTTGAGTCTCTGAACTACGGGAGTAAAAAAAAGCTTATTTAGCCATAAAAAAAAGAGTATTTTTCAGTTTCTGGCACAAACTTGGCACTTTGTAATCATTTTTCCATAAAATGTCTGAAAGGGAATAAAATTAGCATAACAATTTAAAATGTACTTAGAATTTTCTGTGTTGTTAGTCTTGTGGGGGATCAGAAACCTTCAGAAAGGTGTGATTAGGAGCTGATGCTTGTTGCATGGCTTGAGAGTGTGCAACACAAATCTGCTACCACACTGAAACATTTAAGCATGTTTGTGCACTTTTAGAGATATTAGTCACAGATACATATGCTGGAGTCCAATGCAGTATGACCAGGCTCTTTTATCCCACACAAATATTTTTTTGGTCATTTCTGGGCCTTCTTACAAGTAGCAGTGTGTGTTGGTCAGTTACACT
This sequence comes from Anas acuta, assembly GCF_963932015.1. NCBI lineage: Eukaryota > Metazoa > Chordata > Aves > Anseriformes > Anatidae > Anas > Anas acuta. The sequence continues at coordinate 66,089,684 of NC_088980.1, forward strand.
CTACGCCCTGGCTCAGACCAGCACTACTGACCACTGCTGTTGCACAGTGAGCTTAATAAATTCATCATGTAACTGATGAGCTCTCTTGCCGGTTTACAGTCGTGGTGAGAAATAGGCCTGTGTGTCATACTGATAGATCCACCTCCACAGCTTCAACCCCTTTGTTTTGTTTATGGGCTCCACCCTATCATCATTTACACGAACACTAGTGATGATTTGTTTGCCAAAGATAAAGTCCCAGATGTACCTCTTCTTAATTTGTTCTGTGTTTTCAGCCTGATGGCCACCTGGTACAAACTTGTATCTCAAAAGTTATGAAGTTAGCCTTTTTGATGGCAGTTGATGGTCTTTCTTTAGGTTCTTCCCTGAGATCATTAATTTTTCTTGCTTGTCTCCTTTAAGCCATTTTTAAGCTGGGGCTGTGTTTGTCGGTCACAACCTATGTATGACCTTGTCTTTTGCATATATGGGCAGTAGTGATTACTGTATACAAGTAACCTAATTCTTTTAACACTTTAGGCTGGCAAAGAATGGAAGATCATTTCTTCTTATGTTCCGGATTCAGATATGCAAGTAGGAAGCAAATTGCTAATTGAAGTACCTTTAGAGGATGCTACTGATTTGCAAAAGAGACCTTCTCCTTTTAATGTAAAAATGTACAAGGTGAGTTTTTCATAACATGGTGAATAGGAATCTACTCCTAGAAATAGAGAAATTTCTTCAAGAAATACTTTCATCCTGTATTTACATGTTTATTGAGGTTGTTTTATCTTTTCGGTAGTTTAAAGATTTTTTTGAAAGATATTTTTTGTGAATGTAATTTGTTAAGAAATGATGTCAACTCATTAGACTTTTAGGTATTTTTACCATAGTTAAACACTGACAAGCTGGTTTGCTATTTATTATTATTTTAGTCTGGTTTCAGATCACTGTCATCCCCTTAAAATTAAGGAAACTTTTTAGGATCGATTGAGTCAGATATTTTCAGAATTGTAATGTAAAAAAAAAAAAAGTGATTGCATGTGAAAGTGATTCAAAACAAGATGGACAGTCAGACCTACTGCTGCTAGGTTTGCTGTAGCAGTAGTTTGCAAATTATCTGGACAATTGCTTATGTAGTTTAAAAGTCACATATTTAATATTTAGACTTGCTTAAAGATACATTTTTTGTTATTCACTGTATATATTCGCTGTTTTCTTAAGACTGCAAAGTGTGTCGCTTTCTAATAATTTAACTCATCTGGTATCTATTCTACTTTATTTTGATTTTGTTGTTCTGCTTCAGATGCTGAATGGAGAACTGAAGCAATTGTATACTGCCATTACAAGAGCCAGGGTCAATCTTTGGATATTTGACGAAAATAGTGAAAAACGGGCTCCAGCTTTTAAGTACTTCATCAAAAGGGGACTTGTTCAGGTTGTCAAAACAGATGAAAATAAAGGTAAAGGCATCATAAAACTTCCTTAAAAGACTCTGAAACAGGACAACTTACTGAATGCTGTCTTGATTTCAGGCTGTGTAATAAAGAATGTTAAGCTCTTTGGTCCTTCTAACAGTATGCATTGATAACACGCTTGCAAATTTCCACTTGTTTCAGTGGGTTTTATTTGTTTGGGCTCTGAAGATTAATTGTATATGTTAATAAATAAATTCATTGCTAATTCATTGATTTTTATTTTTTTTTTCTGCACAATAATAAAGGTGGTTCTTGGCATACCATGCCAGCTGAAGGGGGTTTAATCAAATAAGAGGACTTGGTTTCTAGAAAGACAGTGGATTTACTCAAAAGTTTTGTCCAAAAAATAAACACTGTTTTTAGAGGCCTTTCAAAACTAGACCTAACTTGTTTATTTCCAGTGCTGGTTGCGAGGTATAAGATGTACTCACAGTTACCATTACTGGTGTGAGCACAAACCATACAGAATTTGGAATATTAAGAGATATTGATGCTTAGCTTCTCTCCATAGCAGGTGGTTACTGTTTTCTATCCTAACATAAAATGATTTCGTCCACTGTCCTAGACTTAGATGACAGCATGTTTGCTAAAACTTCATCCCCAGAAGAATGGATTGCACAGGGAGACTACTATGCTAAACATCAGTTCTGGGAGGTAGGAACATGTGATAGCATATGCTGAAATAAGGATTCTTGCCTATTTTGAAACCTTCTTATTTTCTTTACTTCTATAACATTGTCTGTAAATCTTTACTGGCTCTGTAGCAAGCTTTTCTATTATTTTTGTATTTTGTGGCTTATAGTTCTGTAGGTATCTACAGACAACCTGGAAACAACTTGGAAGAAGTGGAGAGAGCAAGGCTATTGTCTGTAATCCTAAATTCACAACCCAGAAATTTGCAGTCCTGTGAGGGAGAAAAAGTTTTAATATGTACAGATCAAAGATGACTGGGAAAAACAGTTATTGGCAACAACATGAATTGACTGGAACTTGTGAATTTAAACCACATTCTTGGCACTACCATTACACATTACCATAGGCATTTATTTGAAATATATTGACTTGGGTGACGATCTCAGAGCCTTCTGTGTTTTTTTGGTCGGTAATTAGGGATGGATACAAAACACTTACTAAGGAACAGCATGTAAGACCAAGGGAGTTTGCTACATTAAGAATTATGGACAATGTGTAGCAAAATTATGTTTAATTCCCTTATTACTTAAAGAACATTGATATTTTACACACTTTTATTTGCTGACTTCATAGTTTATGCAGTCCAAATTTGGCATGATAGCTAATGGAGTGGAAGCAAATAAAATTTTTGGACACTATTTTTGATAGCAAAAGGAAAGATTCCTTTTTTGATGTAAGCAGCACGTTTTTTTTTCTACGGAAAATATTTATAAGAAGGCAAAGATTAATGAGTTGCCACTATACAGACAGTCTTTTTCTCTCCTTGGGGGGGATGGGAGGGAAAGTTTCCTATGTGGACAGAAAGTGGTTTAGATAATAAGCACACAATTGAAAAAAAAAAAAAAAACACCTGAAATGTAGTAGCTATATTATCTGCTGTTCTGTTTTCTTCATAATCTGATCTTTGTGTATCATTGCTACATAAAAAGAGATAATCTGGGGAATTTTGCTGCTGTAAGAGTGGCTTGCAATATGGGATTTCCAAATAGAAGTATGAAATTAATGGATACAATAAAGAAATACAGTGTGGCAAAATGAGGAAGGTGATAATTAAGCAGTGGTTGCTTGGAACCTGGCTAACTTTCAGTGATTCTCTTTAATGTATTACAGAAGGGGCATGGTAACCTAAAAACATGAAAAAGTTTTCCACGTTCTCTGATTTAACCTTGCATGCATTGGTTTTCCTAGCTTTTATTAATACTGTTACGTGGCAGGTGTGCCTAGTGACTTACCAGTTAGCACACATGCAACATGCATTTTGGATAATGGTCCAAACCACTATTTGTGCCATCAGCCTACCAGGTATTTTGTTTTTATCACTTCATAAAACATTTTAATTAAAACTCTAATTATGATATAGCCACATGTGGACTGACTTCATAGCTTTTCCTTTTGTCCTAATAATATTCTGCTACCTTTTTCCTTTTCCTTTTTCTAGGCACTCTGCCAGTCTTTGTTTTCTGTTACAGTGACTGTAAAATTAAGTGTTGCGTATAAGTGATAAGCCATGAGTTGGATGCATGTGTGTGAATGCTGTGTATGATCTCACCCAGGTGGCAGCCAAATGTTACCAAAAGGGAGGAGCATCGGAGAAATCAAAGCTGGCCCTGGCACATGATGCTGTTCTCAAAGTGCATTTGAAGAAAAGCAGCCCCAGGTAAGTGTAAATGCATGTGAGTGGGTGTCATTCTAAGGTGCCACCTCATGGGTGCGTGGGGGGAAGATACCCAGGGAAAAGATGTCCTGTGGTTATGTCAGCTCTCTGGTTATGTCAGAGAGACGCAACATGATTTGCTTTACCTCAGGAGGCTTTTTTTCTTGGATATAGATAGGATAGCATATGCCATCAGCAGTGCTCAACTCCAGTTAATCCCACTGCTTATTTGCTTTACCTCCTCAGTTTAAGTGTGAAGAACATATGATGTTAGATTGGTTATATGGTTAGATTCAGTGACAGGTCCTGTAATTTTTAAATATCATTTAAAATGACTGTAACTAACTTCTTTTATTACTTTCTGCAGGGAAAAGCAGATGGAATATATGACATTGGCAAAAACTTATTTGGAGTGTGGAGAACCAAAGCTATCACTAAAATGCCTGCTTCAGTCGAAGGAGTTCCGACTTTGTGCAGAACTGTGTAAAAAGTTAGGAAAGGTATTAAATCCTTACCCTATCCTCTCCTTATCCCTTTTCATTTTGCTACAGATCTTTTCCCTCCGATTTGGCATTTGTACATGTTTATAGAATTTGTAAAGGTGATCTCTTTCAGAACTCATAAGATAATAGCATATTTCTGTGGCATGGTAGTAGAACTAAAACAGCTCTTTAAGCTGGGCCATTCAAGAGAAACATGTTCAAGAAGGAAGCATTTGTCATAGAACAGCTGTAATAGCAATGAATCGGAGGATGATGCAATTATATAGTCTAAGTTTATTTCTTTGCCTTTCCTCAAATGTCACCAGTCATTTCTGCTTTGCAGTTGAAAGCTGATTATGGATTGATTCATGAAACTTCACCTGCTACTTCATTCATATAATACTCTGATATTGTAGCTACACTGATTACAGCCACCTCAATGAAACCCTGAAACTTGGAAGGGATAAGCAATGTACTCACAACAATTTTCTAAGCTTGTGAGGGTATTTAAATCTTTCTGTCTGCAGTGCATTTCCACCAAAAGACGAAGTGTAATATAAAGTAATTTTTCCAAAGTATTTGAGATGCAAGATGAAGGTTCCCTTTCTGCAGATAGAACTGTTTTAATTTAATACTGTTGAATTTTGAGCAATTTGCAAGTCAACAGAAGCATGTGTTGTTTTTTTTAATAGCAGGCAGAGGATAGCAAGTACTTCGGAAGTTCTGTAATATATTTAATTTTATGTTCTAGTTTTTCCAACACAATTATTTTGAAGGCTTTTTTCAAATCTGTTCAGTTTTAATAATGGTTACTTTAAGTATTTGATTACGTTAAAAACTTAGAGTACATTTTATTAGAGTGTGCTTTTGTATAAAACACCTACATGATGGAATTGCTAAATTTATTCTATTTGTGTAGTTTTGGATATTTCGAGTACTTCAGTTTCCTTATTGATTTCTGCATTGCAGATGAAAGAAGCTGCAGTATACTATCAGAAAATCCAGTGCTACAAAGAAGCATCTGAATGTTATGAACAAATTGAGGAGTTTGGTCTGGCAATTAAGATGTATTGTCAGGAGGAGCTCTATGAAGAAGCAGCAAAGGCAGTTGAAAGGTACCTTTCAAGACTGCATTGAAAATAATTCTCTATCTTCTATCTCCAACTTCGGCATAATGCAGCTGGCTTTCCATAAAATTTTAATAAGAGTTTTGGCTGGTGATTTGGTTTCGTATGAAGTTAAATTAACTTAGTCTGAATTCTCACTGGGGTCCTGATAACGTGGGCAAAGCATTCCACTATAGTCACTGCTTGAGCAGTGACTAGCTTCATTTTCCTAGCCTAGTAGGAAAACTACACTATTTTTCCAATTCTCTATTACTAGTCATGCACATTTTTTTGGCCAGTCCTTTTTTTAAGTATATCAAAATGTTTAACAGAAATTAAATACTACTTTTCTAATACTTCATGGACTTAGTCACTTTGTCGCTGACTTCTGCAGGTGTATAACCATTAGATATGTGGTGTGTAATACAGTAGTCATTGTGGCAATTGAACTATTTGCTTCTCAAAATCTTTTAACTTAGAGCAAAGAATAGTAAATGACCAACTCATACTGCCTCTCTAAGATGAATCTCGGTTGCAGTCTCTGGGATGAGCTTTACCGTACCAACTCTGCCATGGTCACTCAGGACAATTAAGAACCATTTCACACTGTTCGTGATAAACTGATTTTATTAGTATCTTTTTGACAGAACTTTGCATCTGGCAGCATCCTTGTGACCTCATTGGAACACTCTTATGCAAACAGTTCATTAATTGGCCACACCTTTCATTACAAATAACTTGATGACATTTTACTAATATATACACCAGTTAGACTTTCAGCAAGGCCTACAATAAGTACACACATTCACTGAGATCCTTTGTGATGTATATTTAATAATTCCTATGCTATGGCAACTTTTTTTAGAGGACTAAAGCTAGTTTAATATGTAGAGATAGTTTGGTCCAAAACTTCAAGCATTAAACTCACCTTACCAACTAATGATTTTTTAAAATCATCCTCCCCAAATCATTCTTGCAAATTTATCAGTAAAGGTACTAAAATCTGCACTCCCATCACTATCATCAGAAAATAGTAATGATAGGCTTATAACAATTTACTCACCCATGAGGAAAAAATTACTCATTCTCAGCATGCAGGAGAGAACCCTTTTGAAAGACTGGCTTAGGGTGTATCTTAATAATTTGGCTTCAGACAAAAATAATTAATAGCTGAGTGCTTTAAAGTGTATGTTTTGAAAGATGCAGCTAGGTACTCTGTACAGGCACTGGGTAGGTAGCAAAGTGTATGTAGAGACATACAACAAAATTGAAACAGTTCTCTAAACTGACTGGTTTATGTAAGTTTTACAGGGTATTATCTATATTAGCCTGTGGAGAATTTATTGATATTCTGTTTTATTTAATTCTGGCTTCTATTCATACAAAGAACAACTCAACATTGAAGCTTACTTTAACAAATGGAAGACTATCACTGGCAAAATGTGGTTAAAATAATTGGAAGTAGTGTTGTGACAGCATGGATAAAGATTCACTAATGCTGTAAACCTTGCAATCTTGGTCATACCAGAAATTTTAATGATCTTGTTTCAGGCATCCTTATGTTGTAACTAAATTCTTTTTGTAGGTCTTCTAGGATGATGTGATTGGTTTTTGCTTGACAGGCACGGTGCTTGAAATAGTTGGCCTTTTAAAAAAGAAAGGCTTCTTGGGACAGCTATTTGTTTCATGTTTGGGGGACTTAACAAAAAAAAAAAAAAAAATAATAGTTATTTCGTGTCTAACCTAGGTTAATCATTCTAGGTTCATCATCCATGGTAGTAAATTGATGTATGTTTTATTTCAGATATGAAGAGATCTTAAATACAAGAGGACAAATGGTTTCCAATCTTCCATGTACAGCAAGCCAGCTGTATTTGGAAGCAGCTGCAAAGTACCTAAGTATGAACAAAACTGAGGAAATGATGCGGGTCCTCTCAAAACTTGATATAGAGGATCAGCTTGAGTTTCTGAAATCTCGTGGATGCTTGCGCCAAACAGCAGACTTACTGAAAAGAGAAGGGCGGCAGGAAGAAGCTGCAAAGCTAATGAAACAACACGGGTTTGCTCGGGAAGCAGCCAACCTCACAACTATAAAAGAGTTCCGTGCATCTTGCTTGCTTGCTGCAGCCCGTGCTGATATGACTCACTGTTCGGAATTGGACATGGCAGACAGAGAGGGCATGCTAAGAGAAGCCCTTGAGCTTTGTGAAGAAACTAAGCAGAAGTCTGGCGTTGCTGAAGCTGTGTTTTTGCAGGGAGCTCTGAAGGGAGACTTTGCAAAGCTGAGCCGCGCATACTGTCAGTTTCTATCTCTGAATCATTCTGCTGGTGCAGTTGAAGTTCTCTTTGTGTTATCTCGCTGCAATGCTCAAAGCCAGAACATCCTCTTTAAGGCAACACATGGCTTAATAGCTCTTCTAGGTCTGGTTAAAAGTTTGAAGAAAGCAGCCACCAATGCAGAGAAAGATATGGTGAAATCATGCTTCGCCTATTTTGGGATTGTTCCAACAGGTGACAGTTGTTGCCAGGTGTCTCAAAATGAAGGTGAGCCCATCCTAAAGTTTTTGTCAGACAAGTTAAGTCTAAAAGAGAGGAAGACAAAAGGTAATTTCTCAGTAAGCACAGAGGATGTAAAATCAGCTTTGAAGCAGCACTTGCTAAGCAGGTTGTGTTCTATCATCCGTGAGTTACGGAAGAAGCATTACCCTGGTATTTGTAGCAAGTTCATTGTTGGCTTGAACTGTGAAGATGAAACCTGTAAGGATTTACATAAGCCCTTGTTGCGCCGTGAAGCAAGGACAGTATTTCAATGTAAAATGCATCTGGCAGCAATAAATGGACTGCTCTTGGAAGCCACACGCACTTTCCCTGAAGAGCTACTGAGTCAGTGCAAAAGCTTTGACTTTTTGACTCCTGACAAATATGCATCATGTAAAGCCCTCCTAGAAATGTTTTTTCCTAATCATTTTCATTTGAGAATACTGTCAGAAAACCCAAACGCATGCAAAGAAATAATGGTGTTCAGTAACATTGTTTCCAAACCCTGTAGAGCAGTGTTGAATGAGTATATTACATTTAAGTTTCAAAATGAAGATGCAAGGGCAAGAAGAGAGTCAAGTGACTTGTGGTTAAGTGCCATGAAGGTTTTTCTCTTATCTTCAGGATATCCTGAAGAATTTGAGAAACTTCTTTTTGAGGAAGAGGATTATTATAACAGAGAGCTAAACCTTGCTTTGTCAAAGGCAAAAGACTCCCCAAAGTGCAAACATCACAGAGGAGAGATCAAAGGAATAGATGGCAGACATGGAATGTTGCTACCTGACAAATATACAGAAAATACAGGAACACACTTGTGCTTCATTAGACTTCTTGAAAATTCATTTGAGCAATTTTATGTTCATAAGAACCCAGAAAACTGTAAAAGACTGTTTTTCCGTTTTATGAATGTCCTGGTCAAGAAATGCACAAGATTCCTGATTCCAAGCATAGGAAATACGGTGATGATGTTGGAGTTCCAGTACATTCTCTGTTGTGCTGTCCTGATGCGTCTCAACAAGAACATTACTCTGTGCTTTCCAAAGAGTTACATTGCTCTTATTCATTACTGGGATTTTTTGTTCAGAAGCAAGGACTATAACAAAGAATTTACAGAGACATTTTCCATTATACAAGAGTATAGACCAAAGGACATATATACAGCTGAACAGGATTTCAAATTTCATCTCTGTTATCTAGCAAAAATTTTATGTGGAGTTCATGGGAGGTTCCGTGTCGTTCTGGATGCTTTTGAGGATCCTGAGTGCATAACTTCAGGGGAAGCTGAGCGAACTATAGTGCTGTGCTTAGTGATGATACTGAATGCTGACCAGGTGCAGAATTCTACATGTAAATATCTCTTATACCAACACTTCCCTGAAATAAAGAAGATGCTGGAATCAATGAGAAAAGACTTTCCCTCTAAAGTGCCTAAAAGATTGCTAAAAGTAGTGGAACAAGTGGCTGGTGCTAAACATGTAAGAGAAATTGCTGAAGGCCTGAAAGAGCTTCTGACAGAGCGAGATGAAGAGTACTTAGTTGACTGCCGATGGAAGTGGGACTCTGTGTACGCTCAGGGGCGTCCACCCACACGGGGTATTCTGTATGAAACTGTAAACCTTGACAGGTTTATAACCTCTTTGGATAAGACAGAATATGCTGATGAGATAGAAAAGGAACTTGAAAGCAATCAGTGCTTAGATGACCAAAAGGATCCCCTGGAAGTGATTGCACTCAGAAAGCAACAGAAGCAAGAGCAGAAAGCATCTGCTCAGCGCCAGCTGCACCGTGTTTTCCATTTTGTGTCTATGTACATGAAGTGGAAAAGGAAGGCCTGCTCCAAAGCTGAGCCTGTTGCCATGGGAAGAGAGAATTTTCTATCAGCAGTCTTCAGAAAAGCAGATATTGACCAAACCCAGTGTGACCTCTGTGGAGTCAGATTTATCCAGAGCGCTGAGAACTACTTCAGCCAAACAGAAAACATGGAAGCAGATGCTCCTGGAAGCGTGACACCAACAGACATCAGTGGGGAAGAAAAGTTGCAGGTGGAGAGAAATGCAGTTATCGTGGCCAGTGAAGCTTATATAGAGCATAGAAACACGGATGAACACAAAAATAATAACACTGCCTACAGAAACTATGCTGACTTTTTCAGAAGAGAAATAGATCCAAAAATACAAGATGGACTGGAAATAGTAGAGGCCATTACAGAAAAGGCTTGTACCCAAGAACATCTAGCATATAAAGAAGGCCCCAAATTACACCAGAGAAAAATAAAAGAGAATATTAAGATGATTTCAGATGCGGTAGAGGAAATCTATGAGAGAAAAGCCTGGGCTGAAGGTAGGATTTATCAGTTTTCTTTTAAACAATTTAATATGCCACCTGGGACGGGGAAACCCCGGCTGCACGTACAGACTGGGCGATGAGACGCTGGAGAGCAGCCTAGAAGAGAGGGATCTGGGGGTCGTGGTAGACAGCAAGTTGAATATGAGCCAGCAGTGTGCCCTGGCAGCCAGGAGGGCCAACCGTGTCCTGGGGTGCATCAAGCACGGCATCGCTAGTAGGTCAAGGGAGGTGATTGTCCCGCTCTACTCTGCGCTGGTGCGGCCCCACCTCGAGTACTGTGTGCAGTTCTGGGCACCACAGTATAAAACGGACATGAAACTGTTGGAGAGTGTCCAGAGGAGGGCTACGAAGATGGTGAAAGGCCTGGAGGGGAAGACATACAAGGAACGGCTGAGGGCACTGGGCCTGTTCAGCCTGGAGAAGAGGAGGCTGAGGGGAGACCTCATCGCAGTCTACAGCTTCCTCGTAAGGGGGTGTCGAGAGGCAGGAGACCTTTTCTCCATTAACACCAGCGACAGGACCTGCGGGAACGGGGTTAAGCTGAGGCAGGGGAAATTTAGGCTTGACATCAGGAGGGGGTTCTTCACAGAGAGGGTGGTTGCACACTGGAACAGGCTCCCCAGGGAAGTGGTCACTGCACCGAGCCTGTCTGAATTTAAGAAGAGATTGGACTGTGCACTTAGTCACATGGTCTGAACTTTTGGGTAGACCTGTGCGGTGTCAAGAGTTGGACTTGATGATCCTTAAGGGTCCCTTCCAACTCAGGATATTCTATGATTCTATGATCTGTGGCCAGCCTTCTAGACAGAGCTCCATTCAAAAATCTTCATGTGGTAGAAAGAAACAAGAAAGTGCTATGTCAGGTAGCTGAGGGGAAAAGGTACTGAGACAGTAAGAAAATATTTAAAAGGAAAAACTAGTGTTACGAAGTTCAGTAAGTTATGGTACTTAGCAAATACATATATTGTATTTATTTCTCATTATTTTGATATACGATTTCTTTCTCACATGCTGAAAGCATTATTCTATGATAATTTTTTCAAGTGAAATTGAATCACTGAACGAGTAGCCTAGGAGCAGAATTGTTTAGGGTGCTTGCTGTGGGAAAGTGTTATCTTAAATCAAAATATTGTTACTGGCTTTAGTTGTAGAAATCCACCAACCCTGTGAAGTTGTCACGTTGCCCGTGATGGCTGACAGTAATGAAAAACTGGAGTATTTAATATTCTTCAGCTCTGATCAGTGCAATACGTTACGTTTGTAACTGACCATTAAGTTGTGGTCTTCACATTAACGTTCAAGCTTTCTCTTTACTCCTAATGGACAGGGTTTTTTATATGAATAAAGTTTTCTTATTACTTAGCTAGGTTTCTGCTCAGTGAACCATGGCAGTTCACTGGTATAATGGATGTAGTAGATTGAATTGAGTAATAGTTGATTTCTTTATGACAATTCTTTGAATGTTGCCTTGTTTTTCCACTCAGTAGAAGTATATTTACAGAAATGATTTGCCACTGAGACTAGTTTTCCCTCATTTTATAAAGAGTGCTTTTCATGTCCTTAATGGTGCTGTTGAAAAAGGATTGCAACATCTTGGGTCCTTGTGTTTCTTTGACATGTGGAATTTCAGAAGGATAATGAAAGCCAGGAATTTTAATTCCCCAAAAAGGGACAGCATGACAGGAGAAGCTCATCTCTACATCTTTATAGTGCTATTAATGTTGATTATTTTGGGGAGTGCCATGCATCTTTATGCATGGTAGTGAATTTTTTCTGTACATGAAATCACTGGAAACTGGGACTTCTGGCTTTGCATCAGCATCATGCATGTCTCTGTGTCACCATGTTTGGCTGTCAATCTCTCAGCTAGTGTTCCTACAGAATGCTAACTTTGCTTCATTTCAGCTGAAGAAATAATAACCAAACGTGCCAACAAATTGTTTGCTGTAATTGATGAGGCTCATAAATGGCTGAAGAAAATGGATTTGCATAGGATTAAGGAAGGTATGTTTTCAAATTACACAGACTTCTGTGCCCCCTAGAGGTCACTGTTTGGTAATGGTCTCTTAGCATCACTTTAATCTCCGGGTCAGCGGTGTTGTGGATGTTCACCCTCTAGGCAACAAGAAACTTCACAGGTGAACTCTGCAAAGACACGAGTTATCTGGACTTCCCTCAGCAGCTCTTTATAAAAGAGTAGGAGACTTACACCTGGCTGCAGGGTGGCCCAAATGGAGCAAGCCCCCTCTCCTGGCACACAGCGGATCTGAGTGTGCACGAAGTATGTGCATGTGTGTGTGTATACAGAGGTACATGTACCTATGGTTCAGGTGCAGTCTTCAGGATAGAAACTTGGCCAGGGAACAGAAGAGAAGCTATCTTCATCTTTCCTAGTAAGTTAGTGCTGTTCCCCAACTATGCTGCAAGAGTGCATTTATTGGCAGTTAACACTGTGGTCCCAAGTTCTTGAAAATCAGCTTCCTAATAAAACTAACTTGCTTTATAAGATTTATGTGGAGGAGAAATAATAATAATAATAATAAAAAAAACTACATGCTGTTGGATTTCTTTTTTTTTAGTCATTTCACTTTTGGTGTAAAACAAAGCAACATACTTGGGTGCAATCTATTACATTCTTTGAGGACAAGTTTAAAACTTCATTTTGCCCTCCTGTATATTTAAGGTTTAGCACATATTTAAGTGGTATAGAATTGCAAAAATTGCATAAAAAGTGTTAACACCTTCCTATTCCAAGAAAGACATAGTTAAGACTGCATGGGAGTGCTCTCACAGTCTTACAAGTAACTGTATGCTCTTTCCCTCTTCTGATGTCAATAAGCAAATGTATTGTGTGCTGAAATTGAACCTTGAGAGAGGAAGACATTCTTAAAAAAAAATAAAATCAAAAACCATGACAATAGAAACAGATGTTCAATGTAACAAGGGCAATGTAATGCAGCAAGGGGCTTAGGAGTCACTCCTTTCTAGCAGTGTTCCTAAGTATGTTAATTAATAATACACCTAATGCTTCTTAAACATAATTATACACATATGAAGATATTACACTGAAATATAAAATTGTAGTGATGTAGCTTGTTCTGCTGTTAAGAGAACAAGATGTCACATTTTTCAATTTGGCATTAATTTCTTGTTTTTTTGTACAGACTTTGTACATGATAGAGACTTCGAAGATGAAGTAGAAGATGAAAGAATGGCTTTTGAAGAACTTGCCTGGAAAAAAATATCAAGAAAAAAAGGAAGATATGGGAAATTGTAATTAGAAATAATATGCAGGTAGCTCTTCTATCCTCTAGCTGTCTAATTTTAGAATAAAATTCTACAATTATTAAGAAGAATAAAGGGATGGGGTCAAATGGGAAAAGGGTGAAGAAAAAGAGGAACTTATGCTATTGTTTTTCATCACTTGTATTGTGCCAGAATAATTACCAGTCTTGTGATGGTGTAATTGATAAAACCTATGACAGGACAAACTTCCTTTCAAACTACATGGTATCTTGAAAGTAATCAAAAGCCAAAGAGACAAGCAAGTAGGAAGAGTAATTGTGTTTATGCCTTATCTCAGGGATATTTTTCTATCCAGTCTTCATTTTCTTTTTCCCTGTTAATTTACATTGTCATTCTTCTGAGCTGGAATACTCAGAAAAATAAGAACACAGTTTCTCTGATTTTAAGAGGTTTTAATTGGTGTTTTTAAATTACCATTGTAAACCTACTCTCTCCTGAGTCAGCAACTTTTTGAGTCATCAGGGGAGGTACTTGGAGTATCTCTTTATAGTTCTGTAGACAAGAATAGTCATTTCTAAACACATAAATGTTTTTTTGACAATGTACATACTCATAATTAGATAGGTATGAAAATTATGGGCTTTCTTCTATTTGATAAAGTTTTGATATAAGCTGTTACCTGTACAGATTGAAATATAGATAATCTTTCTTTAAAGAGTATTATACATTGTGTTTTATAGATTTTAATTGATGAAAGCCTTTTTGTAATGTATAATAACACTTTATAAAATTTGTAAGATGTTTAAACTAATGTGACTTTTTGTCTTATTTTGAATGTTTTTTATGAAAGCCACAGGTGACTGACTACGTGAGTAGGGTTACAAGTTGGGCCAGAGTACCAGTTCATACTGGCACTATTTTACTTCGGGGACTTCAGTATCTCCAGCATACTCTAGTCTCGTTTAGCAACGTAGTTAGTATACTATTTAGTTGTTGAAATAGTTTGCCTTGAAAAGGGAACTGCTTTGTATACATTACAAACTGTTATAATAATTACCTTTTGCCAAAACCTTAGTAACGTGTTAGTATGCTCAATGGTTTGGAAGTGGGACACTTTCTATGGATAAAAATGAAATTCTGCTGCAGAACAGAGCAACGTGGGCAGCAGTAATGGTTATATATTGAATTGTTATTGCTGTTGTCTGCCAGAAGACTCTTTACTAAGTGCTGCTTATTAAAGAAGTCTTGTTGATTAAGCAAGCACCTATAAAACGGTTTAAAAATATACATTGATAAAATGCAGTGCTAATCACTTGCATTGCATAAAAATCAAGGATTAGGAAAGTTAGAGCGTTGATGTACCTTAATTGGTTATATTTTCTATAATGATATGTATTTTGCATTTGAAATTACTCCTGGAAACTTTTCTGAGAAATTCCTTGACTTGAGTATTTGAGTATTCTCGGAGCGGGGAATCGAGGCGGGCAGAGCTTTTTTGCGGCATCAAAGCCATTCAAAGCAGCTACAGGAACCACCAGGACCTGGAGGCCCTCGCGTGGGAGGCTGACAAGTAGGCAGAGCCAGCAGCGCCCCCTCCCAGGCCGTTCAAAAGCTGCCCCTGGGGAGCGCGGTGACCAGGATGGGCAAACAGGGCAGGCGCGGCGGTTCGTGCAGACAGGGCAGGGCGCCCGTAGGCAGGGCAGAGTGTTCCGCCTACCTATAGGTAAACCACCATGGTCATCACTAAGCAGACAGCTCTTTTTAGAAAGTCTGTGGCCACCCAGACTGAGTGCCAGCTCAAAAATGCGGCACTTCACGTCTCTGGATGCACAGAGTGCCTGAACTTGTTGCTCCCCTCTGAGGGCAGCAGAGACCCTGCGTGTGAGAGTTGTGAGCAGGTGGATGACCTGGTCAGCCTGGTGGCACAGCTCAAGGTGGAGGTGGAGAGGTTGAGGGCTATCAGGGAGTGTGAGCAGGAGATAGACCCGTGGAGCAACTCCCTGCAAGGCCTGAAGGAAAGGCACCAGGGTGAGACACCCCAAACAGTGGTGGAGCCCCTGCCCTGTCCCTGTCAAGCAGAGGGAAGGGACCTAGGAAATGAGGAGGAATGGAAGCAGGTCCCTGCTTGACATAACAGGCAATGCCCCTTCCTACCGGTTCTGCCTCCCCAGATGCCCTTACACAACAGGTTGGAGGTCCTGGAGCTTGAGAGACCAGTAGCTGAGGAAGAGGTAGAAAGTCTACCCAGAAGGATGCCTAGGGCGAGGAAGTCGACTCCATGCCTCAGGACTGCCTCCATGAAGACAGAAAGAAGGGTGATTGTTGTAGGCGACTCCCTTCTCAGGGGAACAGAGGGCCCTATTTGTTGACCTGACCCTACCCATAGGGCAGTCTGCTTCCTCCCTGGGGCCAGGACCAGGGACATTGCCAGAAAACTTCCTAACCTGGTTCATCCCTCTGACTACTATTCTATTTTTAACAGTCCAGGCTGGCAGAGATGATAGTGAAGACAGAAGCCTGAAGACCATCAAACGGGACTTTAGGGGACTGAGATTATTAGTAGATGGAGCAGGAGTACAGGTCATGTTTTCCTCCATCCCTACAGTGGCAGGGAGGGGTGCACAGAGGATCTGGAAAGGCCACCTAATAAGCAGGCTCAGAGGCTGCACCCTGAGTATTGTGTTCAGTTTTGGGCCCCGTGCTACAAGAAGGACATCAAGGTACTTGAGTGAGTCCAGAGAAGGGCAACAAAGCTGGTGAGGGGTCTGGAGAACAAGCCTTATGAGGTGTGGCTGAGGGAGCTGGGATTGTTCAGCCTGGAGAAGAGGAGTCTCAGGGGCGACCTTATTGCAATCTATGGATACCTTAAAGGAGGCTGTAGCGAGGTGGGGGTTGGTCTATTCTCCACATGCCTGGTGACAGGACAAGGGGGAATGGGCTAAAGTTGTGCCAGGGGTATTTTAGGTAGGATATTAGGAAGAACTTCTTTACCGAAAGGGTTGTTAGGCATTGGAACAGGCTGCCCAGGGAAGTGGTTGAGTCACCATCCCTGGAGGTCTTTAAAAGATATTTAGATGTAGAGCTTAGTGATATGGTTTAGTGGAGGACTTGTTAGTGTTAGGTCAGAGGTTGGACTAGGTGATCTTGGAGGTCTCTTCCAACCTGGATGGTTCTATGATTCTGCTTGCCTTCTCCATTCATAGAATATTCTATGAATTCACTTTTCCTTGGTGCACAGACCTGTGATCCTAGGCATGGTTTGACAGAAACCACTGCTGGCCAAGTTTAATGGCAATTTAAATTTCTGGCTAACAGTTTTGGAGCTATATTAAGCAAGCAGAGATGTTCAAGCAGAGATGAGAAATCCAGTTACATTTCCAGTCTATTATCAGTGCTGTTAGCTGCCTCTCTGGTGATATTATGCCTAAATAAACACAGACTTTTATTTTCCATGGCAGTCTCTTCAGGTAATAACAATCTGTGTGCTTTAATTCTTTTTGAATATTTAATTAGCATAAAGGACATTGCCCAGATACACCATTGGTTTTTCATTTATTTAAAAATCCTTCTCACCCCTAGTAGAAACTACAGTGTTCTGGCACCAGCTAATGCCTTTGACTCAAAGGGACTTGAGAGCTATGACGTGCAGTGGTACATGCAAGATGCATGTTGCACTGAAACCCTTGGAACTGAGTAGTGGATGCAGGCTGTCAAGCTGATCTACCCACCTCTGCCTGTCTAAACCTTTGTTCAGCTGAAAAGAACTTAGAGAAGGGTTCAGAAGCATGGAAACTGACTTAAAATCTCTCCCTGGTGATTCAAAAGTGACATCTAAACAAGAAAGAAGGAAGAACCATTTACAGTAGTGGGAAGATGGTGGCAGGGTCTAAAATATGATAATTCTCCACATTCCAAGCTCCTCATGAAGAAATAAAATCTCTTGTTTGAACCTTATATTAATACAGCAGGATATGTGGTAAGTGATGGCCACTTTACCCCTTTTTCCTGTATTCCTCTTAAAAGCATTGTTGTGTAATATTGCACAGTTTTATTCCAAAACACTTCCCTAATAGTTAGTTGTTATGAACTCCGACTCAGCAAGATATTTAAACAATTGCTATGTTTTAAGTATTTGTTTTCATTCCCAAAGGGAAATCTTTTCCCTTTATGCTCTCTGAGAACGTGGGAAGGAGAAAATTGTCTTATCACAGCGTAAATAAAATTAAAGGTTTTCCTGCTAGCAGTCTGTGTGAAGTTATTTGCTTAACACTGATTATGAATGCCCTCCTCCTTACAGAGAAGGGTACCACAGCCATTGCTGCTGAGCTTCTGCCTTGGTTCTTGGAGCATTCATTTTTCATGGGAAACCTTCACACCCACGCTGAACTGTATCCAGGTCTCGCTGTGTATGACATTATGGCAACTCTGTCATTCAGGCTTTCATTTAACATGTAATGCAGAAATAATATTGGCAAAGCACAAGGCAACACCCATGCCCTTCACTTGTTTATCTTGGTGTAGATGATGTCATCAGTCTTCCCTAACGTCCATGAAGAAAAAATACATATAGTTGGAAATTTACTAATTCAGCAGGTATCACTGAGTACTGGTGGTCTGCATGTAAAAAAGGAGGAGGAAAAAAAGTGTATCTTTTATAAAAGGGAGGTTAGCATGGAGTGGGAATTCCTCCTGGCTTGCCCAGGTAGTGGGAGAGTTTGCATGTTTCATTTTGTGTTTTTTGTAACTACATTTTTAGACTGAGATTTGCGAGCTTACGAATATTCAAACTCCACGTGAAACACTTCAAGACAGATGCTTTAAGTTAAACACCAGTCAAAGAGTTGAATTTTCAGATTAATAGGCATCACAAACAAGTACTCTGTGAAAATGAGACCATTTATTTCAGTTTCTGGCCTGCAAACTTCTGATACTGGTTTTAGCCTGTCCTCTGAATGTGTTATGTGTATGTGCATAGGGGGTGTCCATACATGTCATCGTTGCTATATTGATCCTGTCTTGTTGCAAGAGGACCATTGGTAGTATCTTTGAAGTCTGTTAGGATCGTTCTGTGCTGCTGAATCTGTGGAAACTATCGTGGAATGAAGTCGATAAAAGACCAAGTCTAAATGACCTATGGACCATCTTAGTATTAGTCTGCACAGAGCTTCATGGTTTAAATAAAGGTACAATTGTTAGTGATTTAAATAACGTAAATATTTCAGACACTTCTCATTAGATCTTGTAGAAGTAAATCCTTGTAATTCCCTTTTGTGAAGGGGTGAATTCAGCTTCTCTGTGAAGCTATGTCATTCTAGTTCAGTGCTGTGTTCCTCTCTGTGAATTAGTCATTGTAGAATTTGCTTGTCCTGTGCTAGAAATGCTTTATGAAATCACATGATGAAGGTTTTTGTTTGTTTAAAAAAAAAAAAAAGTTTAATAAAAATTGGCTGCTTCCCGAGAAATAGACAGGTTAGAGCATAACATTTTAAGGAGACCTGCTACTGACTTGCCTTGTCAGCTTAAATAATGCTGAGCTTTGAAATATTCCAATATTATTAGTGATGTTCCACTCAGTGAGTATCTGCATAGTTTGGAGCACTTTACATGCACTATACAGCCTTTTTCTCAGGAATTTTACATTTCCAGTAGTCTTGGGCAGGATTCCCAAAAAGAAAGGAGCCCTTGAATGTGGAGTTGCCTAAAAGAATATTGGCCAATTGCTAGTCTCACCCATTTTCTTCTAAAGTCCCGTTCCTTCCCCCAGTCAATCTGCTCCTTCACAGGATTGAGCCTGAAGTGACATTACCTTCAAGGCAAGGAGTGCTGTTTCATAGGTCATAGCCATGGTGACTCCCATTCTAGGGTCCAGTAAGTATGGATATTAATATTGTGTATGCAACTCCATCAGACTTTAGAACAGTGAGGTTTTAGGGTAACTGGTGCTATGCAATTTTTAATTTTTTTTAAGTGATGCTGTAAGTTAGCTGTGCTGTTATGTTTATTTGAACCATGTTTATCAGGCAGGTATAAAACATTTAAGTCTTTGTTTTAATGAATCGTGGAACTGTTTTCCATGGTTTATGTATAAAATCATGTTCAAGGTTCCTTAAAAATTCACTTTGAGCAGTTAACAAGTAGCTCTTGGCTGGATACCTGCATAAAGAGCAGAAGAATCAATCAAACTGAAGTGAATAAGTAATGAGAAAGAACAAACAAACAAACAGAAAAAAACACCACCAACAAAAAACACCTGTAAGCTTCCCACTGCTCTGCTTGTCTCTGTAAATAATATACCTGGACAACTCTCACTGTTTCTTGACCTGTCACTGTGAATGTGTTTGTTCAATTTGATGCTGTTCAGACAAGATTAAACACCAGCTAATAGGAAGGAATTCCCCAATATGTCACAGTTTCTCACCAGTCTTTATTTTGGCTGGAGGAGTGAATCATTCATGTTTTAAAAAAAGGAATAAACTTTTAGTACAATGAACTGTACCTGTGAGGCGGGGCATTCATAGCTCTGCAGCAGTCTCATTACAGTGGGGAAGAAAAGACTTTGTTTTGTGAAGTATTTTTCTATGGGGGATTCAAACTAGCTCACTTCTTTCTTACTGTGCTGTGAATCTGGGTGAAGAGCGAGAAGCTTGCTTCTTTCCACCCCCCTGCTCTAAGGCCATATGTCTTTGCTCTTCATCTCATCTTGCCCATCTGTATTTCCAGTTCCGAAATTATCTTTATCCATTTTTGCTAGATATCTTCTTGAAAAACCTGTGTTTTGTGAGTAATCAAGATACTGATGATGAATCTTCAGTAAGTAGTGTTTTGGGGGACCTGGATTGGCCAAGTCCCTACAGCCAGGAGCTATAACTCTTGAGCAGCCGTCAGGATTGACTTAAGTTTGTCCAAGGCAGGGGCCGCCAGTTGGCTGGCCACAATTCCCCAACTGGCAAGTATTTCCTTCTGGGTGAAAGGAGACTTAAATATGAACTGTAATCACCTGGTAATACAGTCTCTGTCTTTTATTGGCATCGGTGGTACATCTGCGTTTCTGGTTGAAGCCTTTTTATAGGAATTGCTAAAGCACAATCTGAAGAAATTGTATCCTTGGGAAAGAAAGGACAGAATCTTTCCTAGGCCAAAGCTATAGGCTTCTATTTCCATATTTCTGCTAACAAAAACTGGGCCGAGATAAAAAATGCCACTTCTTGTCTGACGCTTGTCTTCCAGCAGTCTCCATTTTATAGTCGTTCTGCTAAAATTGCTAAAAAGTAAGCAATAAGTATGGAATAAAATCTATTTAGATCAATAGACAGACCATTATACATGTATGGGAAGGATGATTCTTGTGGACAATCAAACTCAGAAAAGTCCCAAATTGTATCTGAGGTCTACTTTCTTTCAAAGAAGCAGGAAATCTCAAGCACTTCCTTCCAGGAGCCAAATATTAAAGAAAAATACCATTTTGTCATGAGATTGAGGATTAAACCTCACTATTTAGAAGTAGTGAGGCATATGACATTGTGACAGGGAAAAGAAAAAGCAAAATAGTCTTTATTGTCAGATAGGCTCTGTTCCTTTCCATTCCTGAGAGGTAAGGTGGAGATGATTGGCAGTGAATGCCATGTGGGATGTTAAAGCAGCTTTTAAGTCAGCACCTAATTGAATGTCTTTAGAAGTCTCTTCTTACACAGGGTGTTCACTAAGAAGTGATGTCATACTCCAAAATGAAGCACCTGGGCAGTGGGTGTGCGTGGAGGAGATAGTAGGATCACGCTGCAAGAAGCACTCATATTTTTAGCCAGACAGCACTTCTGCAGCAAATAAAATCTCTCTCTCCAACAGATGGAGGAGAGGTGAGTGGGAGGGAAGTTTGGAAGTGCACTGTGTGATTTCAGTTTGCTTGCTGCTTTGGCTGCAAGGGAGGATGCAGGAAATACCGGTCAATAAAAGGATGGATTTAAAAGTGCAGCAGCATCAAGGAGGTCGATGCAATTCTCTATAATTATGGAGCCGCTTTCACTTGGGATTGTCAAAATGTTTTGTGAACATTAGGCAGCGGAGCTTTATGATATCCCACTGGGCATGTGTTGATCATTATTATTTAGAAATGGAGAGATCTGGGAATAGTGAGTATGTGATGAGCTTTAGGTGCACAAGGATATTGATTTGTAGGGGTGGACCTCATGTCACCAGATCCTTCTGCTACCAGTACAGGACCTCACTCCCTGTACGTGTTGTTCAGAGTCAGACAAGCTGCCTGGCATTAACATGGGCGATTCTGTATGTGCCTGATCCAGCCTTCGCCTGGAATATGCTGTCACTCACTTTCCTTGTGAGGCTTAATTTACCTGTCACTTTCATTAGAACTGATGACTTTAAAGTGTTCTTAAAAAAATGAATTATCTTCTCTGAGAATGGCAGGGAAAGAATTGCTAAGTGAGAGCATCTGTGCCATTACCACTTGCAAAATCTTAATTTTTCACTCTTGAAATTTGGGAGTTTGGGGGGGGAACATCTCAGGTAATTTGTTGTAATATAAACTAATTAGCTTTCCAAAAGGTTGGGCACTGAGAAGGTAGTTGGTCAGTGGAACAGGCTCCCCAGGAAAGTAGTCATGCACTGAGCCTGTCTGAGATCAAGAAGTGTTTGAACAATGCTTTCAGACATAGGATTTGATTTTGGGGTGGTCCTGTGTAGAGCCAGGAGCTGGACTCAATGATCCTTGTGGGTCCCTTCCAACTCAGGATGGGCTATGATTCTATTATCTCCTCTAAAAAAGGGCTGCTGTTTCAAAGATGTAAGGTCAAAATCATGGTTATATGAAGTATTTGGGTGAAATGTTTAAACATGATCTTGGAAAGTTCTGCAAGTTCTGCTGTCCATGCACTGGAAGTAACCATGTGTGTATATTTGTACCCAGGATGAACTCTTCCAGATACTTTAATCTTATTTATACTTTAATCTTATTTATACTTGTGGAAAAGTGCAATATGGCTGGCAAAATTCAGATGAATTTCACCAGTATAAATAGAAAACAAGCAAAACCAGAGTCAGATTCTCCATGTGTTAATGCAGGGCAGTCAGGCCCCAGCATACAAATTGAGGTGGGCTTTCTGAACTACTCTGATCCACTTGTTCTGTAAGAAATTAAAAAAAAAAAAATCTTGACATTTTGTCTGAATGTTGATAGTGTTGAACTGCTGGTGAAGACCATGGGGCAAGGTGCCTTCACTTTCTGAGCTTCTAGAAGGGTTATGTTACTGTGGCTAGGAGGGTGGGTCTCTGCACATGAGGGTTTCTTAAGCTGAGCTCCTGAAACATGAGATTTTTGTGTCTTTTTGTGAGGTAATTACTTCTGTCTCACAAGGGCTCAATTTTTTTGTTTGCTTGATTAAGTATCCAAACAGGCTCCAGGGTTTGTGCTTTCTGTGTGATCTCAGGCAAATCAGTCCTGTTTTTTCCTGCCTTGCTAAACTGGGGTACCAAAATAGATCCTGCAAATGTCTGGCGTTCATCATCTTACTATTTTTATAATGGCAAACTATTTGCGTCTTAAATGCTGATTCATAAAGCAAGGTATTTCATTGAAGATGAAAGGGAAATGACCCTGCATCTTTTCCAACTTATTTGTCATTTTGTCCCTCTTTGGGGATCTCCGTCCTACTTTCTATCATGCATATTTGTCTTAGCTGACCGATATGAAGAGATAAAGAGCCTTGAGCAAAAACACTTTTATTAACAAAGATAGAAAACTTTTTTTCCCCCCTCAGTTTATAAGAAAAAAAAATCTTTAGCAGAATAAAAAAACATTAACTGACCCATTTCCAGACTGACTCCAGGAATAGATTAACAAAGGAACTAAAATGCAAGTTTGATGGTTTAGTTTTCTACTCCAGTGAGAGAAGACAGACTGAAAAAATGGTGGCTTCAGAAAGACATACAACTCGCCCCCTTGCCATGAATATTTTCTACTAGAATGCATTTACAGCTTATGACCTGAATATTGACATGAAAATGTATATTGCAGATAAGATTTATTTACAAAATTCTTGTAAATTACACCTAAAAAAAAGTCTGCATTTGTTGTCAGTCATAAAAGCCCAGTTGATGAAATAGGTGAAATCACCTTTAGTAATTTTCTGCATAGAATTTGCTTCAGTAGTAGATTATAATTGCACTAGAACAGGCTGCCCAGGGAAGCTGGATGCCCCATCAAGCGTTCAAGGAAGTGTTCAAGGCCAGGCTGGATAGGGCTTTGACCAACCTGGTCTGGTGGGGGGTGTCCCTTCCCATGGCAGGGGGTTGGAACTGGGTAATCTTTAAGGTCCCTTCCAACCCAAGCCATTCTATGATTCTGTGATATGTCAGCACTCTTACTTTTTGCTGCATCTAAACTAAACAGTACAGTGACCACTAGAACTTGACAAATCGATTGGAAGTTGAAACCTGGATGAAGAAAATTAAAAATCTAATAACAAAACCTAGAAAATGATGAGTTAACCTCTTCTGCTTCTAGATATATTGAAGAGCACATGGCCAGAAACAATTCCTTATTCAAATAGTTTTAACTTCAAAATAGAATTTGATAAATGTTTGGTATTCATAGTATTGCATGTAATTATATTTGATTAAAGCATATCAAGTTTTTGTCTTTTACATAATTGTCTTTTACATAATTGAAATTTCCATTCAAATTAGCTTAACTCAAAAAATGAATAAGAAAGTATCCCCTTAGAAATTAAAAGCATTATCTGCCTTTTTCTAACAGAACAGTCTAAAAATTAAGATACCTAATTATACATCCTTCTAGTTACCAACGAAAAAGTACCAGGTTTAGTAAAAATGCCTCATTTACTTTCAAAATATCATGTCTTGATTACTAAAAGTGAGAATCAATCTTCAGAAAAATAACTAAGTGTAACAAATGTGAGATAAGAATAAAGCCACATTTTGAATCAGGATCTGTTCTTTGCTGAAAAATGTTAAAAATAGCATTTGCAGTCTTACCCATATGTTACCTTTCTATCTGAGCTCCTGTAGGCTTTGTGTGCATTTGATGATAAATACGTTGTTGAATTTATTTTTGTTTTCTCTCTGATATCAATTGATTAATGTAGGATTAATAGGTGACCTCAAATGTTGTGCTGACCTCAAACATGCTTCTTTCTCTCTTTTCTATTTAATGAAAGCACACTAAAGCTAATGTGTCCGGTGAATATGTTAGACACTGAAATAGTAAGTACATGGTTCCACAGTGAAATTCAAAATCCTCTGTTCAGAAGTAATGCAATTCAAATAGAGAGTAGGACACTTAAGGATGTGATCCAGTGCAGCCACTACACTGACTTATGAGACTAGCTAAAACACATACAGCTGCCTCAAGCAAGGTACATGGAAATACTGGAGAGAAGGATGAGCACCTGGCAGTGTTGCCTAGTCTACGTGGTAGATCCATCTCTCTAAAGCTTTGTCCTGAGGACAACACCAAAATGGTGGGAGCATCTGGACACAAAAGGGTGAGCAGTCAGCCTCTTCCTCACCCCAAATATTCACACATCTCCCACCTTGACACCATGACAGAAAGCTGAGCTAGAGACAAGTTTCCCTCCTGAACCTGGCTCTTCAATGCAGAGTCTTTAAGAGATTTACTGGGTGAGAAAGGGAGGGGATACAGGAAACAGGACCTTGCAGCCTAGCACTGGGGTCACTTTGTGATGAAGCCTGCACATTTCTCTTGATGATTCTGCATTTAGCAGCCATCAGAAAATAAGCAGGTGCTGAGAGCATTTAAAGGGGGCTAAGGAGAGGGGGATATGCTCAAGAACATGATTTTGGTTCAGTGAACTTAAGCCTCATTTCTCTGCCTTTCATTTCTTGCTGATACCTAGCTCTTGGTTGCTGCTCTGAGAGACTGGGAGCAAACGAACAAGCACAGCTTTGTTTCTCAGTAGATGAATACTAATTGTTTCCCTTTGGACTTATGCCTTGTTAATTAAATATAAATATATATATATTTGTAGTGAATAAACACAATGCTAAGTCATGTGCAAATCATCCCTAGCCTACTGGAGTTTTTAACAGCACCTACTCATTGATTTTATAACAGCTTCAGCTTTTCTTTAAATTCTCACCTCAGAAAGTGGCCACAGGGAAACCTACGCTCCAACAGATTTTATTGTGAAAGATTTCTTATGGAAAACCATCAGCATTTACCCCGGTGTGATTCTAAATTGTTCTCCAGTGGAGCACTCACTGAATACTCAAAACTGCTCAGGTAGTAATGCCGTCTGCAGATATTTTCTATGCCCTTGCAATGCATGTGCATTTATTACTGCAACACTGAAATTTTATTAAAACTTTTTAAATGTCTAAAATAAATGAGTTCTCATTCCTGCCTTTAAAACACTGCTTAAAACATAAAGCAAGAATTTGTTCACATGGTGATGTTCTTTGCCTTATCGGTGTGCTGGAGAGGCAGTTTTTTGTTAGCGTCTTGATTTTCAAGTGCAATTTGCCCTCACTACGGGACTCAAAGCACTGAGTAGAGTGCAATAATGGTTGTAGCCTCCATAAATTTTCCCAGGGAAAGGGCAGAGGAAGAGCTAGCCTGAACTCTTTTTGGAACATAATGTTAAAGTCAGTTCTGTACAGACTGGATTAATTTCCCCAGCTCTATTTCTTGGGAATTTGTCACACACTGTATGCTATTGGCATATGGCCACAGCATGTGTTCTCACATGTATGACCTATGCATTTTATACTGTCAGTATTTAAAAATATCTGAAACTCCAGACAGCCTCCATCAATTACTTTAAGTGGGTAGAATTTATACAGGGAACATGTTTTCTCTTTAGAGAGCAGCATCTCTAGATTTATCCCTAATATGAGCAAAGTTATCCGTAAAGGCATCTCATCTGGTTTCAAGAAACCAAGTAGTTTTTACATCTTTAATTAAGGGCTGACTCACTCCTTTGTTCCTCTTTGATGGTGAAACTCAACAAACAGACAATTATAATTACATCCTGATACAAAGATGGTGTTTTGAATCAAATCTTTAGTTTCACACAAAGGTCTAAGGTACACCATGCTTCAGTACCAGCTTCACATATGGGAAATGCATTCTTTGATAGACTTATGGTTAGCTTTAGTGCAGGTACAGGAGGATAAAGCACCGGCTAAGAACTCTGCTCCTGTTTTCATTCTAAACTTCACTCCTTTCTGGACAAAAACCATCCAACAGATGATATATTTGTATGTTAAGTAAATTAAAAACAGATAGTTGGTGAGATGGGGGACTTTTCATTCAGATTAGTTCGCAGATACCATGAATAGGGCTTTACTGGTGATGTGAATAAATTGCCTGGGTAGGAAAATGCAGTCCCCAGGCTCCCAAGCTGCAGGCAAATGCTCCACCATGAGCCCATTCCTAACAAGTGTAGAGGGATTAGAAACAAGTTGCTTACTTTGAACTGTTTGTCTTCTGCTTCCTAATGTAAGTGAGATTTGTGGATCATTTAGGCTAATAAAAAGTATCATTTATTGCAGGGGAAATTTTTGAAGTGAATTTAAATTTTGGGGAGTGGCTTAGCATGTTTTCCAGGCCACTCCCCAAAATTTAAATTCACTTCAGAAATGTAGTTCCAAAAAGTCACTTCCATAAACTCCTCCTGTCTGCGCTTGCACAGTGTCTCCTGGAGGTGGTTGCTGGGGGTCGTGGGGATGAAGGCTCATAACTCTTCTTCATCACAACTAATTGACCTCCTGTCTTAGTGCAGACTCAGCTGCTCCTTGGCTCTTGTACAAACCACAGGGTCAGTCTCAGCCGGTTCTTGAGACAGGTTCCCTGTTTTTATCAGGTACCATCCTTTATGATGGGCCCCAAGACTTCTTGTTTCAGTTAATTTGCACAGTAGTAAGCAAATACATTAGGCAACGTCTATTTTGAATACAATAATCTAGGTATTCATTAGTCAGCATCCTGTCTACTAAGATTCTCTTAACTCGCTTTCTCAGAATATCTTGGGCCAGATTTCAACAAGACATCTCTGAGATAGGGGCAGCTCAGGTCTGACTGAGCTGGGAAAGGGGACATGCAACTCTGCCAGTACCATTGGATGTCTAGCATACGTGGGTAGGAACAGGGAATGGAGATTGTTTCCCTTTCCCACTCATAGAGCTTATTACTGTGTCTGAAGGACACAAAGCACAGGAAAGGCTGTACAATGTGCGGTCCTCTTGGCTGAATAGCCATTGTTTAGGAGACCCCTCAAGCTTTTTTTCTCCACTTTCTTTTACTGCACTGCAAGGAGAAGGACAACAAAACAGAGAGAGAAAAAAAAAAGTAATGCTGCCATGTGGCTGTGTGCTAAAACACAGCCTCCATCAAAATTCTGATAAAGCACTTACAGGCTGCTCTGGCCTTTCAGATCTTTCTCCTTAACATGGATATGGGTGACTTGGTAACTGTATAGAAGTACTTGCAGTACTTCAGCTCTGTCCTCTGGAGTTGAGCAAAGTTCAGTAAAGCCAGTGGAAAACCACATACTTTCTCATGATTTTTAACCTTATCTTGTGTACATTTCTTGCAATCTTGTTTTGAAAGGCTAAGTCAGGAAAGCAATGAAATTAATGCAGAAAGAGCTCAAAAGCTTGTAAATAATGTACTACTGCATATTGGCACAGGAAGCAAAGCATTTTACTGTTGTTCTAAAATTGGCAGAGGGTCTGTGTTGTGGGGTGGCCCCTATCTTAAAACCAGTGAAATTTAAGCAAGTTGTTCTGTGAGCAGTAAGACTAAGCAGCATAGTTTCCCTAGGAATTGTCTTTTGCCGCCAGTCTTTCGTCTCCCCACTTAAGCTTTCCTCCAATTCAACTAACACTTGGCTCCACTGTGTGCTGTTGGTGCTAGCCCTGAAAAACAGTAACAGAGGTAATGTGAAGCCACCCAAGGGTGACTACCCATGTTCAACCAGCAATTGGTTGTCAGCAGTTGCATTAAGTGAAGAGCAGCTACATCCTAGCTGTTTTTCCCTCATAAGAGAAAATAATTTGGCATGTGGTGTGCTATCCAGATTTAAGTTTTCACAAAATATATATTTCAGTTATATTTCGAATATCTACTCTCTTGTCATTTTTAATAGAAATTAGCCAGTGGCTTCAAAATTATTGGGTTAGGAGAGGGAAAATGCAAAATAAGATGGGTAGAGAAACTCATATTCACAGAAGTCTTTCTTCCTTGGGAAGTCAAGCTTGGCACGGTTAATGTTGGTAACCATGTATTTGTCTGCTCATTCTTAAATCTCTAAGGCTGGTACTTTTAAGGTACTCTTTCTCACTCAAGAAGGCTTAACATTTTCTTGATGGTAATACGAATTCTCATATAACTGTATCTGAGGCTTCAAAAACTTATTGTTATATTGTGAGATTCATTAAAAAAAAAAAAAAAGTGCTGCCAGAACAGGTTCTCCTATTCTGGAAAACTCTTGCTTGTTGTCTTGTCCATCAGAATCCAGTATGAATAGCAAATTCTAACCAGAGCTTCAAGAAGATATGGAGTGGCACCAGTCATCCTACGTATGTAGAAAAGCAACAGCTGGTGACCAATTTTAGACATCTTCCCCTAAATATTCAAGGATATTTTGTAATGTAATATTATGATCTATCCTTCAGTAGTTCCAAAAGGTTCTAGCTGAAAGTGGAGCCTGAAGGTAATATTTCTAGTATCTATGTGCAGTGGCAGATAACCCTGTCCCCAGTTCCCCTTTCCCAAAAAATATCCTAATTGCTAATTAGGCAGAGTGGAAGAAGAAAGGCAGGTGCCACAAACTGGGACAGCTTGCATTTGGCTCCAGAGCAGATCAGTGTCTGAGCTAAGAATAGAACTCAGTCTCCTGCCTCTCCATGATCTCTTTCCTGGACTCACCTGCTACTCTGTAAGGTCCTTGGAAAATGTTGCATTTTTAATATGGTGTTATAAAACCCGAAAGTTTAAGGAAACATTATAAATACTCGATAAACTTAGCAGACTGCATGAAACACTTGAAATACACTGTGTATTGGAGGTGGCTGAGCAGCATTCATTCACTTTTGTGCAATATTGTTAAAATTTTTGAAAAAGAATGTAACTTGATTTCAAGGGTTCAGCTCCATCACATCGTTGCCAGATATGTCATGCTGTTGCAACCTCTCATGAGAATAATATTCCTGTTAAGTATATTTGTGTTTACACTACCTTTAGCATAAATGTATGAACACTCTGTGCATTTACCACACATAGCCTTGCCTTGTGGAAACAATTATTTTCCCAACTCATTATTTTCTTAATATGCTTTCCTCTCCTCTCTTGTAGGACTTTCCTTTCTTTGTTACTGACTTGGATTGCAAATAATCTTTATTTCCCTATTCTTCTGAACCAAATAGCTAAATGCAGGTTCCTGTGGCTATGAAAGAGGTTATGAATCATACAAACAAAAAATATCTTAAATTCTCCTTGTGTAGGTTATAATCCATTAAAATCATTTTCAATCCATGCCATTTAACCTTGTCCTTTTTTCCTATCAGAAGTGAGAAACCACGATTAATTAATGTGTATTTTTGGTCCCAGCTCATCACACTGGTAGACCTGTGGGTCACAATGCATTTGTATAATTCCAGGTGCAAAGATATGCCAGTTTACGTCATCACCACTCAGTATTACTGCATCATGATGATAAAGAATTGAATAATTAGGATTGCAAGGGAGTCTTTTGGGGGTTAGGGTAGTACAAGTAAAATAAAGTGACATGCTCTGAACTCTCTTTTGCTGAGTACAATACCACAGGTTGCTGCAGGAGTTTTGTACTTCTGTATGGAGTTCTGCCCTACACATTTTCTATACATTTATAGCTCTCATGAGAAAAGCAGGCTGGTCCCATAAACTATCATCCCAGATGGGTTACCCAGTCTCATGTGTCGATGAGACCATCAGCTGTGCAGACTTATCCCATGAATTCTCCTTGGCAAGCGGTGGCAAAGAGATGAATCTCCGTGTGCCTGAGCTCCCTTTCTGCTGCCTGTGCTTCTTATGGAAAGGCTGATAAGGCTGGCAAGAACTCCCCAATGGTCAGCACTGCAAAAACATGGGTAAGTGACAAATCCTGTCCTACAGAAGAGAGAGAAAAGGCACGTTGCAAACAAGCAGAAAGTAATGGTGATGGTGCCTTGTTTGCTGTCTGAATCTTAAGTGCAGTGACTGTATTCAAGAATGAGGAGGAAAATACAGATTGCTTATCCATCTTTCCTAAGAATCATAAGCATTATTAATTAGCCTGGATCCTTCCCAAAAGACCATTTTCAAGCATTCTTCATGAAAGCACAGAAAATTAGATGTTACTTATGCAAAAGACCATATTTCATCCCCAATTTAATATTTTTGGGAGGTCCCATTGAAACATGGGATTAGAAATTAGAGAGTAATTGATAAAGAATGAATATGTAGGCAACACTCAATGCTTAATTTGTGATGTGCCTGTGCTGCACATAGGCCTCCAGATAACAGGAGCCCCTGGAACCCCAAGAACCAGATCAAACCAACCTTATGGTTTGGACTGTGATCAAGGGCTCAGAGATAAGGAGGACTGTTCACAAAAGGACAAGATAAAAAATGTCAAACATGCAAGGCCTCGAGATAACAGGAGCCCCTCAGACCCGGAGAACCGGACCAAACCAACCTTATGGCCCAGATTGTGACCAAGGCCTCAGAGAGCATGTGCAAGGAGACAAGGTGAAAAGTTCGACCCTGATGAAGACATTTTACTTCATCCTCACGACCCTCAGCACCCACCACCAGAAGGCACCATGCAAGCACAGACAGGAGGAGTTTATGGAAATGACTTATTTGAGCTAATTTTAATACCAACCAGGACAGGTTATGAATATGTATAGGCATACTGGGAAACCTCATGCATATGTAAATCTTTACTGCATATAACCAAAGCAAGTTGCTGTGTTAGGAGTGCACGACTTTGGTGGGACTACCCCTCAGGCCGCCCAGCGCTGAATAAACATACCTGCTTTACATCTTACTGATTGTGGAGTCAGCTTTCCATGAATCACCATCAGATCAAATTTGCAGCTTTCAAATTCTTCCTTTTCACACCAACTGTGAGCAAGGGCACTGTGATGTGACAAGTCCTTTTTTAAAAAGATAAGATTTAATCTGAGCAAGAATTATCTTAGTGAAGACCTACAGCTATGTTACACAAGACAGTATCTTGGTGGATCTTTTCCTTTTGCATCTATGAAGATGTCAGGTGGCCACATTTCCCAAAGATACACCAGATGCTGGCCAATCTGAGTCCAGTCCACCTAGTCCAGTAAACAGAAATACTTTTAATGTTTCAGCCTTTTCATCCAGTAAGGAAGTGAGGAGTTGAATTTCTCATCATGCCCAGCTGCTGAATGTAGGGAGAGTAACATTCTGCTATCAAGGTGCCTAAAGAGGTGCCCAGAAAATCAGTGATGCCTCTCTTGCCTTCCAAGTAGCAGCTGCTTTGCTCTGGCAGTGCTCAGAAGTTTGGCATCTTCATCAGCACTGATTTGCGTTAGATTAAATAACCTTGAGGTGAAAGACTGTGTCATGCTGGCACTGTAACTTCTAGTTTACTGATCGGTTTCCCCCATCCACCTCCTATTTTCCTGGTCCATTTTCCTATTTCCATTTCCACAGTAAGAATATAAAGATGATTACTAACTACAAACTAGATGCTTCCAAATGCTATAAATTGTGTAATTTAGAAATGTATCAGTACAGTGTCTTCTGCTATTTGCAGCTAAATCCTCTTGCCTGAGCCACTAGTGGCAATGAAAATCAATGTCTCTCATAAGCTAAGGTCCCTATTCAATTTAAATGAGGCCATGAGATAAACAGATATGTAGCAAGTAGAGGTATTCATAATGGGGAGAGTGTTCACAACTTCTGAGGAAGGAAGGGAGCATATTTTTAAAGATACGTTGTCAACAAGGGAATTTGGCTTCTTAAGAATTTGCAAGGAGATATGTGTGCACATAGGTGTCTAAGTACCTTTGAAAATCTAGGGTAATTTCAAGAAATGCACCCAGCATCAAATATCTGTAACAATAATGGTAGATATTAAGGCACAGAAAGTCAGGCAGTTTGAGTTCTGTTTCCATGTCTGCCTGTGACTTGCTAAGTGACCCTCAGGATACTCCTGGCACACCCAGTGCTGTTTACTTACCTCTATTCATTTAATAAATTGTAAACTTTGATTATAGTCCTATTTTGAAGACTGAACCATTTATAACAATTGAGGGCTCATCCGGGATGGCTTTGGTTCCTGAATTCTGATTTGATCTAGGAGGGGTGCCTGACCATTTGGTGGCTCCTGTTTGAGTTGGGTCGGGACTAATGCCATCTTGAACCTGAATAAAGGTAAGCAAAGATTTTGTTTTTTTTTTTATTAGCTCCCTTGCTGGCTGCAGCACTATATTTTGCCCGTAATTCTGCACACGAAGATCCAAACAAAGACGATGGAGTCATAAATATTTAAGGTGTATACCATTCGGTTGGGTGGGATTCAGTTGCCTGTGTGTGTAAGAGTGTGACTGAGATGGAACTTAGTTCCGAAGCGAGTGTGGAGGTCTTCTAACCGCGGTTCCAATCTCCCGCGAGGGACTTGGCTGGTGAAGGACCAAAGCGATTCCTATAGGATTCGTGGGTGGGTGATAGGTCCTAAACCCCCTGCAAGACACTCTTACTAAGGTAACCAAGGGCTGTGGGAATTGCCATAGTAAAATTCATAGATGGATCAGACAGAACTGAAGACCAAGGACCAGAAGAAAGGGAGCAAATTACCAGAAAGTCCATTAGGAATAATGATTAGAAATTGGAACAATAGGGGCCCCAAAAAATGAAAGAGTAAATTAAAAATGTCCAAATATGGATAGAATGACCAAAAGAACCCTTAAGACCCCATGTATTTTGGCCAGTATTTGGGTCCACAGAGGACTGGGTCTGTCAGGCTTTGAACATTAATGTTAACAGTAGAATACCCATGGATCCAGAAGAGAGCAAGTATGCTGCAGCTGAAACATGGAATTAGAAATTAGAGAGCGATTGATTAAGAATGTATATGTGCTACATTTGCGATGTACTGTGCCTGTGCTGTGCTTAGACCTCCAGATAACAGGAGCCCCTCGGACCCCAAGAACCAGATCAAAATAACCTCATGGTTTGGACTTTAACCAAGGGCTCAGAGATAAGGAGGACTGTTCACAAAAGGACAGGTTATGCATATGTATAGGTGTATTGGGAAACTTCATGCATATGTAAATCTTTACTGGATATAACCAAAGCAAGTTGCCACATTAGGTGTGCACGACTTTGGTGGGACTACCCCCTCCCCCCCCAAGTGCCGCCCAGTGCTGAGTAAACATACCTACTTTACAATCTTACTGATTGTAGAGTCAGCTTTCTATGAGTCATTTTGGTGTGCCAGGTAGGAGACACTCTGCTCGGCTGCAACATTGGCTGCAGAGTGGACGCCGCTAGGTGCACCCTGAGTGTCTTACTCGGAAGGGACTCTACTCTCAGCTGCTCACCGCAGGAGCAGACAAAGACCTCCTGAAGCTGCGGACAAATGGTATGTTTTCAGCTGCTGGAGGGATACTAACTGGAGTGTTAATAATTGTATGTCTTATTCTTAAATGTCCAGGTATTTTGTGTTGAAAGTATTTGTGTAAGTGTAAGGGTTTGAAACAAAGTGGAATAAGTCACTCCACGAAGAACACAGTCAGAAACAATACTTGTTTGGTTGCTTATCATTCTAAACTATATTCTTGTGGTATGAATGAGATGTGCTAGAGGTCTCTCTGTGTGATTGCATGATTGTGCTGTGTGAGTGAGATGCAGCGTCGCTGTGAAGCGAGTGCGGTTTACCGATCCATGGTTCCATATTCTCTGTGAGGGGAGCGGCCGGAGACGAATGAAGTGCGTGACAGATGGAAAAGAAGTGCTGTTTTATCCAAGTTTTGATTGGTGGTGCCCAATATATGGGCCTGGAGGTGTATCTTGTGATCCTATTTTTGCTCTTAAATGCTTTGAATGTGACAAGAAAAAAGGCGGGAGCATTATCTAAGTAACTAACAGTTGAGAAATATTGGTGAATTTGCTGTGGCGTTTGGTCGGTTTCCCAAGTACTGGCGGGGAGGGGGCTGACATTACCAAAGCAGTAGAACGGAGAGAGTCATTTCTTTTGTGGTTTGTATACGTATAGGCGTACTGGATTTTAGTAAGTTATGGAACTTAAAGGATTGTTTGTTACCTTTCCTGATTGTACACATGTATAGGCATACTCGGGTTTAGTATGTAAAGCAATGTTCTGTATATTTAGAATGTTTGATGTTCGTGTGTGCATGTTGGAGTGTGGACTCCCCGCACACCCAGCGCTGTTTACTTGCCCTTAATACCTTTTAGAAATATTTATTTTATAAATATTACAAAATTCAGATTGAGTTGAGACCTCATTTATAACAGGAAAGGTAACAAACAATCCTCTAAGTTCCATGACTTAACAGTCTCCATTTTCCATTCCTTTTGAACAATATGTCTTGCTTTAAGATGTCAAGCAACTCGGTCTTCAGGCCTTACGTATCCTGTTCTTCCCAGATTGAAGAAAAGCATATCCATCTCCTTTTCAAGGCCAATAGGGCCTGGGTCAAAAGGCAAGTTCAGGTCAGCTGGGGGTGTAACAGCAAAAGCCTTCGATGGCTGTAGCAGCAGAGGGGCCCATGGCATAGCAGTCAGATCAGTGAAGGAGCCTGCAGCTCCCTCACTGTGGCAAACCACACGTTTGTGACTGTGGTCCCACATGGCCTCAGAGATTGCTCGCCAGGTGCCGAGCAATCCCACTGCAACCTTGTCATTTTTAGTTGCAGAGTCCCACACCTTGACCCCAGTCTGGTTCCATGTTTCAGGATCATATACTGTCCGATTGTTAATAAGGAGAATAAGCTGTAAGGTTACCAGGACAGTCTTTGTTTCTAAGGACGTAGGGTTCCCCATGTTATATATGAAGTGGTAATTTGTGTCGAGAAAATGGTTGATATTAATAAAGAAGGGGGAGATTTGGGAGTGTGGCCATGGGGGTTGGAAAGCCCCATGGTTGAAATAACATCAGACTCTTAACGATGAGGCCATCAGGAGTGTAAAAGAGTTTAGAGGGAACAAAGAAGGGTGATTCAGGAGACTCCATGCAGTGTGGGGTTGCTTGTTCTCCAGCCATTAAGGCATGGAAGTTTTTGGGTGTTTGCTGTTGTTATATTCAAAGTTGTTTGGCCAATGAAAAGTTGTTTTGAAAAGAACTGCTGTGCAGAGAAGGGTATAAGAGGGGTGGCTGCCCTCAAGATAAAAAAAAAAAAAAAAAGAGGCAACAATGTGATGAAGTTATGTCATCAGTAAAGAAGCAGAAAGAAGGAATGAAAAGGAACAGGCTGGCAGAATGGAGACCACAACAGGAACAGGCACATTGATCACCTTATGAAGATAGGTTCAGCAAGACTCAGCAAGCCGCTCAGAGAAGCTCATAGAGTCACTGGAAACAGGCGCACTGGAGCTGGGAAGAAGCTCAAGCTGAGAGAAGCGGTCCCGCACACACAACTGCCTCTTGCTGGTAAGCAGCTGTGCATTATGGGGAATCATATGTCCTTAAAAACAAAGACTGTCCTGGTAACTTTTGTAGTGGGTTTACATGGCAAGGTTTTGGAAGCAGGGGTCCATAGGGGTGGTGTCTGTGAGAAGGATCTAGAAGCTGCCCCATGTTAGGTAAGGGCCCCACTGCTGACCAGAGCCGAGCCAGTAAGCGATGTTGTTTTGTGCCTCTGTGAGAGCATATTTAAGACAGGGCAAAAAAAACGCTGTGCCAAACAGCAGCTGGGAGAGAGAGAGGAGTGAGGAACAGCCTTGCAGGCGCCAAGGTCAGTGAAGAAGGAGGGGGAGAGGTGCTCCAGGCGCCAGAGCAGAAGTCCCCTGCGGCCTGTGGTGAGGACCATGGTGAAGCAGGATGTCCCCCTGCAGCCCGTGGAGTACCACGGTGGAGCAGGGTTCCACACTGCAGCCTGTGGAGGAGACCACGGTGGAGCAGGTGGACCTGCACCGACGGAGGGTGACACCTATGGAAGACCCCTGCCGGAGCAGATTCCGGGCCGGACCTGTAGCCTGTGGAGAGGAGACCACGCAGGAGCAGGTGACCTGGCAGGAGCTGCTGCCCGGGGGGGACCCAGGTTGGAGCAGTTTTCTCCTGAGGGATGGACCCTGTGGTACAGACCCATATCTGGAGCAGCTCTGGAAGAGCTGCTGCCTGTGGGAAGCCCACGCCAGATCAGTTCATCAAGGACTGTATCCCGTGGGTGGGACCCCATAGCACAGGGAATGAGAGTGATTGAGAAGGAGCGGCAGAGAAGAAGCGCTGTAGACTGACCATAACCCCCATTCCCCTGTTGCCCTGCGCCACTCGGGGGGAGGAGGTGTAAGAGGGTGGATGGGGGGGAAGGTGCTTTTGGTTTCTTTCCTTTGTTTCTCACTTCTCTAGCTTGTTAGTAATAAGCAATAAAACATACTATCTCCTTCTGCCAAGTCTGTTTTGCCCGTTACAATAATTACTGCGTGATCTTCTTGACCTTATCTAAACCTTTGAGCCCTTTTCATCATATTTTCTCCCTGTTCCTCTTTGAGGAGGGGAAGTGAGAGAGCGGCTGTGGTGGAGCTTGGCTTCCCACTGGAGCGGAACCACGACAACCTTACAGCTTATTCTCCTTATTAATAATCAGACAGTTTATGATCCTGAAATATGGGACCAGACTGGGGTCAAGGTGTGGGACTCTGCAACTAAAAATGACAAGGTTGCAGTGGGATTGCTCGGCACCTGGCGAGCAATCTCTGAGGCCATGTGGGACCACAGTCACAAACGTGTGGTTTGCCACAGTGAGGGAGCTGCAGGCTCCTTTACTGATCTGACTGCTATGCCATGGGCCCCTCTGCTGCTACAGCCATCGAAGGCTTTTGCTGTTACACCCCCAGCTGACCTGGACATGCCTTTTGACCTAGGCCCTATTGGCCTTGAAAAGGAGATGGATATGCTTTTCTTTGATCTGGGAAGAATGGGATACATAAGGCACGAAGACTGAGTTGCTCGAGAACTTAAAGGGAGACATATTGTTCAAAAGGAATGGAAAATGGAGACCGTTGTTTGTAATCAGGAAAATGGAGACTGTTAAGTCATGGAACTTAGAGGATTGTTTGTTACCTTTTCTGATTGTATAACTTAAAGGATTGTTTTTTACCTTTCCTGATTGTACGTATGTATAGGCATACTCAGGTTTAGTATGTAAAGCAAAGTTCTATGTATTTAGAATGTTTGATGTCTGTGTGTGTGTGTTGGTGGAGCGTAGACTCCCCACACACCCAGCGCTGTTTACTTGCCTTTTATACCTTTTATAAGTATAAATATTACTAAATTCATATTGAGTTGAGACTTCATTTATAACAGCATGCACAAACACATTGGGGTACAAAGGCGTTAAGTGATCATTTTTCTAAAACAAT
Organism: Anas acuta; assembly: GCF_963932015.1. Taxonomy (NCBI): domain Eukaryota; kingdom Metazoa; phylum Chordata; class Aves; order Anseriformes; family Anatidae; genus Anas; species Anas acuta. The sequence goes on from NC_088980.1 coordinate 66,127,804, forward strand.
TTGGTTGCATTGGGGTTTTTTAAGTAGCAAAGCAAATTAGACAACGTTGCTTAACTTATGAGAAGATAAATAAGAAAGTGTTTCGACAAGCAGCCATGGGAGGGAGAAAAAACAGCTTATAGGCCTTTTGAGAAAGTACAATTTGATTTAACTGAATTGCCCGTGGTAGGGAGGATAAAATATCTATTGGTAATAGTAGATCATTTAACACAATGGGTAGAAGCTTATCCCGTAGCACGAGCTACAGCACAAATGGTGGTAAAAATTCTATTAGAACAGCTGATAACCTAGATATGGGATAATCCAGTACATTGATTCTGATCAGGGCACATACCTTACTTCTAAAATAATAAAATTATTATGTCAATCATTAGGTATTCAGTGGGAATACCATACTCCGTGGCACCCACAAAGCTCAGGGAAAGTAGAAAGACTGAATCAAACAATAAAACAACAATTGGCTAAATTAATGATCGAGACACAAATGTCCCAGACAAAATGCTTACCATTGGCACTTTTAAACATAAAAACTAAACCACACAGTGAGACTGGATTATTGCCATATGAAATGTTATATGGTATGCCTTATTCTCAAGAGATGACTCTAGGGAATAATGTAGTTGAGGATTGTAGCATCCAGAAATATATAATTACTATTGGAAGGAGATTACAAGAGCTAAGAGAAATTAGAATGATGGCTCAAACACCACCTTTAGGATTTGCTATTCATAACATACAAGCAGGAGACAAGGTCTTAATAAAAACCTGGAGGAAAGAATCATTGAACCCCCGATGGGAGGGACCGTGCATTGTTTTACTTACTACTGAAACAGCTGTGAGAACAGCAGAAAGGGGTTGGACCCATGCATCCAGAATAAAAGGACCGGTAACTACTGAAACTTGGAGGGTTGAGTCCACTCCTGGGGAACTGAAACTAAAGCTAAAGAAGAACTAATATTCTGGCAACGAGGCTCTGCATGAATTAAGGATGCCAAATAAAGGGGACAAGCCTGAAGGGAGGAAAGGGAGAAGGCAAGACTGGCGCAGGACCCTCCACTGCGGTGTGTATGGTCTACCGAGGTAGGCAACCCCTATGGGTATTGTCTGCCGAGTGAGAGGGCCTCAACCGGACTTCTCCCGCATTCAGGTCAGGTTGTCCCGAGAAAATAACATAAGAAACTTTTTTTTTTTTAAACCCATATAAAATTGTGATTTGTTTTCCAGGAGCTGGATCACCCTGACAGGCTGAACAGTAACATAAGCCTGAATCGACCCTGAAAGTGGGCCCAACCCCTTGATTGATGGCGTTTGCCTCTTATGATCCAGCTATGTGGGCAGAAGACGGATCCTGGGGCTATAGGACCCTGAGATATATATGCTTAATAGAATAATTAGGTTACAAGCTGTAATAGAAATAGTTGTAAATAAAACCGGAGATGCACTTGGATTAATTGCAAAGCAAAATACCAAGATGAGGACTGCTTTATATCAAAATTGCTTAGCTTTGGATTATTTACTAGCACAAGAAGAAGTCTGTGGAAATTTTAACTTTAGTAATTGCTGTTTAGAGATTGATAATGAGTGTGTTTCTTCCTAGTAGCTGGTAGAATGCTATGTTTTGGCTTAGGATAAGAAGAGTGCTGATAACATGCTGATGTTTTAATAGTTGCAGAGCAGTGCTTACACCAAACCATGGACGTTTCAGCTTCTCACTCTGTCCTGCCAGCGGGCAGGCTGGGGGTGCAAGAGCTGGGAGGAGGGCCGGACTGCTCAGGGTTAGGCTGGGCATCGGTCAGCGGGTGGTGAGCAATTGCATTGTGCCCATTATTAGTAGTAGTACTATTATCATCATTACTGTCATTATTATTATTGGTATTATTATTTTATTGTCTTTATCTCAACTCATAGGCTTCACTTTCCTGTTTCTGTCTCCCATCCCAGAGGGGGAGGGAGGTGGGCGAGCAGCTGTGTGGTGTTTAGCTGCCAGCTGGGTTAAACCACAACAGAAAGAAAAGCTGTAAATGAACTTGTAAAAAGAAATGAAGAAAATTGCACATGTCCCAGTTCAAATTTGGAATGGAATCGATCTAAGAGGATTATGGGAGGGGGCTTTATGGGCGGTGATTGGTTTGCTAAAATAACGGTGATTGTACTGGGGATATGTAAAGGATTGTTAATAATTCCATGTTTAATACCTTGTATTACCAGACTAATACACTCAGTTATACAAGGAATGCAAATATCTGTGGTACCTGTTGACCCAGAACCAGGGAAAGTGAAAACCCATTCCCTGATGATAATAAAAACAAAGATCCAAAATTGGTATCAATTGGTATCAATTTGGCAAGTATTGACTTGATTAGAAAGGAAAACGCGAATCAACGGCATGAAAAAGGAGATGGGTGATTGTGAAATATGTTCATGTGATTCGTGTCAGTATGGAACGAGGGCTGCATGGTATGATGAATGTGACCTTCTGTCTTACATACCCTTGTATAAGCACAAGTCTAAGAAAAACAGAGTGGTTAATGTATATAGTTCTTGTATCTTGCAAAGGAATGTTTTAGCAATTCATGTCAACAGAGAGCTTGAAGGGAAATGTATTTGTAGGCTTTTCCTTGAAGTCTCTGATATCTGGGGGGGGTGGGGGGGGGTGTCAGAGTAACTGCTATTACAACTATTGCATGGGACACTATGCAAGTCTCTGATATCTGGCCAGATTAAGAAGGGGAAAGCTGAGGGACAACTAAAAGACAAAGCATGCAGGGGATGCTGCACAAGTCTCTGACATATAGCCAAGTAGGACAAAGGAGAAGGACAAGAGGGAGGAAGACTATGAGCCTTCAGCACGAGACCCCCAGAGGGACCACCGGAGACTGACAGGCATGATCCAGTAGCAGGGTTTGGATTCTGGAAACTAATTATAATAACCCTGTTTTTTTTCAGAAGTAGTAATGAATATGTATTAGCCTAGGAGCATAAAAATCAGCTGCTTGATGTAACTGGTGTGTGTCTTGGTGGAGCAGAGACTCCCAGTGCACCCAGTGCTGTTTGCTTACCTCTATTCATTTAATAAATTGTAAACATTGATTGTAACCCTATTTGGCACTTAGCCATTTATTACAGGCTATAACAAAAGCACATACAACCCAGCACCCGTACACTAACACCCGTGAAGCCAGGCAGCACACACTGGCATCCCCAACGGTCTTATCTCCCATGGCAGGCAGGTGTTTCAAAACGGGGAAGGGAGGCCACACGAGATGACATCGTGGTACGACTGCACCGTCTGCAGCTGACAGGAGGGCAACGGGGGGACAGGCTGGAAGCTCCGGGAGGACGAGGAGAGCCGTGAGGAGGGCGGCTCCGGGGGCTGCAGGTACCTCCGACGGAAGGAACGGAAACAGAGGCACAGCACCACGCGGGCGCGTGAGAAGATGGCGGCGGTGAGGCGCTTCCCCGGGGGGCTGCCTGTGGAGGGCGGGCCGCTGCCGGAGAGGTGTGACCGCTGGGCGTGCCCGTAACGCGGCACCACCTCCCCTCTGCCGTCATCCTGGCCCTTCCACTGATCCTGGCAGCCGGGAGAGGGACCCCGGCCCCGAGAGAGCTGAGACCGACCCGGCGCCATGCCAGCCGCCGCGCCGCCCCCGCTGCACGCCGCGGCGGGCTCGTGCTGCCCCTACGGCCGCTGCGCGGGTGAGTGGGCTCTCCGTCGCCCCCGGACGGTGGTGTGTTAGGACGGGAGTGTCTTGGGGGTCCTGGTGATCGTCCGGGGGGTGCAGGTGAAGGGGGAGGCTGAAGGAAGGCTGAGGTGCTCGGGTGGGCGTTGTTACAGGCGGCAGCCAAGCCACGTCGGGGTACAACGCCGGCTGTGTCCCTGGCTTCTGCACTTGGTCAAGTAGGTTTAACAGCAGAACAGGTATTTATAGGAAAAGTGCTTCATAACTTTGTGCTCTGCAGTATTATCTCCTGCCTTCCTTCGGGGACATTCAGTAGGTGATGGCAGTAAGGCTGGGTGGGCTGCTGATTGGAGCTAAAGGAACAATTTACAGGTTGCAAGACACCGAGCTGGGAAACAACCCCATAAACTAAAACTTTTGCTGCACTGTGTACTGAAAAGTTTAGTTAAAAGGAAAAAATAAGACCTCACACCAGTGTAACAAAACTCTGGCTCCTTCCTCTGAGCATTTTTACTGTAACGTTTTTGTGTGAGAGGATAATCGGAGTTTATTACCAAATCTCTTAGTTCATCTTGCATGCTTTTGCTACGAGCTTTATACAGACATAAAAATAAGCGCATGTCTGCATGTGAGTTTTTCTTCCCAGCTCCTCCTCGACTTTTTCTTCAGCCTCCCCTTTCTTCTCTTGGCATGTTTTTTATCCAGTTTAGGTGTGGTTTTGACTTTGAAATGTTGAGAACCAGCAAAGAGTCACAAGACAGTCAGCAAACCTAACAGTGTTTATAAAACATATTACAGCTACTCTGTAGAATTTTGTTTCTATGTGGAATTGTGTTATTATGACAACTCTGTCATGGTCTTCTCAAGAGGTGGCTGTGTTTTCTAGCTAAGGAAGCTGTCCTGTGGCTCTTTGGATAGAACTGATGCTGCAGAGTTTCTTTCTTGAGGTGTAACAGGTGTGAATCTCCTGAAATGGCATGACTATGAAAGCTTGTTGTAGGATGCTAGGACATCTCATCTGAGAGTTAGCTTCTGGTTAGCTTCCAATCTCCATTAACCTGAATTGGTTACTTGATCTTAAACTGTCAGCAAAGATAACTTAGTTTTAATTCAAGTTATTGGCAGCTGTTCAAGACTCTGAATTTGAGCTGTGCAGAAGTTATCTCTTCTCTGTTGTGTTGTTGTTGTTGTTGTTGTTGTTGTTGTTGTTTTTTTCTGTAAACTCAAGTAATTACCTTGGGCATGTTAAGCTGTGTTTTAAATGTATTTAGTAGCATCACTATATACTTTGTATATGTCTGCACTGCTGCTTTTTCTAGTAGTATTCTGCAGAGCCTCACATTTTTGGCATCTGTGGGGCTCTCAGCTTGTGGTGTCTATGGGAAGTTGTGTGGGATTTATTTCCCATTTCTAAGATCGCTTAGCTTAGTTTCTGTTTCTACAGAAACATGTATAGTTCTGTAGAAATCAGAGAGGCTGATTGTCCTTCCTTCTTTTCCAACAGCTCTAGGGCTGATTGAGTCAGTGTATGTTGCTGATTTTGCCCTTTTGCTTTGACTTGATTCCTAAATGCTTAAAAGCTTTTGAAGTCAGTGTTGTATAGATTTATTTGTACGTGCAATTAGCGTCAGAACATTACGGTGACTCCAGCAGTCTCACTTAGCTCTGATACCGCTCTCACTGAAGGTAATGTGAATCTTTTAATTAGCTTCAGTGTAACTTGGATTAGAGCTGAAAACGTAGTAGTTGAAAGAGGTGAATATGATGTTTCTGTTAACTTTGCTTCTTAAAGGTATACTGTTTTCCAGGTTTTTCTTGGTTTTAGGGTATGTGGTCTGTCCTTTTGGAAAGAATCCATTCAATAACTGGAAATAGTGAAAAATGGGCAGTAGAGCTACTGCCTTGATTGATTCTCAAGCAGATTTGAGGTTTTAGTAATGTTTGCAATTTGTTCATCTTGCATCACAGTAATTTGCATTCACTGCAAGTGAAAGACTAATTCACCAACTTTCTTCTGTTGCTAGTGTAGTTTACTCAGTCTAGTTATTGTTAGAATGCAAAACAATTGCCTATGTCATGCATTCTTAGAGGAAGCTCCCAGTCATCGTTCTGAAAACACTACCTCCTGCTCAATCAGTATTGCTAGCCTGTATGTATACTTTTTTTTTTCAGTTTTCTTGTCACCTCAAATAAGGTACTTAATAGAAATACTGGATATTGTCTGGCAGTGTGAAAATCCTCATTTTTGTGCTTATCATCATACTTTTAAGTATAATTAACACTGGCTTAGAGTTTTGTCTGAGAAACCCATTTTCTTTTAGAAGCGTTGTGAAACAATTTGTTTTGCAGTGTTAACTTCAGTGTATGTCTCTCTTCTGAAAATGTGTTTCTGTAGTAATGGGGTAGAAATTCTACAATTATATGGGAATTAATCTCTCTTAAATGTGCTAGATTTCCAAGCAAAATGTTGTGGTAATGGCCCCTTTTGCAAACCAGATAGAGAATCAGGCTCTGGCTGGGTCTTTCCTTTAGTTATACAATGAGATTATTGGTAATACAGAATCTGGAAGCCTAATTAAACCCTCAGTGACACCTCTGCAAGCTCTCTTATTTTTACTGGATTTGCTCAGTTGCAACTGAGTAGTCATCAAGTTGAGATTTAGGAAGCAATGGAAGTAAAATCCCACACCTAAGAAACAGATTGCTGCTCCTTTGGCTGAGACAATGCTGGCTAACAGGATTAAGAAGAAATGAAAGCTTGCTTTTGATGAAACATGAATAATTAATTTAAAATACATGGCAGTTTAGGGGGTCAAGAGCATCAACATGAAAGCAAAACTGCCTGTACTTTGAGAAATACACAGAGGACTTTGCCAGATGGATCCTGGCAAATCTTGCAGTCGTGTAAGGTGTTTTTGTTTCTCTCTGTCAGTTCTGTCCTCCCCTGGAATATTCCTGATGGAAGGCCCTGGACTGCAGAGCTCACGTCCCTGGTTACTGGGGCAGACCCTAAACTTGTCAAACTTAAGAAAGCAGGCATGGCTGATCCTAATAAAATACACAGCCTGTCATCTTTGAAAGAAATGAACAGTTTCATAAAGTTCTTTTTTTGGTTTTGTGCAGGGTTTTAAGTTAAACTGAGCCTCAACCTCTAAATGCACTGATTTATTTCACATGTAGTGCACTAAGTCTTTACAGATTATGCATCTGTATTCTTCTTTAAAGGGCTTTTTTTATGATCACTTCTTAATTTGCTACCCTTAAAATGTCAGAAAGGAAAAGTAATGAAAGTGGGGGTTTTGCTCTTAAAAAAAAAAAAAAAGAAAGAAAAACAACATAAAAATGATGGCACTTGTGACTCATTACCAGGCTACATGCAATCTTTACCTTCATCTGCTCCTCTGGGGGTGACTCAGCTCAGTTTAACACTAACACATGGCAATAGCCATCTGTGTTTGCTGTAAATATTTTATTTTTTTTTGTTAACAAATGGCTTGATTTAGATCTTAAACTGTATGTTGGAGTTGCTGTGGGCCTGCAGGGGGAGCAGGTGAGTGTCTAGAAAGGTAACTTTTGCCCATCGACCGTGACCGATGAGGAAAGGGAATGTAAAACCATCGGAGCAAACCAGGCTGCCCTGCAGGAGTCTCGGTCTCTGGGTTGGGAGGAGCAAGATGGGAGGGGACCAGGGTAGACTGCAAAGAGGCTCAGAGCATTTAGGGAAAGAGCAGGGAAGATGAGAGAAAGAGGAAAGCAAAACTGAATTCATCTTCTTTGAGGTGAAAGAAGGAAGGCTGGCTGTTAAATGTCATTTATCCCTCACGATTCTCAAATACAGTAAATATGGTCACATGTTCCTGCATGCTGAGCCTCCTACATGTGTTTCATTGCAGGTTGGCACCCACACTGGGCTGTTGGTGACACAGAGGCAGCATCTGTCCTCAGAGTGGAAAAATCCAGAGATCATAGTGAAGGATCCAGTGTGAGCATCCCACAGGCTTCCTCCCTTGGCTAGAGTCCAGCCAGCTGCAGGGTTTTTCATCCAGGCACTCCCTCCAGACAGACCTTCCCATCTGAGGAGCTCTCTTGCTATGTTTGCCTGCTTTTTAGCTTCTCTGGTACTCTTTGTCCTCTGTGATCTACCGTAAAGTCAGGGGTCTGTGTCCCAAAACTGGCAGTGAAGTGACAATGAAAGAACTGGGCAGGGAGAAGGGACTAGAGTAAATGCGTGAAATGGGCATTTATGGGACTGAAAGGTTTGGAGGTCTCTAGATTCTGGTTTGCATGATAGAGTATTTTATTCTTAAAATCAAAAGCTTATTTTTCTTATGTGCTGTCTGTGTATATGTAGAAGATTGGCTGTATGTGAGGTGCAAATGTTTTATTGCCTTCTTGGGGCTTATGAGACCAGGGAGTAGATACAAAGGTGTGTGTGTCTCAAACTTTTGTACTCCAGGATTAGTACTGAGGATGTTTTCTTTCCTCACGGCTGACACTTTGGCAGTCACTTAATGGGACCAGACATAATTTGCCCAGGAGAAGCTTTAGTTCTGTTGGTGATGTGTGGGAAAGGAGGAGTCCGATTTGACATGCAGCTGAATTTGCAGGGCTGACAGTTACAGGAAAAATAATACTGCATGTGAACTTAAGCAAGCTTGATGTGAAATTATGAAATACGATGAAGTTGAAGTCCCATCATATTAATTTTGTAGGACCTTTTAGGGCTAAATATGTATATTTGAAACAGATATTATTGTGCTTTGTCCTTTTTGTAGAAAAGCCCAAATTAGTTTTACTTCAGTGAAATTAGAATACTGCCTGAGCTGCCGGGGACTTTAGTTTTCTGCAAATTAGGTTAGACTGGGTCAGCAATTGATCTGTTACAGTAGTGCAAACTGAACGTGAATGTACTGACATGAGTATGACTGGAGATGACCATTAGGGTAGCAGAAGTAATGTTACAGAAATTAAACTAATTCCCTTTTTTTGATTGAGACAATATTAAAACTGTTCTTGAAAGAGTCCAGCTGATAAGTGGTGTTTGTAAGATTGAATGTATTTTTGTTTAACTTCCGTACTAATACAGACAGAAGTTCATGGAAATACCATGATTTGTTGATTTCTGATATCATCTGATTAAAAAACAAAACAAAACACATTGGTTATCTGAATGCACTTAGATTATGCTTGCTTTATTTAGTTTTGTAAACCATGTTTATGATACAGTATGATTTACAGTAATTCTTCATTGCACAGCGTGTTTTACAACAGTTTTACCATCAAATATATTTTGAACATATATCATTGCCCAATGCACTTCCACCAGGCTGATACATTATTCTGGTTACAAAGTCAAGCCTTTATGACTTGTTGAGCAGTGTTACCCACCTTCCACCCCCCGTTCCTGTGCATCATGATATAAACAACAATAAAATTATCAGATGCTCCTTTTTTCCCCCCAGGGTCTTTGGCTCCATCAGCGCATGGGATGGACAAAGCTTGCCTAACGAGCATCTACATGCTGTCTATCCTGGCTGTTCCTGCCTTTCACTGTGTGCTTTTTGGACCCTGCTTGTTAGTACTTGTGAGCTCTTCTGTCATGATTATTGTTGCAGTAGCAAACATGGACTAGTGTTTTTGTGAAACCTCTAAACAGGGGGCATTAACTGTGTTTTGTTCAGCTGGAGTCAAGACACAAAATACTCAATTCTTTAATGTAGGCAAGAATGCTGTTTGAGGTGCGCAGGACCAAGACGTTTAGATGGCTTAGTGTTATGCATGTGTTGTGTTATGTATTGCTTTGTTTTTGAAGTACAGCTTCCAGCAAATTTTCTTGCAAGTGAGAGCACTGAGGACTTTTGCAGACTGGGTCTCGGTGTATTGTTTTGGGCACCAGAATGTAATCCTCTCTGAAAAATTTAGATCAATTTGATTGCTCTGAAACTTTTATTTTATGGAATTGCTTGAGATACAATCCAGTTCTCCAGAGCTGTATTTCTGTAGGCAAAGAAACTATTCTTCCTGTATTCTTTCACTATACTCTAATTACAGATGTAAAGTTTCTGTAGACAACACTTTATGACCATACAGTCCTGATTCCGGTTCATCTGTAAAAGAGTAAAGCATAAAGTGACAACAGAAGGAGGTGGATATCCTTTATGAAAAATCACAGAGGAGGGACGTGAGGACAGTTCTCCTACAGCTCCCAGTCTTGTCCCTTTGCCAAAGTTCAGTATCCAACCTGACTTCCCAGCCTGCTCATATTCTCACCCTCACGTTTTACTGCTTCCCAATTACATTCTCCATCTGCTTCCTCTGGGTCATCAAAGTTTATAGAAATTGCAGTCAGCGGGTATGTAACTGTGGCCCTATTTGCCATGTTCCCTGCAGCCTTTCCCCATCCCTACTTGTGACTTCTTGGTCCTCTTTTATCTTCCCAGTCCAGATATACACCAGGTTTCCTTTTCTAGCTTCAGACTCTGGCCCTGCTACATCCAGGCTGGCTTCTGGACGGTGATACCAGAGGAGCAGTGTCCCCTCCAGTTCCCTCTCTTGTTCCCAGCTTTCTTGTTCTCTTCCTGCAAGCTTCAGCTCTTACTGCATTTTGTCTTTTGTCTGCATTTCCTCAATCAGATACCACTTTTAATCCCTTTGTCAGGGCTCCTCATCCCATGTTTTATAATTCCTAATCTTGTCTCTTTGCTGGGAGTAATTCATCTTCCACAGCACGTGGGAGTCCTGAGTGACTCCCCTTCTCCTTTAGTCCTGTGTATCTGTCTCTGTACATGTCTGTCTATAGACCTAGTCTCCTTTGGTAGCTAAATCCCTGTACTCCATGCCTTCTTCCAGGCTCCTACATTACGAGCCATTTCCAGTCTTCTCTGCTTCCCTTACTGACTGTCTCCTTCTGAGATGTTTCAGCCACATTTACTCAGTCCCAGGCTTTTGACCAACTGTTCATCTCCCACTCTTTTCTTATTAACAAAACAGTCTCAGCCTGATAGCTGGTGGGATATTTGAAAGCAGCCAGACACTGAACTTCCATTGAACTGGCTTGCAGATTATCTGAAAATGTGGTGTTTGGAGGTATTTCTTTCCTCCTTCCTCTGCTGCTGTCCACTGTTGTTTGAGTTATAGAATCACAGAATCATCTAGGTTGGAAGAGACCTCCAAGATCACCTAGTCCAACCTCTGACCTAACACTAACAAGTCCTCCACTAAACCATATCACTAAGCTCTACATCTAAACATCTTTTAAAGACCTCCAGGGATGGTGACTCAACCACGTCCCTGGGCAGCCTGTTCCAATGCCTAACAACCCTTTCGGTAAAGAAGTTCTTCCTAATATCCAACCTAAAACACCCCTGGCACAACTTTAGCCTGTTCCCCCTTGTCCTGTCACCAGGCACATGGGAGAATAGACCAACCCCCACCTCGCTACAGCCTCCTTTAAGGTATCCATAGAGTGCAATAAGGTCGCCCCTGAGACTCCTCTTCTCCAGGCTGAACAAGCCCAGCTCCCTCAGCCACACCTCATAAGGCTTGTTCTCCAGACCCCTCATCAGCTTTATTGCCCTTCTCTGGACTCGCTTAAGGACCTCGATGTCCTTCTTTTAGCGAGGGGCCCAAAACTGAACACAGTACTTGAGGTGTGGCCTCATCAGAGCTGAGTAAAGGGGGACAATCACTTCCCTAGCCCTGCTGGCCACACTCTTTCTTATGCAAGCCAGGATGCTGTTGGCCTTCTTGGCCACCTGAGCACACTGCAATGGCTGGCACCCCACAAACAGGAGCATGCCTACTAGTTCCAAAACACAGTTTACATACCTTTTGATGACAGGACCCTCCCCTGTTTCTCCACTGAGTGGGTAATCCAGGTTCACAATGTATCTGATGTTTCACATACAATACCTTCAGTTGCTAGCCTGTTAAATTTCAAATTTCTTTTGACGTTTTCACTGTTTGAAGTGGTAATGTTTCTTCACTGATCTGACTTGACCTGACAGTGTGACGTTCTCCTAATTGTTCTAAGGAGTCTGTTTGTCTTCATTTTACAAGGTCGCCTCCTAAGATTTCTTACAAGCATATCTAAATACCACATTCTTTACCTTTAAACAGTGTAACTGCAAAAACAACATTCTTATTCCCACAGTATTCAGCTGACTATCAACCAACACTCCCAGGTCCTTCTCTGCCAGGCAGCTTTCTAACCACTCATCTCCCAGCCTGTAGCGCTGCTTGGGGTTGTTGTGCCCCAGGTGCAGGACCCGGCACTTGGCCTTGTTAAACTTCATTCAGTTGGTCTCAGCCCATGGCTCCAGCCTATCCAGATCCTCCTGCAGAGCCTTCCTACCCTTGAGCAGATCGACACACGCACCTAACTTGGTGTCATCTGCAAACTTACTGAGGGTGCACTCGATCCCCTCATCCAGATCATCAATAAAGATATTAAAGAGAACTGGCCCTAGTACTGAGCCCTGGGGGATGCCACTAGTGACCGGCCTCCAACTGGACTTGACTCCATTTAACCATGACTCTTTGGGCCCGGCTATCCAGCCAGTTTCTAACCCAACGAAGCGTGCGCTAGTCCAAGCCAAGAGCAGCCAGTTTCTTGAGGAGAGTGCTGTGGGAGACGGTGTCAAAAGCCTTGCTGAAGTCAAGGTAGACCACATCCACAGCCTTTCCCTCGTCCACCCAGCGCGTCACTCTGTCATAGAAGGAGATCAGGTTCGTCAAGCAGGACCTGCCTTTCGTAAACCCATGCTGACTGGGCCTGATCACCTGGTTGCTCTACACGTGCCGCATGATGGCGCTCAAAAAAATCTGCTCCACGAGCTTCCCTGGCACTGAGTTCAAACTTAACAGGCCTATAGTTTCCCGGGTCTACCCTCCGGCCCTTCTTGTAGATAGGTGTCACATTTGCTAGTCGCCAGTCGACTGGGACCTTCCCTGATAGCCAGGACTGCCGATACATGATGGGAAGTGGCTTGGCCAATTCTTCTGCCAGTTCTCTCAGCACCCTTGGGTAGATCCCATCTGGCTCCATTGACTTGTGTACATCCAAGTACTGCAACAGGTCACCAACCTTTTCCTCGTTGATTGTGAGGGCCACATCCTGCTCCCCATCCCCTTCCACCAGCTCAGGGTACTGGGTATCCAGAGAACAACTGGTCTTGCTGCTAACGACCGAGGCAAAGAAGGCATTAAGCACCTCAGCCTTTTCCTCATCTCTCGTCACTAAGTTCCCTCCCGCATCCAGTAAAGGATGGAGATTCTCCTTTCTCCTCCTTTTTGTCTTAATGTATTTATAAAAACATTTTCTGTTGTCTTTAACAGCAGTAGCCAGATTGAGCTCCAGATGAGCTTTGGCCTTTCTAATTTTGTCCCTACACATCCCTACAACATCCTTATAATCCTTCTGAGTGGCCCACCCTCTTTTCCAAAGACCACAGACCCTCTTTTTTCTTTTTTTCCGTAAGCTCTAGCCACAACTCTCCATTCAGCCAGGCCAGTCTTCTTCCACGCCAGCTTGTCTTTGGGCATGTGGGGACCATAATGGCTCCTGAGCCATTAACATTTCCTTCTTGAGGAGTGCCCAGCCTTCCCAGACTCCTCTGCCCTTCAGAAGTGCCTCCCAAGGGACTCTGCCAACCAGTGTCCTGAACAGCTCAAAGTCTGCCCTCCGGAAGTCTAAGACAGCAGTTTTACTGATCCCCCTACTGAATTTGCCAAAAATAGAGAACTCTACCATTTTGTGGTCACTCTGCCCAAGACAGCTCCCAACCACCACATCTCCCACCAGTCCTTCTCTGTGTGTGAACAGAAGGTCCAGCGGGGCACCTCCCCTGGGAGGCTCACTAACCAGCTGCATCAGGAAACTATCTTCCACGCTCTCCAGAAACCTCCTAGACTGCTTCCTCTGAGCTGTATTGCATGTCCAGGATATGGCCGGGAAGTTGAAGTCCCCCACACAGACAAGAACCGACGATTTTGCAACTTTTGCTGGCTGCCTGTAGAATTCCTCATCCCCTCATCCCTGTTTGATAGTCTGTAAGAGCCCCCCACCAGGATGCTTGCCTCATTGGCCTTCCCGCTAATCCTAACCCACAGGGAATCAGCCTTATCATTCCCAGTCTCAGCCTCAAGTTCCACAACATCAAAACACTCTATCGTATAGAGAGCCGCACACCACCCATTCTGTGCTGCCTGTCCCTTCTGAAGAGCCTATAGCCAACCATTGCAGCACTCCAGTCATGGGAGCAGTCCCATCGCATTTCAGTGATAGCAACCAAGTCATAGCTTGCCTGCTGCACAATGGCTTCCAGCTCCTTCTGTTTGTTGCCCATGCTGCATGCATTGGTGTAGATGCACTTCAGCTGGGCCATTGCTTTCTCCCCCAGCCCTGACATTGGTTTCCCTGGCACACCTCTAACAAGCCTTATTCCCTCCCCATCCCCCTTCCTACCTAGTTTAAAGCCCTGTCAATGAGAGCCCTGCCAGCTCCTGGGCTGGTGTCTGTTTTCCCCTTTGAGACAGGTGGGACCCACCTGCAGTTAGCAGGCTGGGTACTGAGTAAAGCATCCTGTGGTCAAAAAAAAATAAAAATAATTCCTGTGTTGGCACCTGTTTATTAGGTGGCCTTTCCAGATCCTCTGTGCACCCCTCCCTGCCACTGTAGGGATGGAGGAAAACATGACCTGTACTCCTGCTCCATCTACTAATAATCTCAGTCCCCTAAAGTCCCGTTTGATGGTCTTCAGGCTTCTGTCTTCACTATCATCTCTGCCAGCCTGGACTGTTGAAAATAGAATAGTAGTCAGAGGGATGAACCAGGTTAGGAAGTTTTCTGGCAATGTCCCTGGTCCTGGCCCCAGGGAGGAAGCAGACTGCCCTATGGGTAGGGTCAGGTCAACAAATAGGGCCCTCTGTTCCCCTGAGAAGGGAGTCGCCTACAACAATCACCCTTCTTTCTGTCTTCATGGAGGCAGTCCTGAGGCATGGAGTCAACTTCCTCGCCCTAGGCATCCTTCTGGGTAGACTTTCTACCTCTTCCTCAGCTACTGGTCTCTCAAGCTCCAGGACCTCCAACCTGTTGTGTAAGGGCATCTGGGGAGGCAGAACCGGTAGGAAGGGGCATTGCCTGTTATGTCAAGCAGGGACCTGCTTCCATTCCTCCTCATTTCCTAGGTCCCTTCCCTCTGCTTGACAGGGACAGGGCAGGGGCTCCACCACTGTTTGGGGTGTCTCACCCTGGTGCCTTTCCTTCAGGCCTTGCAGGGAGTTGCTCCACGGGTCTATCTCCTGCTCACACTCCCTGATAGCCCTCAACCTCTCCACCTCCACCTTGAGCTGTGCCACCAGGCTGACCAGGTCATCCACCTGCTCACAACTCTCACACGCAGGGTCTCTGCTGCCCTCAGAGGGGAGCAACAAGTTCAGGCACTCTGTGCATCCAGAGACGTGAAGTGCCGCATTTTTGAGCTGGCACTCAGTCTGGGTGGCCACAGACTTTCTAAAAAGAGCTGTCTGGTTAGTGATGACCATGGTGGTTTACCTATAGGTAGGCGGCTGGTAGATGAGTTGTTCTTGTGAATAGGGCTGAACACTCTGCCCTGCCTACGGGCGCCCTGTCTGCACGAACCGCCACACCTGGCCCTGTTTGCCCGTCCTGGTCACTGCGCTCCCCAGGGGCAGCTTTTGAATGGCCTGGGAGGGGGCGCTGCTGGCTCCACCTACTCATCAGCCTCCCACGCGAGGGCCTCCAGGTCCTGGTGGTTCCAGCAGCTGCTTTGATTGGCTTCGATGCCACAAAAAAGCTCTGCCCGCCTCGATTCCCTGCTCCGCCTCAGAAAGTGTCTCCATGCTAAGGAGCAAGATGGGTTTGTCAGAACATTGGAAAGAAAGTAATTTACCTCAGTTCTACTATCTGACCACCGTCCTCTAATATTTACTGAAGTAGCTGTTACAGGGGAAAAAGACACTTGAAACTCAGGCTGAGGAATGCTCGAGTCCTAAAGGCCCACCATAGCTCTCAGCAGTGTGAGTGTTTTGAGCTTGCTCATACTGGAACTAGCTGGGATCATTTTGCTGTATGACACTGTGTTTATCCAGACCTTGTGAGATTAGACTTCCCTTCCTATGTAAGATGTTGTTTGGGCAAAACTGACACAGGGTGACTGCCTTTTGTCATTGCTGAAATAAATGCCAGTCCTGACTCAAAATCTCTGCTTTAAAATGCTATAAAGCAAGCAGAGAGACAAGGATGAGCAGGAGGGAAGAAAAGTTGGTATGCTACAGCTATGGCTATTTAGAGGAAAAATCACCAATAATGTTTCCAGTAGCAGGGCTGTAAATAATGCCTATGTAAAATTTACTTGAGGTAAAAAGATGTCTGTGATCATATTTTGTTTCCATGTAACTAATTTAGTACCTTAAGACTGGTTGTACTAATTCTTCAGCCTCAGACACTAACAGCATGCACTAGCTCTGAAAGTTGTGACGTTTAATAATTTACAGCAAGAAAAGGAGTTTAAGATAGCATGCTTCCAGAGGACTTGCATTGCATCCTGCAGGTGGCTGCTAATGCTCGCTGGTATGTGACCTATGTACTTGGCTGCTCTGAGTTAAAGGCCAGAGAGATTCTTTATTGCCTATTACTTTGAGATGCTTCTTGATACTTTGACATAAATGAAAAGTTGGGTTCTGATTAAGATTACATTTTTTTTTCTTGTGGTCTTTGTTCTGTGTATCCTCAACAGGAATTGCTGGAGTTTAAGGAGAATCATTTTTAGTGCTGCTCTTTCTCTTCCCATATGAAAGAACATCTTGTTTATGCTGTTTTTGGACTAATACATCAAAATCACTCCCGATACACAATTTCTGTTATGTGCAACTTCACTTGTGTGAGTAATCCTACTAATGTTTTCAGTAGCTTTCACAATTACTTTTGTGAGCAAAGGCTCTTGTATTGATCCAAGGCTCTAATATAAATTTCAGGGCTTAAGCGGCAACATCTTAGTGATGCCCATAACTAGATCCTACTTCAGTGTTTCCTTCTGTTTTTAATTGTGTCGTAATGGTCCTTGTAAAAATTTAATTGCATTGCAACCTGTGACTTGATAGCAGAATTAGCTACTGGGTAAAAGCATTCAGTTAATTATTGAAACTGTGATCTCCAACTGGAGAGCTTAAAAGGAAAGTAAGATGAGTGGAAATGTTTTAATTAATGAACAAAAACTTAGACTGGTCAAGGGAAGGGATAACTTTTGAAGGAAAAATAGCAGCAATAAATTTTTAATTGTGATGGTTGATGACCTTTGGCAAACCCCATTACGTTGCTGTTGGGGGAGAGGAGGCGTTGCCAGGCAATTCATTAAGATATTGTGGTTGAAACTCTGTATATGCATGTTATGCAGAGCTTAGGTGGTCTGAATTTATTTTATTTTATACCACTTCCAGAGTATGAACCAAGCGTCTGCCAGGAAATGTCTGGTAGAAGCTTTGTGCTTTCCTCACCCTGTACTCTACACCTGGAGGATTGACTGTAGCTTTCACAAATGCTTTGTGAACTGGCTTTTAAGAATGAGAAGCTGTGCTCCATGCAGCAACCTCTTTTTCAAGCTGACCTGTGCTGTGGTCAGCAGATGGCTAAACTTCTTATGCCTGCAACCAACTTGGGCTCCCATTTGTGTTGATATTTGGTGATACACAAGTGTATATTGAGGGGAAAAAAGGCTTGTTTGCATGAATTCATACATATTAAAATTTGCAAGAAATATATGTATTTTATAACCATTAGCTCTCACTATGACACTAAAAGGAAAACCACGTTTTATTCTCAGATGCATCAGTTGCCAGCACTCAGACTCCAATTGAAGTGTTTTTGATCCCTCTTCCTTCCTCTCCCACTTCTGTATAAATATGGAAACAAGATTTTGAAGCAGTATGAATTATAGTTATAGGAGTCATGCGTGACCTTTGAAGGCTTTCTAGAAAAGCTCGTTACTGCCTTGTGTGTGCACTTTCCTGAAAGATTGGAGCTTGCTTCATATCTATCAATTAAAGTAAATTTAGCATAACTGGAAAATAAGTAAAATGTGTAGCTGTAACAGGCAGTTGAAATTAATTTTAGATTTTGTAATACATAGATTAGTCATTGCAACCACTTTGACAAAATTTGGCACTTCCCCCTTTTCTCAGAAAACAGTAGGAGGTACCTTTGTGTTCATTTAGACGCTCAAGTAACTTCTTTCTTCCTGTTAGAAAAAGATGTGATATTATTCTTAATCCTAAAATGTTTTTTTTTTTAATTGAGTAAAACTTTTAATTCATTAGTTATAGAATAAAAAGTAAATCGGATTTCCCTTTAAAGTGTAGCTGACTTAGTGAAGAAAGGGAAGGTTATCGATATTTGGGTAACTGAAACAATGCAGCCAGGCACTTAAAATAAATGGTTTGCAGAAAGGTGTGATAATAGCAGCATGGCTGGGAGAAACATATATCTGTGGCAAAAGTCATTATTAGTGCAGCATTGTTTTTATGTTGTACAGCGATTATAAGCCATAAAAATGTCACGCACTGTTCCTATAAGCAAAGTAGCACTTTGGGTACACAGGAATCTGGAAATGTTGATTAAATTCAGAGCTTCGGCAGTTCCTGGTAACCAATATGTGCTAGTGTAATTACAGCTGAAACACCCCCAATTCACAGTCAGCTTTATTCTGGGTAGAATGTAAATATCTGATTGCTGGAAACCTGCTAGCACATATGTTGTCATCTTTTGGTAACAAGAGATCATCCTTAAAAAGTAGAATGAAGACAGAAATAACCTGTGCAACCACCAAGCATTAGTCATATAGCTCTTATATAATGCTTACGTCTTCAATCAGCATGCTGACAGCTGGGCTTCTTTGTAATATTTATCTGGTTCTCCAGTATCTGTCTCATTTGGAAGAGGGAAGGAAATGGATCCAAGTGCTAAGGAGCATGCTGAGGTACACGCAGCACTTAGTTTTGAGAGTATTGCAACAAAGGAGCATCCTCTATCGCAGCACTGGACAAGGCAGTAGCAGAATGGAGGTCTGTAGCAGCTTCTCCCCATGTGCTCCCCAGTGAAGGTGGCAGTGCTTGGCATAGTTTTCCTTTTCCTCATCCTAGGTAAGGAGGTGTATTTCCTCTGCACTTAGTTTTTTTGCCTTGATGGAAGGGACAAATTAAAATATATAGCTTGAAATACTGAAAATGGCATTTCAGCAGTTGAAAGCCAACATGTGGTAGACTTCAGCTTGCCAGAGCTCTTGAACGTGCATCTCTTAGACCTAGCCCCAAGAGGAGTGCTCATATACATAGATTTTCCTTTGCGGATTTTCACATTGCTACTTGGCTATGGCTATGTAGTCATAATAATGCATAAAAAAGAGTGGGATTCTCTGGGAGATAAGCCATTTTTATATAGGAATTACCTTGTAATGGTTCAGTAATCATTGTGGCTACTCTTAGCTTGATCTAGGATCAAATGTTTTTTAGTTCAAATGTATTGGATGTCTGTTCTCTATTGAACTGTAAAACTACTAACAGGAGTTGGAAGTACTCTGTGATGTCATTATGAAAGGTTACTTGTTGAGGCTGAAAAGAATTGTGTGGTAATCAAGTTTTAATAAGTACAAGAGATCTGTGTACTTTAAGGTAACATTATTCTTAGCTTATTCTTGTCTTTACAGACTGAATTTCGTGATAGCTTGGCCGTAACCATGTATTACATTTTTATCTTTTCCTTTTTAGAAATACATGCAAAAAATGGTGCTGCTTTCTTTGTTGATTGGTGTCCTACACTGAAATACTGGAGGAAAAATAGTTATTGTCCCTGGAGGATATTTATGACCTCCTGATTTTACATAAGCTTCTAGTGTAAAAAAGTCAAACCAAAATATCAAACAGAACTAAGATGCCTTTCTTTAAGGAAAAGCTAAAAGCACAACAAAAATCGCTATAAAATTGCATAAGTAATACTTCTTTTTTTTTTTTTTTTTTTTTAAAAAAAGCATCTTATTTACTTAAGTTGTTATAGAAACCTAGAAACTTAATGAATGGCCTAGGGAACACGAAGGGGAGGTAATTATTTATAAGAATATAAGGTTGCACACACCCATCTGGTAGCAATTTAAAACCAGGATTAATTAATTTATCTTGATTCATGCAATATAATTGTGGAACTTGATGCTGCAGAGTTTAGTGACGCCAAAATTATAATTGGGATCAGAAAGGTATCAAGTGAGTTCATGGAAGGTAGGTTTGTGCCAGGATGTCAAACAATCTGGATGCAGTCCTAGTCCAAGTAACCCCATTTTTTCTGAGATGACTAACAGATGAAGGCAGTTAGGAGAAAAATCTGTTTCCAGTGTATTTTTTTGAATAACATCTCTTTTTCACTAACTACTTACTTATTTTCTTTCAAACCTAAGTATGTATTTCCTCACCATGTTTGTAGTTGCATGAATATGGAGATACTCTTTAAGGACAGTTAAAGTTCTTTGAAAGTACCCTTACTCCCTGAGTTCATGTACTGATACACAGAAAACTATTACTCTGAAAGATCTGATGATGGACAACGAATAACGTGCCTGCTCTTTCTTTGCTTTAGGACACCGAAGCATGTTTGACCACTCATCTCACAGTGCAAGCTCAAAAGTAACAGAGAGGAAACTACATGGGACTTGTCCTCCAGTTGGTCGTGGAAACTGTGGAAAACAATGTGTGAATGTGAGCAGCTATAGGTCTTCATTTTTTAATCCCTGGAATGGTTTTCATACGATACATTCAGAGCACAGTTCTCTGAAGCCAACGATTATTACAGTGGTGAAACCCAGCAGGCATACACTCAAAAAGATAACCTTGCTTCTGAACAGGAGATCTGTCCAGACCTTTGAGCAGCTGGTGGCTGACATTTCAGAAGCTCTGGGATTTCCACGCTGGAAGAATGATCATGTGAGAAAGCTTTACAGTCTGAGAGGCAGAGAAATCCGAAGTGTTTCTGATTTCTTCAGGGAAGGCAATGCATTCATAGCTATGGGGAGGGAGCCCCTTACGTTGAAGAACTTGGAAGTGGCAATACAAGAACTTTGTCCTGAAAATCCTTATGCTGTCAGTGCAATTCAGCAAGATGAGGAGCAGTCCCAAAAACTGAAGAGCAGGCTGTATGACGAAGCATCAAAAGTGGACAGTGGATTTGATGAGGTAGAGATTGCCAAGAATTGCGGTGATGTTATGTCTCCCACACTGGTAGCTAGAAAAAGTCAAGCCAAGACAAAGCAAGAAGAGAAAATGAGAACAAAAAAAAAGTGGACTAGAGAGAGTTGGGATGGTGAGCAAGGAGTGAGGCCTTCTAGAAAAAATCGAGAAAGTGAGAGGTACCTTAAGCAAGAGAGGAGCCCTGAGAAGGGATTAGAAGAGATTACAGTGGAAGTAGTGAGGTGTGAGAAGTGTGAACAGGAAAGGCAGGCGAGGCAAAAGTTACAAAGGGAAAGGCATGCTGAGTCTTCATTTGAGAACACAGACCTGGACGCAGGTGCATGTCAGAAGTATCAGTTAGAAAGAAATGCAAAAATCAGGAATAGCCGAAAATCTTCTGAAATTCCTCTAGAAGGTGAAGAAGTTGGCTGGAAAGAGAATGGCTGCAGAAAGACCTGGAAACCTCTACATAGGAATGTTAATGAAGGGCTGGAAAAGCAAAAAAAGAGCATTGAGATAGAAAGAAATCCAGACAAACATGAAAACCACGAGAAAGAAGTGGTGAAAATCAAGAAGAATGCTGTGGAAAGGCTGCAAATAACTCATGAAGTGAAGGAAGAAAATGGAAGTAGCTGTGTAACTAATCAAAATGGTTGGCTAACGAAAGACACTCCAAGAGATGCTGAGAAACCATCTAAAGTACATAGGGACAGCAGAGAGGGTCAAAGGGCTAAAGAGGAGGGTGCCAGGAGAGAGAGAAATATACATAGAGAGAATGACGTGACTCGACGAGAGAAAGCAGGAGAGCGTAGAATGAATAAAGAAGAAAACAAGGCTCTGGGACTGGAAAACACAAGCCGGAGGCATGCCATTAAAAACAGAACTGATGTGGAAAACCACTATGAGATTGGCAGGACTATTGGGGATGGGAATTTTGCAGTGGTGAAGGAATGTCGCCACTGCAACTCTAATCAGATCTATGCCATGAAGATTGTGGATAAATCCAAGCTGAAGGGGAAAGAGGACATGATGGAAAGTGAAATTCTGATCATTAGGAGTCTTTCTCATCCCAATATAGTAAGCTTAATTGAAGTGTATGAGACGGAAGCTGAGATCTACCTAATCCTGGAGTATGTCCCAGGAGGGGACTTATTTGATGCAATCATAGAAAGTGTGAAGTTCACAGAGCATGATGCTGCTGTCATGATCACTGACCTGTTTGAAGCCCTGGTGTATATTCACAGCAAGAACATCGTCCACAGAGACCTCAAACCAGAGAACCTTTTGGTAAGTATGGGCAAACACACTCTATATTTGCAGAAGTGGGATTTATTTTCATTTTTGTTATGGTTCTTTGAATAGTTTTAAGCAAATAATATGTGAAGAGAATGTACTGTGGCAATACTGTTTGGAAAAATGAATATGATCTTGACATTAGCATGACAGTCTACTCTGTGTAGATCTGCTCTAGGCTGTAGATCACAGTGCTTGCAAACAGAAATTCAAATGAAAATGACCTGGCTTTCAGGGGCAGTGAGCATTTGTATTCTGGGAATCAGGCATGCTATTTATCATCTGACTTCTTGGTACACAGGTTTGAATGTTTTGCACTGAATCATCAGGTGTTTTCCTTGCAGACCAAAATTTATTAAAATTGCTAATTCCGCTTATTTGATGGACTTCTTGTCCACTACCGACCACTGTGGCAATCCTCTACTGTAGTGATTTCAATTCTGTGACAATTTTACTTTCTTAGGAGCAGAAGTACAATGCATTTATCTGAAATAAGCTGATGGCGATATACAGACGTTTTGGTGAAATATAACACCAAGCACTAAAGTTAACTCATACTCACATTGTGCTAAGGAGTTCTCTTTTCCAACACATTTCTGAGGCTATATTCCTTGCATCCAGCACTGAAGTCAGTAAAGTTACTCACGTGTAAGATAGGGTAGAAGTGTTTCCAATATTGACTCTTGGTTAGCACACCGATTATAACAGGGTGAAAGTAAGCAATTGTCCCTTGCCAATCATTTGTTATGCTCTTCTCCTAGTGCTCCAAATTTCTGAGCAGAGTTACCAAATATCTGCCTGACTCTAACAGACCTAATTTCTTCTGTTGGTGGAAGATCATAACCAAAAAATTGTTAACAGATTATTAGACCTATGTGTCATTCAGTTCTTTAAGGCAATTAACTCTGGGGAAAAAAAAATAAATCTGTATTTCTGGAGAAAGGACATACAGAGGTTGAGCAAAGCTGGGTCTGAAGAATTTGCATCCAAACCTTTTGACTAACCAATGGACCTATACTAGGTCCTGCTATGCATTCTGCCTAGTCTGATGAAAATCCTTGGTATGTGGTGTGTTTGTATAAATAAAAGATGGGGAATGCAAGTGGTTCTGGGTCCTGCCATGCCTTGTTTTGCTGTTTGAGCAAAACTTCACTCAGAACTGAAGGGATTTCTACCAGAAGCTAATTTTCCACTGTAAGCCAGGCTTTGCTCCTTCCTCTTGACTGAAAATAAATTGCTGTATATGAAACACCTGAGACCAGATGCTTTGTTTCTCTGCATAATATGTAATCTTTTCAGTGCTGCAGTTAAGTGAAAAGAGAGATATGATCCAGGTCTCACCTGATGGTTTTCACATGTAGTTCGCAGCACTGCAGAACATACTGGTGAGCAAAGTTTTGTAACACTGAAGAAATTGTGTTGCCTGCTCTGGCTGAATTACAGAAACATAGAACAGCATTACCAGAACTAACAAGAAAAAGATACCTCTTCTGGTTTCACCTTGCTTGTTAAATGACTGAATTCCATGTTTATGCACTGTTTATGTGATGCTTCTTTTTGAAAAGTTACTGTGTTCAACAAGCTATGTGAGCTTGTAAGTTGTTGATACTATTGAATAGCTCATCTGCTATCTAATAATCATCCCTAAAAATACAGGTGAGCTTTCTGAAATTTTATTATGCTTTCTCTGACTCCTTAGAGTGACTGGAGCAGTAATAGCAGAACAATGTGGACAGCTGCCGCTAATTTAGTGTTGGCCAGATCTACACAGTACCAAACGTTACTGAAGCAAGTTTATGGGCTCATCCACTGTTGGTGGGCCGGGGGCTTGGAGAAGCCTACTGGAAATGTTGGCATCCTGTGGTGTCTCCACTTTGTCCTTTGTTGTGGGATAGCTACCTACTGCTTCACTTCACATTCCTATACCACAGATGTTTGTCTGAATTAGTCTCCCTAGGCTGTCTTTGATCAGAGGACAGAAACAGGCTCATACTTTTTCATAGAACCATAGACCTATTTAGGTTGGAAAAAACCTTCCAGATCATCCTAACCAAGTCCACCACCAAACCATGTCCCAAAGTGCCACATCCACATATTTCTTAAATACTTACAGGGATGGTGACTCCACAATTTCCCAGGTCAGCCTGTTCCAATGCCTACCCACCTGGTCTGGGAAGAAAGTCTTCATAATATCCAATCTAATCGGTTTTTGGCTGTTGACTCATTTGGAATACTTTGGGGTCTTTTGGTCCGGTGAATCCTGTCCTTTCTCTTTCTTGTCAACCATTTTTTTCCATATTTCTTAAACCTTCCCAGCAAATGGAGACTGGCAGAGAAAGGATCCTTAGCCTGTTTTCCTAAGGGAATATGTTTTGTCTACTGTAAGTCTAGACAAAGACTTTCCTATTTTCTGTGGGAATCTAGGCTTGCTCCTAATGACTTGAACTTACTGGAAAATAAGCAGCTGGGGAAAGAAGGGAAACCATGTTTCTGTCTCTACAGAGGATAAGGTGGAAAGATACTTTGATGTCTAGTGAGTTATTTACGCAGAGCTGAAAATCTAGTTTTGTTAGTTTGCTCATGTGGCGCTGTCCTCTAGTTACAGACTTGTGTAGCAGCCCACCGTTAAATCCTTTTTGCCTTTCATCTGCCTCTCCCAATTTCATTACTGTGCCTGGCCACAACTTTCAGACTCCTTGCAGTGTAGCTATGAGGCAGAAGACTTGCACTACCAAAACAAAATTCGTTTGACAGGTGGCGTGAAGACAGCTGCTCTGAAGTCCCTTTCCACTAATGGAATCAACTGGCATAGTATGAGGTGTTTAGCGAGGTAACCTTTGCTACCAAGGCTGAGTGATGTGGTATATTTGCCCCACAGAAGAAGCTGGTCACTACTTTAATGCTAGCTGGAAGAGCATAGGAGGAGTAGAATTTGCCACCAAGGTTTTTAGTTAAGGGACTGTTTAATTCCACAGGTGGTGGCATTTCTGTGAGTCAGAAATTAATTTCAAACCGTAGAGGCTATTCTTCCAGGTTATAGCAGTAAAAGATGCAGAGTCACATCCTTCTCCCCTTTTTTTTCATGGTGTAGATTTTCGTATTTGTGATTGTGAACTCATTTTCTTGTATTCTACCCCAAAATGCTAATATGGTAACTGGGCTTTATAAGTGTTGCAGCTTTTTATGCATTTGAGTTTTTTCCTTTCCTTTTTCCTTTCTCGTTTCTTTCAAGTTTTCAAATGTGTATGAGAACTTCAAGTGTTGCTGTTTTATCAATAAACTTTGGTTTTGTGACCCTATTTACAAATAGATAAAGTGCTGTTGAAGGTCTCCAAGTGCATTTCAGTTAAAATTCTATTTAACCAGTTACCTATCAGTATGTTAAACCTATGCAGGTTATTTTCTGTAAGATTTCTTTTATAGAGAGATTGTTCTAGCTACTATCCATCAAGGGATGTCTGAAACTCAAATGTAGAAGCAGTGCTTTCTTTCTATCTCTGCTTTTAATATGCAAAAAGTTGCATGGGCTAGCTTGATATCATTATGTCTGTATGTAGAATCTGTACTTCCATACATACATGCATAAAGAGGAATATTAATGCTATAAAACATCTTAAACACATTGGATTTCACAATGTGGATATGAAAACAAGAACTTCGGAGTCATCAACAGACAGAAAAAAAAGACCAGTTTATCCCTTTTTGAAGATGAACTTGTCTTTGTATTAGTATATTATAATCTTTCAGGTGTATGGCTGCAATAGCTAGAAATCCATAAACAGTATTTGGGTATCCTGCTATCAATTCTGACTATCCTGCAAACAATTCTGACTGTCCTGGTTCAGGACTACCAGATGCTGGCTTCCCTTACAGATGATGCATGCAATTAGCTGTATGGCTTAAATTGGGTGTCTACAGACAAAATCTGCTGGATGGATGCTGCTCTTCTTCGTGGTAGTTAGCTCTGTAGGCAGGTAAGGGCAGCTCTTTTGGAATGAACTTTTAGAACCAATCTTTGTAGTCTTGAATGCAGATGCTATAACAGGTGTCATGATAAAGCTGGGATGATCCTCTAGCGTTACTATTTTTTGCTTTGTTTGTCCCATTTCAAAGTATGTGGGATATGTCAAAGGCTAGATTTCTCTTGGGAAGATTGTAGATTTCTGTGATACTGCTGTGAGTAAAAGCTCTGGCCTCAGGAGGGAATACAAGCAACCTGAGCGGCTTTTCTTTCTGTAATGCATATTTGCCTGCTATTTTTGCTGCCAGGTGATGGAAAGGTGGACTGGAAATTGCAAAGTTTGGGATGAAGGGAATGGAATGCTTGCTTGATCTGAGCTGACTTTGAGTTGTTAGTGAAGAGGCTGAGGAGATCTGGGCTGAGGTTTTCAGGCATGTCGACAGGTTACACACTGGCTTTGAAATGGTTGTCACAGGGCTGTAAAAATACACCCATGTTGCATACTGTTCCTACCTGTTCAAATGTCAAGTAAACTGAAAACTAAGTGGTTTTATCCTCAAGAACACATGGTGCAGTATTGCTACCTTGTGCTCTGATGAGAGGTTAGGACTTTGGCTTCTATGTGAAAAGTACACCAGTGTGTTTCATCAAGCAAAATGACCAGACATTTCCTAATGGCTTTCGTGGGTTGGGATTAAGACCAGGATTTCTCCCTTCACTAGTTTCTTTAACGTAAATAAATTATTTTTTTTAAAAAGAGTGTTTCAATTAGAGGTTTTGTAGCATTCTACCACTGTTAACCATATAGTTAGAATAGAAATCTTGTGGATAGATGCAGTTCTAGAAAATAACTGTTACTTTTGTCATTTTTCATTTTGTCAGCTGTTGAGTCCATAGTGAATGATGACAACAAATCCTCATGAAGTTGACTAATGCAATAGAAGAGAAGATAGCTATGGCCTTTTAGTTTTCTCCTACAGAATTTTTGTCCGTGTGGTCATAGGAAACTTTTACTTTCAATTTCATGGTGGCAAACACATTTTTCTCAAAACAGGGGGAAAAAAATCACAAAACTCTCGCTTAATCAAATCTGGATGAGTGCTTGTAGTTTTCATAAAGAAGAAAAACGGGAAGTAGTTGGCTGTAATGTAGGTGAGCAAATCTTGTCCCATCTGTGTTCTTAGTTGTCTTGTAATAGAGACCATCTTGAATTTTTGGCTGTCTCAAGCACTGCCTGATGGCAAAGAATGAGGTGTTAAAGAGTGAAGTATGCCTGTCACCTCATTCTGGCTTGTCTGCTCAAAAACCAAGTGCAGATTTTCTTGGTTTCCCTATATTCATGTTAGATGCTGGTCTGTTCCCCACAGTTAGAGACAGATAATTTCGCATTAGAAGCAAGTTTATGACATTTTTTACTTAAAGAATATCTGAGTATCAGTCACCAGTTTTAAGAATAGTAATGTGTTTAATTACCCTGTTATCTTATTAATGACTTGACCTTTCAATATTTTTTCTTAAAATAATGTTTCATTAGCTGCATTACAAATTAATGCTAAAGACGTGTATACAACATTAGAATGGGAACAAGTGTTTTGATTACCTTACACACAAATGCAGGGGATAGGAACTGATGGAAAGGCACACTTACAAGGATGATTTGTTGGATTCATTTCTCCAACTTGTACTGTGTGATTTCTGCAATTCATTTATTTTCAGAGCAGCAGGTAGAGTGGCAAAATAATTTGCAAAGAAAATAAAGCCCTTTTCTTTTCTTTTCTTTTCTTTTTTTTTTTTTTTTTTTGGACCTTTGTGATGGAGTTACACTCTTCAAGTGACACTGTAAAGTCAGTGGCATACGTGGCAATATCAATTACCATAAAATCATAGGATCATCTAGGTTGGAAAAGACTTTCAAGACAACAAAGTCCAGACATGAACTTGACCTAACAATTCCTATCATTAAACCATGTCCCTTAGTGCTGTGTCCACACATCTCCTAAATACTTCCAGGGGTATTTAGGGGTAGTACTCTACCACTCCCCTGGGCAGCCCCTTCCAATATCTGACCACCCTCCCCACGAAGAATTTCTTTCTAATGTCCAGTCTAAACCTCCCTATGCACAAGTTGAGGCCCGTAACATTCTCCTTTGCTTTCCTAAGGTGAAAAATAAATGTTTAATTCACTCTCACTTATTTTTGGTCTTCCTCCTTTTTGTTTCTTTGAAATTAGTGTGCCAGAGTTTGAAGAGCAAAATTTTCTTTTTTCATTATTACTTTTCCCTCTTATATACATGTGCTGTCTTGGTACATGGAGAAGAGTAAACTTTCTGAATACTGTTTATCAAAATATGTTTTCCATTTCATTTTGTTTTGGTTGATGGTACCATTATTAGAACCTCTTCCTCTGGCATCGCTAGTAGGTCAAGGGAGGTGATTGTCCCTCTCTACTCTGCGCTGGTGAGGCCTCACCTCGAGTACTGTGTGCAGTTCTGGGCACCACAGTATAAAAAGGACATGAAACTGTTGGAGAGTGTCCAGAGGAGGGCTACGAAGATGGTGAAAGGCCTGGAGGGGAAGACGTACGAGGAACGGCTGAGGGCACTGGGCCTGTTCAGCCTGGAGCAGAGGAGGCTGAGGGGAGACCTCATCGCAGTCTACAACTTCCTCGTAAGGGGGTGTCGAGAGGCAGGAGACCTTTTCTCCATTAACACCAGTGACAGGACCCGCGGGAACGGAGTTAAGCTGAGGCAGGGGAAGTTTAGGCTTGACATCAGGAGGGGGTTCTTCACAGAGAGGGTGGTTGCACACTGGAACAGGCTCCCCAGGGAAGTGGTCACTGCACCGAGCCTGTCTGAATTTAAGAAGACATTGGACTGTGCACTTAGTCACATGGTCTGAACTTTTGGGTAGACCTGTGCGGTGTCAAGAGTTGGACTTGATGATCCTTAAGGGTCCCTTCCAACTCAGGATATTCTATGATTCTATGATTCTCTGTATTACTAACTATTTCATTTATCTTTTGCAATCTAAAAATGCATGTGGACTAAATATATATTTCATCGAATGTAGGTTCAGCACAATGCAGATAAATCTACTACACTGAAACTAGCAGATTTTGGCCTTGCAAAGCTGGTTACAAAACCTATATTTACTGTTTGTGGAACACCAACGTATGTTGCACCTGAGATACTTGCTGAGAAGGGTGAGTGTATACATCTATAATTTCTAGTAAATCATCCAATTGCTCTTAACTTTCTAATCATGGACATATTCCATAATGTTTCAACCTACTGATATGTCTGTACAGGGTAGGAGGTTGGCTAGCAGCAAAATCAGTGAAAGGAAAGAAAACCTCTTAGCTTTTGACAAACACAAGCATGATATCAGTCATATTTACATTATTGTCTATGTGATATAATTGTGATTTCCAAGCAGGCAACTTACTAAATTACCATAGAAAATAATTGCTGAAGTGATGAAATAAGCAAGTTTGTCTTGCAACCTCAGGATAGTCACCCCCATTTTGTGACTGTAAACCAAACAACTTTCCAAGGCCCTCTGATGCAAGAAGATGGTGAACATGTATGCTAAATACATGTAACAAGCCAAAGCATCATTCACATCAGAGAGAATTTTGTTGATTTCGTATCCAAAAAGACTCAGACCTGGAAAGGAGTAAGATTTTGATGACTCAAGAAAAGCTATTTCTGTGTCTTGTTCTGTAGAGCTGGGTTGAACATCTCCAGTTATAGTCAACTTCAATGGAAACTTGGCACTCTTAGTACTTTTTTTTTTTAAAAAGAGAAACTTTTAGAAATATGCCTCATATTTTCTCAATTAGTCTCCTGTTGACATTGGCCTCGTAAGACAGACAGTGATTGTGAAACGTGTTGAAGAAGAGAGGCACTGTGTGAGAGCTGTGAGTATTAACAGAGCAGATCCACTTGCAGAAGTGGTGTACCAGCCACTTACTCTTCTGCTGACCTTGTCTTTCTAAGAAGCTAAACAAAGCTTCTCTGTTTCGTAGAGAATAAAATGAAAAAAGAAACAGCTCCTACCAGTCATGAGTTGTGTTTTTTGTTGTTGATGCTGCTGTTTGTTTTTGTTTATTTTCTAAAACAAGACTTAGTAAAAGATGTTTAGCCATGGTTTGTATTTTCTTCCTTAGGCTATGGGCTCGAAGTAGATATGTGGGCAGCTGGTGTGATCCTTTACATTTTGCTCTGCGGTTTTCCTCCGTTTCGCAGTCAGGAACGTGATCAAGAAGAGCTGTTTCAAATCATACAGCTGGGTCACTATGAGTTCCTTTCCCCATACTGGGACAATATTTCTGCAGGTAAGTGTGGTGGTTTTACTCGGGTGGGCAGCCGAGCTCCACCACAACCTCTCTCTCATTCCCTCCCCTCCTCAAAGAGGAAGGGGGAGAAAATACAACACAAAGAGCTCGAAGTTTGAGATGAGAATGATTTAATTAAAGGGAAAGGGAATGGGGAGAAAAAGAAACAAAAGAAACTATAAGGCCGCATAGAAGCACAGAGAGAAAGAAAAAGTTACTCTCTACTTCCCATCAACAAGTGATGTTTGGCCATGTCCTGGGAAGCAGGACCTCAAAATACATAGCGGTTGTTCAGGAGGACAGCCCCATCCCCAAAAAAAGCCCCCCTTTTTATTCTTGAGTGTTACATCAGGTGTTATAGAATATCCCTTTGGTTGGTTTAGGTCAGCTGCCCTGGCAATGTTCCCTCCCCATCACTTGCCCACCCCCAGCCTGCTGGCTCTTGGGGACTTGGAGGGAGTCCTGATGCTGTGCCAGCACTATGCAGCAATAGACACAACACTGGAGTGATATCAGTGCTGTTCCTGCTACGAGTGCAGAGCACAGCACTGTGTGGGCTGCTGCAGGGAAAGGTGACTCCATCCCAGACAGACCCAACACAGTAAGATTCAACATGTATACCAGCTCTAAGAAGCTCTTCCCTGGAGTGGCTTGGACACAGAGAAGCCTCCTTTTGTTCATGACAGAGATGTCCGTCAACTTTGGGGTGTCTTACAGGTCTGTTTTATATGATGATTCTGTATTTGCTTTAGATGTCAATTTAGTCCTCTGGTGGTATCAGTCATGGTGAATCTGAATATCAGGACTAATTGATGTAACTGTTCCTTTTCTAAGGCAAGAAAAAAATTTTGCTCAGCTGACTTGTAAGAATTATCTCTGTAGGAAAAAAGGCACCAAAATTACCTCCAATGTTATGTTACCTTTCTGTAAAGATGTGTTTAAAAAAATCTCAAGAGATGAAAATTAATTCTTTTCTCTGCAGAATGCAGTGTGAATTTTCTATTGAGATCAATGGGGTCATTTCTTCCCTCTTGTAGGCTAGTAGTATCTTTTCTGCAGTCTTCAAAATCAGACAGTAAAACCCTTGTCTCCTTATAAGATCTTTTAAAGAGCATACTCAACAGAGTTCTATGACTGTTGTGCTCTGAGGTATAAGATTCCCATTGCTAGTTCCTGTGAATCAGAATACCTAGCTGCATGCCTTCAGCATTCCTTCAAGATTAAATTCTCTTCCCTTTTCTCTTTCTTTGGGGGAAAATGGTGTGGAGATTTAACATCTGTCACTAGTTCTAAATCTAGTTGCTAAAATATTTCCTGGGGATAGCCACAAAAAAAATGTTACAGTAAAACTAGTAAGAAAGATGCTTTGTGTAGGAATAACCACCAATTTTATTTTCTCTTCTTTTCTTTCTTTCATAATAGCAGCAAAAGACCTCATAGCCAGGCTGTTGATAGTGGATCCCCAAAAGCGCTACACAGCACGGCAAGTACTTCAGCACCCTTGGATCAGAACAGCTGGAAAAACTAATGGCAGAAACTTGCAGAGGGAAGTAACAATAAATATTGAGCGTCATTTCCGGACCCAGCGCCGAAAGGAAGTTGTAGATGAGGACACATGAAGTCTCTTCAAGCTCATCTATTTGTCCCTTTTTATTGATTAACATATTATTTGTTTTCTTTTGTAAATGAATTGAGCCCTTAGTGTATAGATTTTGCTGGCCATCATTATAACTCTCCTTGATTCTGAGATTCTGAATAAGGATAGAGATCTAATTTGCATCCCCACCCTTGTGATGTCACTTGGGAGCGTCTCTGACAGCAGTGGGTACTAGATATTTCCTGGAGGGTATACATTATTTTTCTTTAAATGCTGATTAGAACTTTTACATTATATAATGTATATCTTTTTAGATGGCAAATGTTTGCTTCTGCAGCCAACATTAGTGGTGACTGAAATGTGTTTTCTTGTCTCATTTTGTATGATACCTTCAGGCATTTTGTTTTTTATTTTATAATGTTTTGTGTTTATAACATTGTCAAAATGGCTGTCTGCATACACATCCTGCACTAATTCTTAAACTAGCTTTTCACAAGTTCCTGCAAGCAGTGGAGAAGGTGAGGGAATTATTTTTGTGTGTATGTGTGTGTATATATATACACACACATAAAATATATATATTATTTAGCTGTAGGATATGTTAAATAAAATGTAAGATACTGTTTATTATTAAGTTGTAAGTAAAGAAAAATTGTTGTAGGTGAAATGAGATATTTTATGGGAGATATTATATTTCCCTTGGCAATATATTTTCTTTGGATGTTCTCAGGGACGGGGCAGTAGGAATGTACAATGTTTCTGTTAAACTATCATGGTTCTGTATAGTATGGTAGTTTCATTTCTTTATAAGAAGAGGTGGGAAGATACCATGACTGATACGGTTTCAAGGCTAGAATAATAACTTTTAAAACATTTTTGTTCCTACTCTGGGAAGTAGGAAGTTAGCAGTTTTAAGGAAACTATTCCTAAAGGTATACTTACAGAATGATATCCCAAGCTTTTTTTTCATACTGAATTTTTTATTAAGAGCCATCCACATCCATGTGTGACTCCCTCATGCTGATGGAGAAGAGAGAGCTGGAAAGCTCCTTCTGTGACTTAAGTTAGCCCTTACTCTTGTGGTTCCCCTCTCATCAACGTCCTTCAGAGCTGAATTGCTTTTGTACACTTGTCAGTGTAGGGTTTTTGTTTGTTTGTTTGTTTGTTTTTTATGTTGCCTTCCCTTGGGTCTCTTTTTCCTCAATTCTGTAAGAATAGGCAATGTAATGAAATTACATTAAAATTCAACTCAGGAAGAGCAACTTCTTGTTAGTCTGTGGGAAGGTCTCCCAGGGGACATGTCATATGCTTCGTTGCTTAAGTTATTTTTAATTGGATTGGATGGAATTTTAAAGAAATCCTTAGGGGGGAAAAATGCAGCCCTGAGAAGGGCCGTGACCTTAAAGAGCTTTTGAATCTCAGAAATTTTCTTTAACTAATCAAATCCAAGAAGCACTCTAGTTGTCTGTTTTATAATGTTTTGTCCATGAATTACATGTGCTAGCAAATAATATTCACAATAAAATTATCAGTAGTATTAACATAAAGTTCATAGCTTGTAGAATTGAATGAAGGTATCTTGTAATGAGATATCAGAAGCATTTCAGAATCAGTAGAACATGTTCATAACTATAAGAAACAGGATATTATTTTTGCTGAGTGCTAAAATTGTGTGTGAATTTTCTGAATTACCAAAAAGTGTGTGGTACTGTCATCATGTTTCTGTTTCAAGCTGTGACAATTTTTTCCTCAAAAATGATGTATGAAAGTAGAAACAACTTGGCTCTTACAAGAGAATTGTGTTTTCAGTTAGTTGGCTTGTTTTAATACGTATTGAATTAAGACTTGCTGTGGAATCCAACAATTTGTAAAACAAATGAGTCAAACCTTTACTGTATGCCCAAGTAGTATTTATGACATGTCATACCTTTGCTTTAGAGACTCTGAGTTAGGAAGACTTTTCCTGTTGAAGAATGGATTTAAGTGCTTTCCTATGTGTATCCTCATATTCTAAATCTGTTACGTGGTCTTTGAATACTAATAATAACTTCTCTGCTAATTTAAGTCTGTCTTGGATGTGGAAAAATAGCTTCTGACTTGCAATATTATATTTTGTAATTATTTTTAATATAGTAGTTCAGGAATAAAGTTTGAAATGACAAAAAAGTATCAGCAATGAATCCGATGGTATGGAGTTTACTATGGGTTGCCTTGTTGCCTTTAAGAACACGTCTACAGCCTTAACCCTGGTACAGAAGATAAAGAATTTATTTGCAATAAATATAAAAGTAATTATTTTATCAAAGATCTTGTTTTTCTCTCAAGTTCTCTAGGTTTTAGACTTCTTGAACACGGACTGTGCTGTGTGCTGCTATCACATAGTGTCTGTAAGCACCAATGCTCATGTGGCAGTACTGTAGGACTGGATTGGTGATGCTAACAGACCAGTGGCATTAGGCCCTCCTTCAGGTTGGAGGCTCAAAAAGCTGCCAGGTGCTTCTCAGGGCTTTTGCCACCAACTGTATCTATCGTATTTAGATGATCCTTCCTTTCTTCCATTGCTTTCAATGTTCTTGCTCTGCCTCTGTTCTGCTGTAAACTAGTTTCCTAGTCATTCCAGATTACATTACCTGAAGTCTTGGGAATGTGTGTGATTTTGATGAGTTCAGCCGCAAGCATTGCTTGCTGATGTTGACAGTTGGTAAGATTAGAGAGGACTCAGACAAATGAAAAAAAAACTTGGTCTCAAAGATCTCTAGTGTCCCCCATATCTCCTGTTGTCTCTTCTCTTCCTACAGCATGACATTCCAATATAGACCTCATCTTTACTGTCTGTAAGACACACTTTCTTCTGCATGAACCTAATTCATGTTACAGAGGTGAGTTTTTATTTGCAGTTTTTCCTTTCCACAGGAAATGAGGTAAGAGCTGTAAGATAGCAGTAACAGGTCAAACTGCAAGACTTTACAGACTTCTAAGGTGTCAAGATCCAAACATACATTTAAAGAAGCAGATCACCCATATTTCATTTCCTGGTGACGCACATCTGTCAGTTTTCTTTTTACTGAGCCAACACTTAAAATCAGTCAAAGCTTTCAATTACAATAGTCACAGTGCAGAATAGCTGGGCTCTATGTGAGGGTGTATGTGCTACCAGAGATTATCAAAAGGATTGAAACATTTTGAACATCCTTGAAAGCCAGTGTAAATACAATTGTGTCATAATCTTTTCATGACTCTATTAGGAGTTTCTCAACATTAAGTCCAGGCTTTCAGTGCCCAGATTTGGGGCATTAGTCAATCTGCTTGCGAATGTAGTAAGTTTGTTGTGCTTATAAACTGATCTTCCCAAAGAAGAGTATAAGTCTCTCTCTCTCTCTCTCTCTCTCTCTCTTTTTTTTTTTTTTTTTTGTTTTTGTTTTCCTCCTGTCTCCTAGATTTATCTTAATTTCAGAAATGTATGGACAATGTTTTTCATTTTCTGGCTGTGCATTCTTCTATTCTGTGCAAGTCTACCAGTACAATGAATTACTATTGATGTTTTTGCTTGTGAAAGTAACATGGGCACGTTAGCTGGACTGGCAGGATAAGTTAATACTTATTGGTATTACAGTATATCTTGTATGCAACTATGCCAAAAGTGTTGTTTTTTCTAAATTAAAATATAACTTTTCCATTGAAGTCTGTAAGATATTTTTTCCCCTGAGAAAAACAAGCTATACAGTGGATGTTATGTTTCAATATTTCCAATAAATTAGGAAACAATTGCCTGGGCAAGTATTTTGAACCTTTTTTTATTGTTATTATGCCCCCACCCTACGCCCCCTTAATTTATAATTTATTTATTCGGGTAATGTTTCTTGTAAAAGTTGGCATGTTCATTAAGTATTGCGTGTGCTTTCATTTACACATAGAAGAACCCCTTATAATGCAGTCTTCTGAGCAGTTACAAATGTAAACAAACAATCCCATTAAAATCAACACAAGTCTTTGCAAAACTGGAGCTGAGAGAGGTTCCAACACTATTTTTGTCCCTGTATGTCATGAATGGTTTCCAGTAGGATATTAGAGCAATTGTGATAAGCGTAGCTAGTTTCATTGAAGCATAATGCACACAGTACTAAATTTTATAATAAATCCTTATTCTGTAAAATACAAAATTATTTAAAAACATGTTTTGTTTGTAGAAATGGGCATTGTAGTTGAAATTGAGTTGATTGCAGAAATGGCTTTTTCAAAGCGTTTTAGTAGCTTGTGTATTACTCATTTCTGTTGCTAAAAAATGTTTTTCTGCAGGCCTGTAGTCTTGGTAGAAACAGTAGAAATAAAAATGCATCCAATATATTGACGGTGTTTTAGAACAAAGTACCTTCTCTCTGAATGTGAGCATGTGAGATGAAGTGGCTGCTACTGTGAGAATCAGTACACACTCTCATTTATTGTGTATTGGTACTTAGAGACCACAGCCACCTCTCTACTCTGAGAATTTTAAATACACTGCAATTTAAGGGGTGTACATAGGGGTCTGATTAAAAGTTATTTAATTCTTCCTTGTTAGGAGTGTGTTTCCCATGCTATTCGTAGTTGAAGTCCACCAATGTTTATTTGTTTTTTTAATTATTTTTTTTGAATAGGCCATTAATGTCACTGCTACATGCAATTTGTTCAGAAAAGATGACCCCTTGTATCATCCAGTCTGGTGATTCACTCTGTTCTTTAGCAGTATAAACAGCTGTTGTATTCCTGCAGAATTTTATCTTTTGAAATTACAGCTGTTTTTGATAACGTAGAAATTAGAAAAACAGGAAAAAAGTGAAGCTAACAATCCTAAATCGTCACTGGAAATATTTTTGTTTTTGAATGCAAAAACTGAAATGAAGAGCTGAAACTACCTAAAAATGTGAATAAATTTAAAAAGTGTTCTTGTAGTAAGTGTTTCTGCAATCCGAGCAACGTGAATACTTTGCCTGGTGAAAACACTGAGCCATGCAGTACCTTAATAAGGATAAGTATTTAGGTGCAACAACAGTCAACTTCCAGAAATGCTTTAAGAATGCTGTATTGAATGAGGGGTGTAGGACTGAATAAGTTCTTCTAATCAGTGGAAAAAATGGTGTACACTGTAAGCAAAAGTTTCTTTCTGTGTTGTTATTGCTGTGTTAGTTGGTAATGGTTTCTAGATTTCAGTGACTGACATTATATTGTGAGATGGCATTTCTAATGGAAAAAAAAAAGCGTACAACATTATCTAAAGTGTTTAATGACAAGGATTTCAGAGGTGGTGTTTTTTCTGGAAAAAACAGAAGTGTATGATGGTTAACTGATATAGTTGTTAAGCAAACCCTATCGCTGCCTTTTCAAAAAATGCAATTCTGTCATCCTGACATTGTAATGCTTCAACATATAAGTTTATTATTTAACAGGCTCAGAAGAAACCTCTGTGCATAGTGTAAGGATGGATTTAGATGTCTCAGTTAAATTTTTACACATTTCAGCTTGTTGGAAGCATACTGGCAAATGTAATGTTTGTGTGGTGACTGAAATATATATTATGGACCTGTCTCTCAAATGGAAGTACAATGTTGCACCCTTACAAATGCAAGAAAGTCAGGCTGTTTTGGAAAAAGGCCAGCATATGTCCCACTGGGTTTCTTTTGTTTTAGCTTTTCCTCTTAACGTTTTCCAGTCCTCTGTTTTCTTTAAATAAATGCTGTAGAGAAGTTGTAAACAAGCTTTTATCAGTGAAATAAGAAAAAAAAAATCCTTACCCTTGCTGGTGTGTAATGTTCCTATAAAAGTTCCCCAGTCATTTTGGTGTGCCTGGGGATAACTGATTCTAAGCAGATGCTATAGCAACTGCTAATGTTTTCCCACCTGGATCATAATTCCCTAACAATAGAACAGGAAGAGTCCCTTAAAAGAAATAAAAACAAACTGCTCCACCATGTAAATATGTGATAAATTATTCAACCGCACAATAGTTTTATGGAAGTTTATACTTAAATGTTCTCATAACTCGCACAGTTAGTGTGCAAGGGACAAATAGTTAGAGCTTGGTGCTAGAATGTAATAGTAATAAACTTATGACAGATGAATCCTCACATAAATTTGTCAAATGTCTGGGAAGGTTGTAGAACAAAAATATTTCAAAACCTTGTTTTTCAGTTCACATGGAGAAGGGATGCAGGAAATACGAGGAAAACTTGAACAAAAATACTCAGGTAAAGCTCTTAATGGCCAGGAAAATGAATCATTTTTCTGATTGGTGAATAGATTGCTGAATGTGGCAGTCACTGCAAGTGATCCTGCATTTCTTTTGTATTGAAATACTCATTTTAAGCTCTGAGGGTGGGATCTTAAAACTTACTAGCAAGAGGTTCTGATGATCACTTTCTGTGATATTAATGTTAAGATGTCGGCAAATGATAAGGTTTCTGCTTCTGCAGTAATTAGTTTTGATATTCCCACCCTTCATTTAAAGTATCTCCTGCTGCTTGATAATGTAGTTTTTCAGGAAAACAGAGACAGATTTCTATGTCATTAAACTTTGTTCCTTTGTACTTCCCATCACCAGATTCCATCACAAACATCTTACAAATATGTACTTTGAAATTTTAAGATATTTTAGTGTTTCTGAGGACAGTTCTGGGAGTTTCCCTTGGTGTACACCAACTGCAACCCATTGAGACTTTTGCCCCTTGGTTGTGTGTAACTATTCCTTGTAGGGTGATACGTATTCCTATGAGGCATCTTGGGTCAGCAGCTTCTGTGGCGAATGCATGTTTGTGGTAATTATATAGATGTAGTATTCTGTGATTGCCCCTTTTTGTGGTGTTTGTACTGCTGCTGGAGTCATGTTATTTGCCAGCGTTACTACTACCTTTCCATACAGAGGAAAACAAAACAAAACCAACAAACCAACAAACGACAACAACAACAAAACACAACAACAGAACACCCTAAACACTTTTCAAAATGAGCTAATAAAAAGTGCCATTAGGTCATCGTTTTAATGAATTTGCGATGGGACTGGTATAATTTGTACTTAC
Source organism: Anas acuta (assembly GCF_963932015.1). NCBI lineage: Eukaryota > Metazoa > Chordata > Aves > Anseriformes > Anatidae > Anas > Anas acuta. The sequence goes on from NC_088980.1 coordinate 66,166,946, forward strand.
AACTAATCAGCCTATATCAGGAGGATAGTTTGGATGAACTCTTGGACGGATCCTGTACAGATCCTGTGTGAGAGATTCTGGGAAGATGACAAAGAATTCAGGCACTTTATTCTTTCAAGGTAAATCATCAGGGACATGGATTTGCTGCCTTTCAGTTTGTTTTCAATGTCAAATGAGCTGGTAGAGGATGTGCAAGGATGAGAACTGTTTGCAAGTGGAAGGCTTCTTATTGGCAGGCCAGAGTAGTTTTGATTCAAGGGAATTTATTTAATGCGAGTCCAAACTAGACTTAGTGAGTCCAATACTAAAAGCTTTTCAGTTCACATATTCAAATATGCAAATGGATATGCATAGGACAGGTATGTATGGGCTGAAAAAAACATTCTTTACTTTCATTGTTTTATTAGCTGTTTTGCTTAGTAACATTACTAGTTTTCGGGTCTGTTCTTTTTTAGTGAGGAACACAACATGCAAAACTGGATTTATATTTAACCCCAAGGTGACTCATATCTGCTGCTTTGTGTGGAAAGATCCTTTGTATTGCTGAGGTGTGTGGATGCATTTTGTTAACACGAAGCTTTCCTACCTCTGTGCTAACTAGTAACAGTAATGGTAATACTTCTGGGGATCCTAGGAAGCCTTAATGAACTTTAGCTCCTGCTTATTAATTAGGTATTAGTATCTTGATGCCTCAATAAATGGCTTTGCAATGGGCAGGCTGTTAAAGCAGAGCAACCTTAATTCTTTCCTGGAGCAGTGCCAGCCTTGGCAGGAGGACAGTCTTGGCTGTCAGGAGCAGTGCTGTCAGCAAGGGTAGTGGTAACAAAGCACAAAACCATGAACCTCCTGACTCCTCAGTAGTCAGAAATTAGAAGGAAAATACCTATGAGGCAGGTGGGAGTGTGATTTGCTTGAGGTGAATCTCTTGCTTTCTCTGGAGCAAGGGGTGCAGGACAGCTGGGATTCAAGATTCAAACCTCTGGTTTCTCTCTCATTCATCGATGGCACCTCATGTGTTTGCAGCACATACAGCTTTGTGCCTTCTGATCCGGCTTAGTAGCTCCAAGGACTGGGTAGTCTCTTGTCTTGGTTTCAGTTAGAACAGAGTTAATTTTCTTCCTAGTAGCTGGTACAATGCTATGTTTTGGCTTAGGATGAGAAGAGTGCTGATAACACCCAGATGTTTTAATTGTTGCAGAGCAGTGCTTATACTAAGCCAGGACATCTCAGCTTCTTGCTCTGTCCTGCCAGTGGGCAGGCTGGGGGTGCAGCAGGAGCTGGGAGCGGACAGACCCAGGACAGGTGACCCAAACTAGCCAAAGGGGTGTTCCATACCATCTGAAGTCATGCTAAACAATATATAGGGGTGGCTAGCCAGGGGAGGGGGACCGGACTGCTCAGGGTTAGGCTGGGCATCGGTCAGCGGGTGGTGAGCAATTGCATTGTGCATCACTTGTTTGTACACATTATTAGTAGTAGTACTATTATCATCATTGTATTGTTATTGTTATTATTATTATTATTTTCCTGTCTTATTAAACTGTCTTTATCTCAACTCACGGGCTTCACTTTCCATTTCTCTCCCCCGTCCCAGAGAGGGAGGGGGGAGGGTGAGCGAACGGCTGAGTGGTGTTTAGCTGCCTACCGGGTTAAACCACGACATCTCTTTGTGAGCTGACATCAAGGTGCTTGGCATTGCCAGCTGTAAAACCTGGGGGAAGCTGCAGCTGGGGGCTCTTGCATGGAGCCCTGCAAGGAGGCCTGGTGGTCTCCAGGTGGGACAGACTCCTGCTCTGCCAGCCAAGCTGGCACCGTGCTGGCTCAGGGGCAGAGAAAAGGGCTGGGGTAGAGGTCTGAAGGTCAGAGGCTGCTTTCATCCTGCAGAGAAAGGACAGAGATTTTTAGTTAGAGCAAAGTCTGATACCAATCTGTTCTCTCACTTCTGTAGCTGCAGTCTACAGCAGACCTGGGACAGGGTCACCTTCAATCCTTGAAATCCTCCCACCTTGTGTCTGCCATGCCAACTTTGAAGCCTCTGCTACTAGAAAAAGTAAGAATAACACTTAGTGCTTGTACAGGACAGCGTACATTTGAATATCTTCACAAACTAAGTCTCACCAAGTCCTTATGAGGTAGGCATTTATTCCAGCTGAGTGCATTCATAATTAAAATATGCTAGACATAATCTTGCTGTCAATCAGCATAATTGACCTAAATATCTAATTGGTACATTCCCCCAAGCAAGTTCAATTTCTTAAGGCAGGTCTTCAAGTGGGGCTCAGCACAAGAAGTTTACGGAGCTGAGGCTTTAGCAGCTTTGGAGAAGAGGTGTCTGAGGCTCTATGTAGGCAAATTTGTGGAAACTTGTATGCCTCCACAAAGCAGTTACTGCCTGAAGACTGTGTGTATCAGTTATGTAGTCCTCACTGAGATTGTACTGCTTTGTGGAGTTTCCTTCATTTCCTTTGGGAGCAGGGAGGGAGAGCAGCAAAGGGTGGAGGGAGGCTGCTATGTGCACAAGCAATGGTACAGACTTCCTCATCTGGACTCTTGTTCTGTTAGAGAATGACAGCTTCCCTCTATATCTTTCAGGAAGCCATCACGTAAGCTGCTTGAGGCTGACAAGCACCAACACAAACATTTCTTCCTGTAGTGTTGAATGGCAGTTAATCTGTGAAGTGTCAGTAGTTGGTACTCAAAAGATGAAACATCTGTCTGGGACGTGTGAGTTTAAGGGCAGTTGGCAACTGACTGACAGCAGCAATTTTGAGTGATAACCACATAAATATATCAATGGGCATTATAAGCATTGTGTATAAGATGGATACATTGAACAAATACAGTTATTAGTCATTCTTTCTAACCAACCAAAGGTATTGTTCTGAGTTCTGGTCAGAAAATTACTGAACAGATTCACCAGATTTTGTGCAGTTTGTGTAGGACTCGTGCTCGGCTCCCTCTTTGCACTTCCCACTGTCTGGGACACCCCCCACATGCTCAGGTATGTGAGCTTGGGTGCTGCAGGTCCAGGTGGTCTACCACTGGGATGTGGAGAAGGGAAAAATATGTCACCTGAGCTGGCAAGGGTTGCCAAGAGAAAACCCAGGGCTTGAAGAGGTACCTAAGAACTAGTTTGTCTCCCACAACCTTCCCTAGACCTTTTCTGTGACTTTCCAGGGGACTTGAAGGTACTTCAGGAGGAAACTGCTCCATCCTGTTCAAAGGTAAGATGCCTGTGGCTCCCCTGACAGACACAGGCTAGCCTGTTCTTAAAAAGCTTGGAGAAAAAGACCCCATGTGCTTTTCAGGCAATCAACAATAAACTTTGCTGCTCTTACTCTTTGAAAAACTTTTCTAATTTTCTAACTTTCTGTGCCTGATAGTTGTTCCCTCCACAATCATCTCCTGTGATATATGACATGGCTGCCTCATGCCTTTAGCCAGAAAATACTTGGGAGATGGGTAAAAGATTTGACACCTTCAAGTCCTGTTCTCTTGTAAGTTTACTGTCATTTTCTTAGGTATTAACAATGGCCAGAGATGATCAAAACTCCAGTGGCATTGGTATCTATGCTCAAGAGTATGTTTACTCTTCTTTTGGTGCCTACACCTCATTTGACTACTGTCTGTAAGCTGCAAGAAATCTCCATGTTCAGTCTTGCTCCCAATTTTGCCCCAGCTTCATTCCTTTATGTGTGGCTGCAGCACTGTGGACACATAGAAACATTTATAGCCAGGAACATCATGGCAGGTTAAATACTTTGGAGAGGATTTAGTGGCACTTAATATGAAGCTTTTAAGTACTTCACTTAGATAAGTACTATGAGCTTTCAGAAAAGGAGGTCTACAGAGACCTCACTATCATTAACATTTAAAACACCTTCTGTGGGGCAACATCCAGAGACCCTCTATAGTGAACTCTTGTGCTAGGAAATGTGCAAACAAGGTGTAAACTGCAGCTTACAAACCAACAAAAATCCATCGCATTTACTCAAAATTTAACTGCTGAAAGCAATCTTTGTGGAAATTCACAGTAACAGTGAGCAGGAATTCATATTTTTGCAGTTGCTGCAGAGATACTTTTTTTTTTTTTTTTTTTTTTTTTTTTTTTTTGGTCTGCATCCTTTGCTAAAATCTGCAGATGTGGCTTTAGATTATGGCTGACATGCTAAAATATGAAATGCATTTCAGAGGGGAAAAAGTGACAATATGAAAAAGTATGTTTAAGAAACAGTAGCTTAAAATACTATATTAACCTGTTGAAAATGTTTCTTTACATACTGTGAAATCAAGAACATTTATGTCAAAATAAAATACAATGTTACTGTGTTTTAGAAGCAAATGTTGCTTTAGTGATCACTCATTTCCTACACTTGAATGGTGTTCTGGAACAAAAATATCTAAATAAATTCCCAGAGCTTAAAGCAGGAGACAGATAATTTGGTGTTCCTTCTTCCCTCCTTTTTTGATATACTTTGATGACCTTTCTGACATGAGGGTCGTGAGGATGAAGTAAGATGTCTTCATCAGGGTCGAACTTTTCACCTTGTCTCCTTGCACATGCTCTCTGAGGCCTTGGTCACAATCTGGGCCATAAGGTTGGTTTGGTCCGGTTCTCCGGGTCTGAGGGGCTCCTGTTATCTCGAGGCCTTGCATGTTTGACATTTTTTATCTTGTCCTTTTGTGAACAGTCCTCCTTATCTCTGAGCCCTTGATCACAGTCCAAACCATAAGGTTGGTTTGATCTGGTTCTTGGGGTTCCAGGGGCTCCTGTTATCTGGAGGCCTATGCGCAGCACAGGCACATCGCAAATGCAGCACATATTAAGCATTGAGTGTTGCCTACATAATTCATTCTTAATCAATTACTCTCTAATTTCTAATCCCATGTTTCACTCTATAAAATTGAGACCTTGCAATTTTAGAAAATTAAAACTCGACACTACATTTTGTCACTTAGCACATGCATACATGTCCATGTTGACTTTAATGCTTGTATGTATTTGTATGGTTTTTTTTTGTTTTGTTTTGTTTTTTTTTTTTTTGTTTTTTCTTCCCTCCTTCCCTCAGGCATGCTGACTTATTCCAGAAACTGTGCTGCTCACCATATAAAACACTCCAGAAGATTTTTCCATTAACTAAAATGATACAGGCTCACAATGCTGCAGTCTCTTGAAGCATCTCTTGAAGTTAAGAGCCTTCTAGGTAATTCTAGCTTTCCTACAGCACTTTGGATATGTTAGCAGAAACCACCTCTTATGATGTGGCTGCGTTTAGGTGAAGTAACATCCCCGAGACAAACAGGGCAGGCAGAAGCTGGATGTATTTATTGCACATCTGTCATAGCTATCCCAGGAAGGACCACACAAACAGCCAGCTGGTTGGATTACAGATGGTATAGCCCTCTGCATCTAAACTCACACACACCAAGAAGTGGAAAGTACAGGAAAGAGAAACAAAACAGGTGAAAAAAAGAGAAAGTATTGCATAAGCAACACTTTTGATGTTTTCCCTGTGACCTATAGGCTAAAGGCAAAGGGGAAACCCAAGCTTGCACATCATCTCGTGCTGTTCAGCTCTTACAAAATCCCCAGCGCAGCATGCTAGAAACACTGGAGCTTTACAGGTAGGGCTCCTAGCACAGCTACTGGGAATTACTTCTTAGATGGGCGTGCTTCTTTTTCGTCTTGATAGAGATATATTTTTTTCTCCTTCCCAAACATTTCCATTAGCAGTCAGTAACACTTGCATGAATTATTTCCCTCCAGGCCACAGCTGAGTTATTTAACGTGTTCCTTATGAGGCAGCTTGAGAATACACACAGAAACCCCACCACACTCAGGACTGTATCCTTTGTGTAGGAGGCCCTTGAGTGCAAAAGCCCTAGCCAAAGCATGGGAGCTGTACAGAAATAACTACTTATGGATATGTGCTAAACTCAATATTAAGCCTCAAGGTCTCCAAAAGTTCAGAGAAACTTGCTGAAAGCCCACAGCACACCCTGTGTAGAAGTGAGATCACTGTGCTGTACTTTGGGATTTTATTCATTGATCTTTGACTGGCCGGGTTTCATACAACACAGGGCTTTTACCCAGCTCTCTGCACAACTCTAAATTGATTTTCCTTCCCCTTCAGGTATTTTGTTATGGTTTTGCGGGAAAACAGCCATGGCCGGGACAGGCCACCGGGTGGTGCTCTTAGCACAAGAATACGAGAGCTTGAGAGCTACTTCAGTGATGCTCCTGCCCGGGAACTGGCTTTATAGGAAGGGTTTGCTTTGGCTGCAGCATTAATTTACAAATGAACTTCGACATTAGCAGCTGGCTATTGTTTTTATTTTATTTTATTTTATTTTATTTTATTTTATTTTATTTTATTTTATTTTATTTTATTTTATTTTATTTTATTTTATTATTTTATATTTTTACAGGATGTGCAGAAGTATGACTTTAAAATGAGTCCAGAAAAAGCGGTTTAAAAATAGACATATTCCAAAGTCTCCAGAGAGAGAAAAATTATCAGTTTAAAAATGGGAGTTTTCTTGACACCCCTTTGTCAGGGAGCACCAGAGCACCAGGAGTCCAGAGGATGGCCCTGATGATGTCCTCTGATGATGTCTCTATTTCTGTGTGACAGAGGGCTGGGCTGCTGTGTGCGTTGACACCACTTTTGGGACAAGTGCCCCAGTCCTGTCAGGGTGTCCCAGCCCTCTGAGTATTACATCTCCTTAACGACAGCCGTTAGCTAGGTGATAATGGTCTCCACCAGGCACAGTGCGCTCTCCAGGAAGTCGGTACACACCCAGACCGACTACCCGTTAAAAAATGCAGCAGTTCAGATCACCGGATGCAAGGAGTGTCTGAGCTTGCTGCTGCCATCGGCGGGAGGCAGAGAAACTGCGTGCGTGAGGTGCGAGCAGGTGGATGACCTGGTCTGCATGGTGGCGGAGCTCAAGGAGGAGGTGGAGAGGTTGAGGGTTATCAGGGAGTGTGAGCAGGAGATAGACTGGTGTAGTAACTCCCTGCAGGGCCTCAAGGAGAGGTACCGGGGTGAGACACCCCAAATGGGGGTGGACCCCCTGCCCTGTTGCTGTTGGGCAGAGGGAGGGGATCTGGGAGTTGAGGAGGAATGGAAACAGGTCCCTGCTCGACATCGCAGGCGATGCCCTCCCCTTCCGACCCCACCTTCCCAGGTGCCCTTATGCAACAGGTTTGAGGCCCTGTAGCTTGACAGACCAGTAGCTGAGGAAGAGGTAGCAAGTGTTCCCAGGAGGATGCCTAGGGCGAGGAGGTCAACTCCACGCCTCAGTACTGCCTCCATCAAGAAAGACAGGAGGGTTATTGTTGTTGGAGACTCTATTCTTAGAGGAACAGAGGGCCCTATTTGTCGGCCTGACCCTACCCGTAGGGAAGTCTGCTGCCTCCCTGGGGCCAGGGTCAGGGACGTTGCCAGGAAGCTTCCCAACCTGGTACACCCCTCTGACTATTATCCTCTTTTGATAGTCCAGGCGGGCAGTGACAACATTGAAGAGAGAAGCCTGAAGGCTATCAAAAGAGACTTTAGGGGGCTGGGACGGTTAGTGGATGGAGCAGGAGTGTAGGTGGTGTTTTCATCCATCCCTACGGTGTCAGGGAGGGGTACAGAGAGGACACGGAAAGCCCACCTGTTAAACACGTGGCTCCGGGGCTGGTGCCAACGCAGAAATCTTGGGTTTTTCGACCATGGGGCAGTTTACTCAGCACCTGGCCTGATGGCCGCAGACGGGTCCCTATCTTTTAGGGGATAAAGGATCCTGGGCCAGGAGCTGACAGGGCTCATTGATAGGGCTTTAAACTAGGTAAGAAGGGGGATGGGGGTGAAGCAAGGATTGTTGGGGCTGTGCCAGGGGGAACAATGGCAAGGCCGGAGTATAAGGTAATGGCCCAGCTGAAGTGCATCTACACCAATGCACGCAGCATGGGTAACAAACAGGAGGAGCTGGAAGCCATCATGCAGCAGGCAGGCTACGACTTGGTTGCCATCACAGAGACGTGGTGGGACCAGTCTCATGACTGGAGTGCTGCAATGCCTGGCTATAGGCTCTTCAGAAGGGACAGGCAGCATGGAAGGGGTGGTGGTGTGGCTCTCTATATTAGAGAGTCTTTCGATGTTGTAGAACTCGAGGCTAGGAATGACAAGGTCGAGTCCCTTTGGGTTAGGATCAGCTGGGACAATAAGGCTAGTGTCCTGGTCAGGGTCTGCTATAGACCGCCGAACCAGGATGAGGAGATGGATGAGGCGTTCTACAGGCAGCTGACAGAAGTTGCGAAATCTTCAGCGCTTGTACTCGTGGGGGACTTCAACTTCCCTGACATATCCTGGAAACACAACACAGCCCAGAGAAAGCAGTCTAGGAGGTTTCTGGAGAGCGTGGAAGATAGCTTCCCGACGCAGCTGGTTAGTGAACCTACCAGGGGTGGTGCCCCGCTAGACCTTCTCTTCACAAACAGAGAAGGACTGGTGGAGGATGTGATTGTCAGGAGCTGTCTTGGGCAGAGTGACCACGAAATGGTGGAGTTCACTATTTTTGGCGAGGCCAGGAAGGGGACCAGTAAAACAGCTCTATTGGACTTTCGGAGGGCTGACTTTGAGCTGCTCAGGACACTAGTTGGTGGAGTCCTTTGGGAGGTGGTTCTGAAGGGCAGAGGGGTCCAGGAAGGCTGGGCGCTCTTCAAGAGGGAAATCTTAATGGCGGTCTGTCCCCATGTGCCCAAAGACGATCCAGCGGGGAAGAAGACCAGCCTGGCTCAACGGAGAATTGTGGCTTGAGCTTAGGAGAAAAAAGAGGGTTTATAATCTTTGGAAAAGTGGGCAGGCCACTAGGGAGGACTATAAGGATGTAGCGAGGCTGTGCAGGGACAAAATTAGAAAGGCCAAAGCTCATCTGGAGCTCAATCTGGCTACTGCTGTTAAAGATAACAAAAAACATTTTTATAAATACATCAACACAAAAAGGAGGACTAAGGAGAATCTCCAACCTTTACTGGATGCAGGGGGAAACTTAGTTACAAGAGATGAGGAAAAGGCGGAGGTGCTCAATGCCTTCTTTGCCTCAGTCTTTAGCGGCAATACTGGTTGTTCTCTGGATACCCAGTACCCTGAGCTGGTGGAAGGGGATGGGGAGCAGAATGTGGCCCTCACTATCCATGAAGAACTGGTTGGTGACCTGCTACGGCACTTGGATGTGCAAAAATCAATGGGGCCAGATGGGATCCACCCAAGGGTACTGAGAGAACTGGCAGAGGAGCTGGCCAAGCCCCTATCCATCATTTATCAGCAGTCCTGGCTATTGGGGGAGGTCCCAGTTGACTGGCGGCTAGCAAATGTGACGCCCATCTACAAGGGCCAGAGGATAGACCCGGGAAACTACAGGCCTGTCAGTTTGACCTCAGTACCAGGGAAGCTCATGGAGCAGATCCTCTTGAGAGTCATCATGCGGCACTTGCAGGGCGAGCAGGTGATCAGGCCCAGTCAGCATGGGTTTATGAAAGGCAGATCCTGCTTGACGAACCTGATCTCCTTCTATGACAAAGTGACGCGCTGGGTGGACGAGGGAAAGGCTGTGGATGTGGTCTACCTTGACTTCAGCAAGGCATTTGACACCGTCTCCCACAGAATTCTCCTCAAGAAACTGGCTGCTCTTGGCTTGGACTGGCTCACGCTTCATTGGGTTAGAAACTGTCTGGATAGCCGGGCCCAAAGAGTCGTGGTGAATGGAGTCAAGTCCAGTTGGAGGCCAGTCACTAGTGGCGTCCCCCAGGGCTCAGTACTAGGGCCAGTTCTCTTTAATATCTTTATTGATGATCTGGATGAGGGGATCGAGTGCACCCTCAGTAAGTTTGCAGATGACACCAAGTTAGGTGCGTGTGTCGATCTGCTCGAGGGTAGGAAGGCTCTGCAGGAGGATCTGGATAGGCTGCACTGATGGGCTGAGGTCAACTGCATGAAGTTTAACAAGGCCAAGTGCCGGGTCCTGCACCTGGGGCACAATAACCCCAAGCAGCGCTACAGGCTGGGAGATGAGTGGTTGGAGAGCTGCCAGGCAGAGAAGGACCTGGGAGTGATGGTTGATAGTTGGCTGAATATGAGGCAGCAGTGTGCTCAGGTGGCCAAGAAGGCCAACGGCATCCTGGCTTGTATAAGAAGCAGTGTGACCAGCAGGGCTGGGGAGGTGATCGTCCTCCTGTACTCAGCTCTGGTGAGGCTGCACTTCGAGTACTGTGTTCAGTTTTGGGCCCCTCACTACAAGAAGGACATCGAGGTGCTTGAGCGGGTCCAGAGAAGGGCGACGAAGCTGGTGAGGGGCCTGGAGAACAAGTCCTATGAGGAGCGGCTGAGGGAGCTGGGCTTGTTCAGCCTGGAGAAGAGGAGGCTCAGGGGCGGCCTTATTGCTCTTTACAGACACCTTAAAGGAGGCTGTAGAGAGGTGGGGGTTGGCCTGTTCTCCCACGTGCCTGGTGACAGGACGAAGGGGAATGGGCTTAAGTTGCGCCAGGGGAGTTTTAGGTTAGATGTTAGGAAGAACTTCTTTATCGAAAGGGTTGTTAGACACTGGAATAGGCTGCCCAGGGACGTGGTGGAGTCACCATCCCTGGAAGTCTTTAAAAGATGTTTAGATGTAGATCTTAGGGATATGGTTTAGTGGGGACTGTTAGCGTTAGGTCAGAGGTTGGACTCGATGATCTTGAGGTCTCTTCCAACCTAGAAATTCTGTGATTCTGTGATTCTGTGATATGCCAGCCCTGAGTCAAGTCAGTTTGTCACCTCTGTGGAAGCAGGGCCAACACCACAAAATGTGGGCACAAAGGTAGCCTCTCCTCTCTTCCTCCCAGTGATGTCCCTTAGGGTGTTATTGTTGGGGGAACCAGACCTGCTCCCCAGTTTTTCCCAACATGGTCTTACTGGAATAAACTGTTCTTGTAGCAATGCCCCTTCTCACAGCAAAAAAACTTGGTTGATTTTTGTTTGATTGCTGTTTTATTGTTCTTTTCAATTCCCAGGTTTGACCAGTTTTGCCCTTACCTCCTATTGAGCTTGTCTGCTTGGGAGATGAGCACCAGGACCTGTGTTCCTTGCCAAGACGAGCAGAAGAGTTGTCAGTGAGGTGCCATTGGGCACCATCAGATACCAGGGAGGATCCAGACAGAGATGAGCAAGGGGATGGTCTTATCAGTCATGCTTTGGAGTGATAAATAGATCGAGGGTGGATGGAGATGGTGGATATTAAATGCGTTATTTTTGTTCTGCATCTTACTAAGCTCTGTGGGCTGTTTTCTTTCCTCTGAGTCAGAGCTGAGGAGAATCATTTCTGTGCCATGCTAAGCCTGACCCTGTGCTGTTGGAGCTTGGATACTGTGGTCCTGTTTCTTCTGAGCTGGGGCACAGCTGAAAGAGGGGGTTATCTCCAGACAGGGTCTCAGCAACTCCAGCTAGACAGAGTTTCTGTCCCTCTGTCACCAGATCACTTTTCTTTTCAATCTCCCCTTCTGCTAGGAGAAAACACTTGATTTTATTGTACTTTGCCTCTTCGAGTTCACGTTTCCCCGAGAAGCCCCCAGAATCAGCATGAGTTACCGAGGGGAGAAAAGGCCTTTGAGATGCTGGTGAACACTCCTCTGCTCACCGCAGGAGATGGCAGCCCAAGATGTGGCTACTAGCTTTTATTTCAGGCACAGTACAAATTACTGCCTGTATATGTCCCGATATAGAAAGCATTGACCACCAGTGCCACTTCCATAGTATATCGCATTAAAAATGAACAGAGACCAGAGGGAAACACTGGAGTGTCTGTGTGCAGTCATCCTGTAATGGCTCACCACTGTGCTTAACCAGTGAACAGCCAGCGTCTGACAGTGAATTTATTTCTTCCTCTGTTTTCAGGCTGTACTTGGGAGCCTCATCTCTTTATATTTCACATTGTAATGTCTAGTAAAATGACTGCAGACACCTGCATTCTGGAAACAGCAACTCTTTAGGACATGCGGCGTATTCTGCTGGGTGATTTTTAGCCCAAGTTCTGAGACTGGATGTCTCAAGTCACAGACTTAAAGCCATCTAGGCTACACTGAGGCAGTGCCAAGGTGCCTGCTGCATGTTGCTGCCCTACATGGGCAGAAACTGGCATTTGAACCTACAGAAGAAAGGACCACCAGTGAGCTCAGTGGAGTGCATTTGCTTTGCAAGGCTCAGCAACTTAACTTTGCACTGTATATATAAAAAGTTTTCTGACATGACAATGAAGCTGTTCTTAGACTTGGGTTAGGATATACAAGCTATTGGAGCATTGATATGCAGACAACTCACCTGATGCTGTTGTAACATCCTATTTAGCAGAGGCGTATGTCTATACTTCCCTCATGGGAGCTAGATTTACAGAGACACCTGCTCACTGTGCCAACCACTTTTTCTGTCACTGTGTAACACAGCCAGCTCCACAAGCAGCCAACTGAAGCCAAAGCTCTGTAATGTTTTTTCATTTTAGAGCAATTAATTTCACGTTGTTTTTTTTTTTAATCTTTTTTAGTGTCTATTGTTTGTCCCAATATTTTGTTTTCCCTTGCCTTCTGACATGCTGATATTTTTATGTTCTTCTTTCTTTTAGAGTCAAAATAAATAAATAAAAATTAGGTGGTTGTAAAGCATTTTGAAAATATATACGAATCTGATTTCAAGTCTTTTGAAATAAATAGAAATTTTTATGATGGGTGAATATTTATTCTCCTTCCTAGGTTAGAGTGACCTATTGGGCTGTCCTTCTGACCAGGCAGGGCAGGACAGGGACAAACAGGTCCTCTGAGGATGTATCCTTCTTATTTGAGCACAAAATCAACTTACAGTAGAAGCTGTTGTTGTATATATACTTGCAGTGCATCCCTCTTTCACAAGAGGTCTCTCTGTCTTCTTCCAAAGCTCTGGTAATCTGCATTTGGTAATAAAAGCTATGAGGAAACCCCTCTACGTTTTTTGTTTGTTTGTTTGTTTTGTTTGTTTGTTTTTCTTCTTTTAATCATGTGGATAATTAAAATGGTGCCAGAGTATGACAGGATATATATTTTATACATCCCTCTGATCTTTCTTTGTGGAGAATCACCTTGTAGCAACATACATCTTTAGAATTTTTAGACTTTAAACTCAAATGGAATTAAAGTGATCCAGCATAGGCAGCAAACAGGTTATATAATCTAGTAGATCATTTCTATCTTCTAGTAGATCAAGACTTCCCAGTTCTTGAGACTGAATCTACTGCTCACTTGCAACTGAAAAACTTAAATTCGTCTCTTTGTCTTCTTCCTGGCAACTCAAACTACCAAAATGAATTCTGTGGGCTCCTCAGCAGTTGAAACTAGCTCAGGCTGTAAACAGCTTTGCTTTTTCTATGCGTATCTGTTTTGTGCTCTGCTGAAGGGGTGGTGTGTGCCCAAAAGCAGGACCCAGGACCTCTAGTCTGCTATGTTTCTCGTGGAGAGAGGCACTGTGCAGGGCTGCTGCTGAAGGGATGGAGGCAGGGGCAGACTTGGGATCTGAAGCTGGCCATGAGCTTGATGAACTCTCCACAACTAGCTCCTGCTGTGAAAATGCTCGTTTGGAATTAAGATGTACAAAAGGAGAGACAATGTTCTGTGAAAGTGATGAGTAGAGCAGCTGGTTTTGTTGTTGTTGTTGTTTTGTTTGTTTTTATTTTTGTTTTCTTTAAAGATTTCTTTTTTTCAGTTGCAGGTGGAAGTTGGAGCCCTTCTTGTGTGGAAATGCCTTGATGTCTGAAGGGCCAAGGGCCGAGTCCTGCAGACAGGGCATGAGGGAGGACTCCTGTCTGAGACCTTTGGGCAGCCTGCTCTCTGTGCTGGAGATGGGCACCGAGCTGGTAGGCGTTTGAACCCCTTTCTCTTCCCTGCTTAGCCCTGCAGTATCTCATCTGGCTTCTTGGCACTGCTGGTTGGTTCTTGGCAAAAGGCACAAGTTTTAGGCTTTGGGGTTTCTACATGGGTGAATTGGCTGACAAATCCTGTGATGGGCATTAAAATCTGCCTCTGAAGGCAGGACTCCATGTGCATAGGTGGGAATACATCAGTGTGGATAAGTGAAAAGACATTTATTTGGGTATTGAAAAGACTCATAATTGCACTGATTTGGTGGCCTGGAAATTAAAGTGCTGACTCGAGTTGCTGGTAGGTAATCTGCTTTAAAAGGAATTTCCTGTCTAGAGTATACTTTCAATGAGAAATGATGTTACTGCTGATGCTTTCAAAAGAGGTTCAGGGGCTCTTCACGTGCACAGCTTAGGAAAAAAAAAAGCCACACACAAAATGTAATTTGCTTTGCAAGCCTAGAGGCAAAAGTGACCTGAATATTATGAAACTACAAAGAAAATATCAGTGTTTGTGCTATAGGCATTTCCTACCTGGTGTAAGTGTTAATGCCAAGAGAATGATGAGGTTGAACTTCCTAGTTTTGCTGTGGATAAGTTATTTAAAAGTAGGTCACTGCAGTGCCCAAAGGTTCATTAATAGCTGACAGGTGTCAGATGTGTCCCTGTGACCCTACCAAGGTTGTGGAAACAAAGTGAAGGGTCTTAATTTTCTATTAATAAAGGGGGATTTGCTGAGCATCAGTGTGCCTACATCATCTGTGAGTATTTCTGCTCCTTCTGTAGAAAGCCAAAAGGTGTGTTTAGTGGCCTGCTTTGCAGACCACTGAGTTGCTTTCAGGGAATTTTCTGGGAGTGAAGCATTTTGGAGAGACCTTTTTTTAACCAGGTGAAACCAAGAATCCTGAGAATAAACACATTTTGTTGCAGTCCTTTACATCATCGGAAAACCCAGAGGAGCTTCAGAAGAGAAAACAAAGTCTCCTCTCCTTCCTTAATATCTCTCCCTGTCCCCCTGTGTTATAGGCACTGGCTTTGAGCTGTTTTTTTTCCTGCAGTTCATTTCCTACCAATGCCTTACTGACTCCTATCATCTCAAATCTGGGTTGATATTCAGTTGAAACACTGCCCTATGTCTAAAAATTTATCCCTGGTGTTTTTTTGTTTGTTTGTTTGTTTGTTTTTAATATTAGCTTTATAATCCCCTGGAAAACAAAACAAAACAGTGGCTATAAGACACTTACTGAAAAAAACAACACTCAATGCATAATTATGGGGGGTTGAGGTCAACCATACTCATACAACTTCACTAGAATAAAAACTTCAGTACTGGGTCCTTTAATCTGAATAGTGGGAAAAGAAGGCTGCCAAGTAGTCTCTATTAGAAAATCAGCTGATTGTACAAGCTCAGAAAATGCCTGGCTTACAGCAGACTTTATTAGCTAAGCATATTTGGGTTTGGTACTGCATTTGTCTTGCATTGAATGGAGCATAAATGGAAATATGGTTCTGCTTGAAGCCACAGAAACCCCTAAGATTTATGTAGGCTTTAAATGTTGAGCTCTGAGTTTATCTGTTCCCATTTGAAAAAGCACCTGAGTTTAAATATCTAATCCGACTTCTTTCAGCTCTTAGAAAAAAATAATAAAATGAAACGGATTTGAAAGAGCTTCAAATATAACATTTTAAAAAATCCTCTGGATGGTTTTTGTTTTTCTCTGTCTGACTTGCATGATAAGCGCTTAAGCTCTGCTGGGTTGATTCAGAAGATAAAATTGTAATGTGTTATCCTGTATATATCTCTGATTATCCCTTACTAGATGGAATGTCACACCTGCCAAAGTGTTAAACATAAAATATTTTTATATGGCATCTTTTATCTCACTGCGTTCTGCAAAGCACTGAAGTGGCACTCTGAACTTCCAGATGATGGTTATCGTTACTGCTGGGTGAGTCATGATTTCAGAGATGAGTGAAGGACTTGGGATTTGGATTCATAAGCCTCTTATGTTTTCCCCTGCAGTCAGGAATATTTCTGGAGTGTTACAGGGAAAATCTGCTCAACGAAATGGTTTAAATCAATTTGGAATCAAAGCATTTCCTTGTTTCTGTATGGGTATTTCATAAACTGTGTATCTGTGAACTATATGTTCACTGTCAGTATTAACAATACAACAGATAAACCATGATACTAAATACTTACAAGATGTTAATTAATGTCTATAAATGTCTAAACTACTCTTGTATCTAAGCCCTCCTAATGCTCACTCCTTTCCTCAAGCCTCTTAGGGATTTCCAACCCCCCCAGCTTCTGTTAGATCCAGCTGATCACTGTCTTAAGCAAATTTTGCTATCGTTCATTTCCTTGGGGAAAGATGAATTTTGAGAATGAATTTTGGGACAGGCACCCTCTCAGCCCAGGTGTTTCGGGTCTGTATTCCCAAGTGTTATTGACACTTGCATCCCTCTAACATCATCCCTTCTTACCCAGGAACCCTTTCCAAGGGGGGCCACTCAGGTACCTCCATATTAGGGTAATTTCTGTTTCTCCCTAGAGTTGGAAGTCTTGGCCCTTCACCCAACAGTGTCAGTTCCTGGGTTAATAGTAGAGGCTCAGCAGTCCTTGCATTGATTCTGGTGCAGGTGAGGCTGCTCTGGTTCTATAGCTTCCTTAGAGCTGTATGCTCAGGCACATGGGTGTTAACAGACCCCATGGAACTAACAGGGTGAAGTCCTGCCAGAAAATGCAGTGAGCTTTTCAACTTCATGGGAGTATGGAGGCAAACAAAAGGAGGAGCATGAAAATCCAATTTCCTTTTCAATTCCAATGGCAGGGAATGTGTGATCAGCTTGCTACACAATTGTTTTCTGAGTTTACCTGTGGGTCCTTGCATGGAAATCTGGTATTCCTGGTCTAGAGAGCTCATATTTTATGAGCCAGTAAATAGTCAGCATTAATAAAGTTCTTAAGACATCAGTTTAATAAACATCCGGCTGTTCTTAGGGTAGCATATATTCCTTGAATAAATATGCATCAAACTTTAATTCCTGTGGTGCAGATCAGTCCTTCAAAGTTATATATTTTCCATGCAGCTGCTTAGAATTTTGTGTGTACTCAAGTGAATCTTGCATTGAATTCAATGCTGGAGATGATGATAAGCTTCATTAATATCTTTGCAAAGAAACCTAACTGCAATAGTCTGTCCACTGTGGTCTAGAGAGCATTACTCCAAAGATGTATTTATCCTGCAGTGAATGGCTCTGGCAGTACTCAGGGGTGATGTGGGTGCAATAAGGCACTTGCTAATGATGGTTTCTCATAATGTCTATTTGTCACTCAGAGGGAAGCTGCAGGGAATGAGAAACATCCACTGTTTCATTATCTCATTGTCCTGCCTTGGATCTCTCCCATGTTGGGAGCTCCTGTTTCTTCATCCTTCACCAGTCTTTTCCATTGCAAAAGGAAAAGTGCAGCTCCAGTTCTTAGGCAAAATGACAGCTGAGATACTTGTGAATGGCAACAGCACTGCAGCTGTGCAGAACATTACTCCCAGTTGTCCTCCATCTCCTCCTTTTACTCCCATGTCTTTCTCTCCTCCCATGTTGGTGTTCATGTTGTACAGCCTTCTGGGATGCATTTTAACTGCTGCAGGCAGGGGTGCTATGCTTTTTGGGAATTATGCTTTTTGGAAAACATAAGCAACTTGCTGATTCTCTTTTCTGCCAAAATCCCATAAAAAGTGTAAATAAGCTTTTTGTGTATTTATTGGATGTGGTGAAGGAGTACTGGCTTGTTTGAGATAGAGAAAACAGATTGTTTGCCTTTTTATTTACTTGTTTTCTCTTGATTGAGTAGGTGAGAACCTGCATGTCTACCTCAGACCTGAACTAAGCCTGAATACAATGCTTGAAAGAGTGACTGAGTAGTTCAGGTATTCACCAGGAGAAAAGGGAGCCCTTTCACTTTCCAGGACCTACACAAAATTGCCTTGAGACTCTGCCCCTTTAATGCATACCCATGTATTTTGATGAGTGGTGATAACATGTTTTCCTTGCAGCTGAGGTCAGGATGTGCTGTAGACACTGGATCAGTTTATATCCTTCTGAGGCTCTTATGACAGATGGTTTAATGCCAACCTGCATAGGAAGGAAACACCCTCATTATATCCTCACTATCTTGAATCTGTCCCATCTCTGCCCCTAGGAAGTCCATCCATCATTAACGGATTGTGAGCACTTATCTGCATGGAGGCCAGTGTGCTGTTCATTGACAGAGCAATTTAACCATTAGGAAAATCTGTGTTTGACTGGAAGTCTGTTTGATCTGTTGAAATGAGTACTTGCAGCACGTACAATGTCTTGAATTTTGACCTTGCTATGAATTACAATTTATTACATGGTGAGGTGTGCTATGGAATATATCTGAGCTACCCACAGTCAGCTGGGAGTGTTTCTTCACAATCTCTTCTTCTTGGACATAAGGATTTTCAACATATACTTTTCATTGTAGTCGATACCCTATTAAGGTGATGACAAACCTTAGTGACTGTAATTTAGCACTGGCTCTGAAGTGAGGTAACCAATTTGCTTACCTAATGATATAATCGATAGGCACAGAAATGTGCAAGGGTAAACCTGCATTTTTCTGCTTGCTGCTGGCAAGAAACACAGTGATGTAGCTGGGTGAATTACGTGAACTGCCTGTTGTGTAACTTGAGAGTCATTAAAGTTAAAAAGAAAAAAAAAATCACATATATTTTGGGGAAGAATGCCAAAGTGTTTTGGAGGACAGAGCAATGTTGCTAATCAATTGTCATTGGCAAAATACCATGTTGCGTTTCTTATGATAGAATTGCATTGTGCACGCACATTTTTTTCCTACCACTTCTGTGGTTAGTGAGAGGTCTGATGGGTTTCTTAGATGGGTTTCCCAGTGCTGAGACTTTTCTCAGTAGTAGCCAGACCAGCATTCAGGGCTTTTATTGCATTTCAAGGATGTTCCTGTTCACTTGAAAGCATTAGCAGCGTTGTTCAGGAAATACAGAAAATATATAAAAAGCCTTTTTATCCCTTTCTTTGCTAAATCAGTAGGAGGAAATGATGCTTCCTCACTGTCCAAACCAGTCCAACACTTATTGTCCTCTGGGAGGGCCTTGCTCACTTCAGTTGCAGGTGTTAGTGATGGTCTTTAGTCCCATCATTTTGTTGGTCGTTTCATCAAACCAGTCTTGCCAATTAATTAGTGCCACATCTATGCCCAGGGAAGCTGGCGAGTTCTGTGTACCTGCAGTTCCCACAACACACTGTGGTGGCTATGGTCACTCTGACCACTACCAAGTCAGAGCCAGCCTTACCCAAATTAAGCTAACACTTCTTGTTACATTTTTGTGCCTTTCCAGCCAGCTCTGACGTCCTCAAAAGGCAGAGATATTCTGCAAAGCTTGTAATGTATTTGGGCACCTAGTCTGAAGAGCATAAACATCTATTCTGAAATCAGTGACACTTAAGCATGTTCTAACTCTAATTGCTTATTTATGACACTTTATTTAATAAGCACACATTCCTGAACAGTACAATTTTCTGCTATCTTATTTTAATAGACTATGATAATTTCAGGGGTATGACATAGCAAAAAGGAAGCATTTTTCACCTGAAAAATCCTTACTCTTATCAAAAGGAGTAACTAGTGCATTTAAAAATTTTTTTGGGCAGATTCGTGATTGTCCGACACAGGTAGCTTATAGCAATTATATTGTTTTGCATTGCTATTCTTTCAATTAGATGTAGATTGCTGAAACTTGGGACAGTTCTTTTGATACTGATCAGATTGAGTTCTAAAAAGTTAAGGTCTCCTGGGAGGGTGGGCATGGGGGAGAGGAAGCAGTAAGTTTTTCTCACTCAGTAAGTGAGAAAAAAATAAGTCGGTGAGTCTACTGGGCTTTAACTCTAGTTGACTCACTTCAAACTGGGTATAAACTAGGCTGAGAACTATTGTGCATTGCTATGTATCTATATTGCAAAAAGTCAGTGTTTTCATTCACTGACTTTCATAGTAAAGATAGTATCACTGAAGATCGTGCCATTGACTGTGCAGGACAGGGCAGGAGAGTCCTGTATCTTGTAAGGTTTGGGTAGGGAATGCAACCTCTGTGCACTGTGCAATGTGGGAAAAGTTCAAGCATGGGCTGAACTTTCATTTCTATGAAGACATTGTTATTTTGTGTTCAGTACTTATTTCTATTTATTCATCTCATCTGCAATGAGTTTAGAGGTTTTTCATTAACCATTTAATCTTTTTTTTTTTTCTTAAACTTAATTTTGTGAAACTTAATACATCTTAGTGTGTTGTTGGTCATTCCCACCTTTTTTTTTTTTTTAATTATTATTATTATTTTTTTTTTTCCTAAGAAGTCTGTCTCTAGCTTCCATGGTACAGCTTTTACCTTTAGTGGAGATGAACTATGAAAGATGTGAGTAAACCCTGGGGCAGACTTCCACTGAGATGTATGATATACTCTAAACATGTTGTGGTACATGCTGGAGACTGCTACATCTCAGGACATTTTAATGTGAAGATAACAAGTTCATTAAGAGTGGAGAGGGGACAGATGCTTAAATTAATTTCTCTATGTCTGTTGGACCTTCACAGTTCCCTTCCACCTTCTCTGTTAGAACACAGAGAATCCTGATATGTTGGTACAAAGCAGAAGCACGCTGTTGAAATAATGCTCTTGCCTATCTTCTCCAGGGTTGTCACAAGACCCCAGTAAACTTTTTGGAAACACTGGTTATAATTACCTCCATCTGACTGGAGTGGAGAGTTAGGTGTAGCATCAACTTTGCTGACACTGCTGTCTTCCTAAAGTTAAGAGCTATGCCACCAGACAATCTTCCTGAGATAATGGCTACTCAGGCTCTCTCTGGCTGAAAACTAACAGCCAGGAGAGAATAAAGTCAAAGACACATGAGTGTTGGCTAGAAGAAACAGCATTGCTTTAGTATCAGACCTTCCCAAAGATGCGCTTGAAGGTACTTGGAAAAATTTCCTGCTTTGTCCCTTCCAGACTAACCTGGGGGACTTCATGATGCATAGAGCAAAACACCTGTCTGGAGGTAAGCAGTCACCTGCAGTCTCCTTTACACCTCCTTCTAATCTCCTTTGTGGCTCCTGATTATCTAGCTATTGTGCTGATCTTCTCTCCTGTTCGGCTAGACTGAATTGAACCTGCAGCTATTTTTAGAATACTCCCTTGAGGTACCCACTTGGAAGCTGCCTGTTAGCCTTGTATTAATGGAAGTCAGGCCCAATTATATGCATTTGGGGGAGAAGTTGTTTCCTCTTACTCATAATGAATCCTGAGTTTTCCCAGGGTCTGGCTTGTCTGTTTATTCAATAACACACTACCCATCACACTGAGAGAAATGGAAAAAATCCCTAAACCTGCTCAATGGCTGTCATCTGTCTTCTGTTTAAGCAGCTAAAGTTAACAAAGGTTAACAAAGCACATGTAGTAAGCAAGCAGATATGACTATCCAAGTATACAGGTTTGACCCTTTGGAAGGAGGAGCACTTCAGCTGCAGCAGTCGATGTGAACACGCAAAACATGCTCCACATGGAGAAGCAGTGCAGTTGTGGGTGGGGATGGCCATTTGGCTCTATGAATGGGGTTGTGGTGCCAGCAGGGGAACTGGATTTCTGCACAACGGTTTGCAGGAGAAGTGTTGTGGAAAGTTAAAACTTCAGCTCTTGGGTAGGATGTGAGTGTATAAGCCACACAGGATGTTTGAAAATTTCACCCTCTAGCCTTTGGCCATGGTAGCTTTGAGCCCAATTTTTCTCTAATTGTTTTAATCCCTGTGTGTGTATGTGAAGACGAGGCAGCTGCCAGCTGCTAAATTACTGGATCAAAGGCAAGTTTTCTAAAGCGTGTTATGTAATACTTGTTCCCTTTCATTTGATGAATGATTCATTAATGTCTCTGTTTGAGACAATTATTGCAAGGTCTCCAACCTTTTTCATTATTTGAAAGAACACAAAGCATTACAGAGTATTCTAGAAGGACCTAATTCCTGCCCGGCAAAAAAAGAGGTGATGTTCTCATGCACTAAACAGCAAAAAACATATTTGCCTCCTGAGCTGTAGAGCAACATAGTCTTCATAGAGGTAGATTGAAGAAGCTGATGCAATTTTGTTGTTGTTCAGAAAAGGTCTCCAGTCACTGCTTCCTTGTTAGTGCTTGTCTGGGTTTTTGTTGGCTGCTCCTGCCCCTGCTAGGCTTAAGTCTGAACTGACCAGCACAGTAAAAGCACAGATGCTAATCTAATGGTCTGTTAGTTTGACCTCAGTGTTAAGGAAGTTCATGGAGCAGATTATCTT
Source organism: Anas acuta (assembly GCF_963932015.1). Taxonomy (NCBI): domain Eukaryota; kingdom Metazoa; phylum Chordata; class Aves; order Anseriformes; family Anatidae; genus Anas; species Anas acuta. Next base: position 66,189,226 of record NC_088980.1, read on the forward strand.
GAGTGTCACTATCAAGAGCGTAACTTGCAGAGCAACCAGGTGATCAGGCCCAGTCAGCATGGGTTTATGAAAGGCAGGTCCTGCTTGATGAACCTGATCTCCTTCCATGACAAGGTGGCGTGCTTAGTGGATGAGGGAAAGGCTGTGGATGTGGTCTACCTTGACTTCAGTAAGGCTTTTGACACCGTTTCCCACAGCATTCTCCTCGAGAAACTGACTGCTTGTGGCTTGGGCTGGCATCGTATGCTTCATTGGGTTAGAAACTGTCTGGGTAGCTGGGCCCAAAGAGTCGTGGTGAATAGAGTTAAATCCAATTGGAGGCCGATCACTAGTGGAGTCCCCCAGGGCTCAGTACTAGGGCCAGTTCTCTTTAATATCTTTATTGATGATCTGGATGAGGGGATCGAGTGCACCCTCAATAAGTTTGCAGATGACACCAAGTTAGGTGTGTGTGTCGATCTGCGCAAGGGAAGGAAGGCTCTGCAGGAGGATCTGGATAGGCTGCACCGATGGGCTGAGGTCAACTGCATGAAGTTTAACAAGGCCAAGTGCCGGGTCCTGCACCTGGGGCACAACAACCCCAAGCAGCGCTACAGGCTGGGAGATGAGTGGTTGGAGAGCTGCCAGGCAGAGAAGGACCTGGGAGTATTGGTTGATAGTCAGCTGAATATGAGGCAGCAGTGTGCTCAGGTGGCCAAGAAGGCCAACAACATCCTGGCTTGTATAAGAAGCGATGTGGCCAGCAGGGCTAGGGAAGTGATTGTCCCCCTGTACTTGGCTCTGGTGAGGCCGCACCTCAAGTACTGTGTTCAGTTTTGGGCCCCTCGCTACAAGAGGGACATCGAGGTGCTTGAGTGGGTCCAGAGAAGGGCGACAAAGCTGGTGAGGGGTCTGGAGAACAAGTCCTATGAGGAGCGGCTGAGGGAGCTGGGCTTGTTCAGCCCGGAGAAGAGGAGTCTCAGGGGCGACCTTATTAGACTCTACGGATACCTTAAAGGAGGCTGTAGCAAGGTGGGGATTGGTCTATTCTCCCACATGCCTGGTAACAGGACGAAGGGGAATGGGCTAAAGTTGCGCCTAGGAGGTTAGGTTGGATATTAGGAAGAACTTTACTGAAAGGGTTTTGGTTGTTAGGCATTAGAATGGGCTGCCCAGGGAAGTGGCTGAGTCACCATCCCTGGAGGTCTTTAAAAAATGTTTAGATGTAGAGCTTAGTGATATGGTTTAGTGGAGGACTTGTTAGTGTTAGGTCAGAGGTTGGACAAGGTGATCTTGGAGGTCTCTTCCAACCTAGGTGATTCTAATATGTGACCATCAGAACCTATTCCTATACTTTCTCCCTAACTTGCTTTCCAGTCCTGGGAGCAAAAGTTTGCCCTTTGGAAGGCAGTGATGGCATCTGTTTTACCCCAAAAACTGTGAGCATGAAAGGGCTGACAGCCCTGTGGTCTGTGTGGGAGAGTGAAAAGGGAATGACCAAGTACAGAGGAAGAGAGAAGGGGGGAAAAATGAGTCGAGCAAGAAGAGGAAAGTGGTAGTGCTGAGTACGTTGATGTCACCTGAGATGTCATCACAGGAACACCTGAAACAGGAATTTTTCTTCATGGTGTTGATTGGGTCCTTATTCCTCTTATGAGATTAATACGAATAGGCCACACCATAAGAATGATTCTCTCCACAGGAGCTGTGGTTTACCCTTATTTTTCTTTTCCATGCTTGCAACTGCATGTCCTCTTTCACTGCCCTCTGTGCCAGCTGTTACCGTGATGGGCAGCATAGTGCTTCCAAATATCTTGAGGTGCCAGGCTGGTCCAGCGATGCTACCCATGGCCATCCAGAGGAGGATAGCTTGCTCTGCTTGGAATATCTGAGCACAGCAAGAAAATCATCTCTGCTCTGCTCTGTTAAACCTGAGCTGGGACTCTTTGTCAGTCTTTGTTTTGTCTGATGGCTTCTGTGCTTCCACAGGAATCACTGGGGGAGCACAGACATATGCTTCAAGCACAATGTCCCTTCTAGTGTCCTGGATATTTCTTGACAGTTCAGGTTTAATTTTACTGTGTGTATGAACAGTTAGAAATGTTTTGAAACATTAGTGTCCTAGCCAGTAGGAAAAATGTGAGATGATGGCATCAATGTTCAAAATCTTAACTGAGAATAGTGTTTTCTAATCTGCTGCACAATTTCTTTCAGCTGAAATTTTTCCTCCAATGAGTTTCTTATTTAGTATCAGTTCTGAGTCACAGACTAGAAGGCCAGAGGATAAAAACACAATTACAGTGAAATATTCCTTGAAAGTATTCTTTTTGAGTACTGAAGCCTCAGATGGCAACATCATTTTCCTGAAAACAGAAAACCTTTATCAACGTTTCTAAACTTTTATTGCTGATTTTGCACAACTGAACTTTCCAGATTTTTTCTAGCTAAAGCAAGTGTCCAATGGGTTGCTGTCATCACTTTGTAGAGAGCCTAGATATAGATTGTTGGTAAGTGATAACTTAATAAAAGTTTGTCAGTTTTGATAGGTTGTTTATAAACTTGCCTTATAACTGTGTAGTATAACATAGATATGTTACTGACGTAACATCTTTTTAGAAGATCTGCTAGTGGTTTTAACAATTCAAAAATGTAAATTTAATGTTAAATGTAATCTTACTACATTCAGTGTCATGCAAGCTATAGAGAACAGTATTGCCTCATTTTAATGGATGCTTTCTGCTCCAGGATTGAGCAGCACTGCCACAGGTGACTGCGAGTGGGGTGTGAGGACTCTAGGGAGAGTTTAATGCCAGGTTTACCACTGATCTGTCATGTAAACACCAAACAGTGATTGTGTTCATATGTCAGTGATGATTAAGGTTCACAGCATGCAGCTCTTCCTTAAATTGCATGAGTGGTACTGCTGAAAAAAAACATGTACATTGAGGAAATGGGCTCTGTGGAGGGCAGAGCATGGCAGCCTTGCTGATACAGCCACAGTGAGAGGGCTCTGACACCAACCAGCAAACTCCCTGGGTAAAACCTTCTGGGAGGGATTGGTGTACCCAGGGATCAGCTGTGGGAGCACCAGGAGCATCAGTGGGATCACAGAGCTGTGGGATAAAAATGATTTCTGAGCTCCATCATGTGGAAATGAAAGGAGACTGAAAGAGGTTAAGAGTCAGGGTATGGTTCATACAGGAGCACTGTGCACACCTCGTGGCTATCACCATGCATTGTATGCTAGGTGGACTGAGGAGAAAAATACTTCCAGGAGCTTGATTTCACTTAAACCTACCTTTCTTCTTTTCTGCTGGACTGGGTAATGCTGAAGGGTCCAGGCACAGCAAATATCTTCCTCTCTTGCCTTCTTAAGCATGATATTTATGTCCAACAGTAGTGGAGTTGCAGTTTCCTGATGCAAAGGGATCTGGTGGGGAGGAGGCTGAACCCATATTCATTCAATGTGCCTGTTCCCGTCCTGGTCTCCGTTCTGCTAGCCTGTTCCTTTTCATTCCTTCTTTCTACTTCTTTATTGATGACATAACTTCATTATATCATGTTGAGGACAGTCTCCCCTTTTATACCCTTCTCCCCACAGCAGTCCTTTTCAAAAACAACTTTTCATTGGTCAAACAACTTTGCATATAACAGCAACAGCAAACACCCAGAAACTTCCATGCCTTAATGGCTGGAGAACAAGAAACCCAAGACTGCATGGAGTCTCCTGAATCACCCTTCTTTGTTCCTTCTAAGCTCTTTTACATTCCTGATGGCCTCATCGTTAAGAGTCTGATGTTATCATCAACCATGGGGCTTGCCAACCCCCATGGCCACACTCCCAAATCTCCCCCTTCTTTATTAATATCAACCATCTTCTTGACACAAATTACCACTCCATATATAACACTATTGGAAAAATAATTGTTTTTATGTAACCAACAGGGTAGAAGCAGGTTTGTGCCATCAAGAATGGCCCTTTCTTGTAAAACCTGTGCCTTGAGTGGACCTGCCATTTCACCTGCCTTTCAAACTATAACTGTGCAGATTCAGGCCTCTTGTTCATGAACTTCCAATGTAAGAAAAGACCAAGAAATCTGAGGCAATGTTTTCTTTGACTGAAGGAAAACTACACATTGACTTCTGGTCCTGAGAAGTCAGGCAATCAGAAACGGACATGTACAAATGGAGACCTAGCTTGAGGAGGTGACAGCTCATCCTGTCTTTGCTCAAGACATGAATATGAAAAAAAGGACACATGATTTGCTGGGTCCTCGGGCCAGGAACAATGCCAACAGCTGAACAAAAGCTACCCAGCACTTGCAGTTTTACAGACAGGCAACAGTTGATAGAGAGACCATCCCCCCCCACAGAGGCAGAGGTGTCCTTGGCCTAGGCAGAGGAAACCTCTGCAAATCAGGGCACTGTCTGCATGCTGATTTAGCTTGCTTCCTCCAGCAGCAATGACCCAGTTCACAGACCCTCGATGATGCTCCCACAGACGATTTAGTGAGCTGCTGGCAGGGAGTATCAACGTGTGTACCGTACACTTGTCAGAGCAGGACCAACAGAGTCATTATGAGAAACTGTGACTGTCATCCTTTTGTGAGGCACAGAGCTGCTTTCAGTGTTTGCTGTGAGCAAGATAAAGAAGTAGGGCTTTTATTCATTTTCCTCTTGTTCCTCAGGAACATTCTATTTAGCAGAGTCTATGAAAACTGACAAGTGCTGATGTTAGGAAGCAGGTGTGCTTGTGGCTGACAGTGTGCTGAGATGCTCTGTATTAGTCCTGTCATTAGTGTGTCACTTCCATTTTTTCCAGCTAATTGAATAATGAGCCAGAAAACTTTTCAACTCTTCTAGCAAACTTTCTTCACCTTTTCTCAGGCCCACTAAACACACATTAATCCACACCACACATCACTGTCCCTCACTGACCACTCTTTACTCCAAAAGGCATGGGCTGGTTGCAAGAGCAATTTAGCCAAGATGAAAATTCGATACAGGCTTAAACTGTTATTAAAAATACCATACATGTCATTGGCATTTCAGAGCAAACCAAGGTGGCTGAAAAGAAAAAAAAATAAAAATTAAAATTTGTCTGAATTCTAATAGTGTCTCTTTTCTACATTTCCTACAATACTTTGTGCCTGGAGACTTCAAACTGCTTTTCAGATGTTAATATATTGACTTTGTTGATCCTAAATATATCTTTCCCCATCTTGCAGATGCTTGAAAATGTCAAATGAGATTGCCTGATTTCCATTTCTGAAAGAGTGAAGAACAAACTTGGGCTGTTCCAATTCTCAATCCCATCCTTGTGGCATATGCAAATATTTCAGAACCAGAGTACAACATTGGATTAACCATTCACATCATATTAAAACAAATGTTTCACTGGATATATGGACTAGGATGAAATATTCTTTTTCTCCTTCCTATCTAACACAAAAAGACCAAGAATGGACAGAAACTGCATTGGTTTAATGTCAGGAAAGTAGCTCTACTTCCTCTGGCTCAACCATGATCTGACAGCAGTAGAGACAAGAAACTCTAGGTCTATGATATTTGTTATACTTCCATAATTTTGATGCTATCCATGTATGTGTTACATATACAAGGGGGGGGGGAGGAATGGGATAGGATGGGATGGGATGGGATGGGGGACATGACTGTTAAAAATGGAAGAAACTTTAACGCAAATAATTTAAAGCTTTAGAACTCAAGTTCAAAATTCTCACCTTGAATTGTTTCTCAGTATAGGCAAGATGGTTCACATATTTCTAATCCTGTATTGTGGATAAGAGGTGGCAGACCTCACTAGATATCTACCAGGCAGGAATCAAAATAACAGCTGTCAGTTTACATCTTATATTTTTCTAAAAAAATAATCTTTCTTTTTTTACGTGCTCCCAAACTGATTGAACAATCAGTTTCCCAATTAGAAATCCATTTCTGTCAGATACAATGAAGTGCAGACTGCAAAAGCGTTAAGATGCCACCAAATCTCCCATTTTGGCAAGTGAATGAGGACCCTCTTCCTTCTGTAGAGCTTCCTGGAGTCTTCACCAGCGAAAAATGATACTGAATCAGCCCTGAAGATATTCATAGCACTGTTTTCCCTGATACTCTTTTCATCCTTTGGCGCACACAAATTTCTGGAAGTGTATTTTATGTGCCAATCAAGCCTATTGAAAAGGTTTCTCAGAAAGTTTAGACAGTAGTTGTTCTCCACTAGAAACTTCATATAAACCCCTACTCAGTGCTGGGATAGGATAACAAACCCACTAAATAATAACAACAAAATGTTAACGGCAAATACGTTGTATTATACAAATCTCTTTGCAGACAGCTCTAAGAAATGATACTTCATCCATCTCAAAACTCTCACAACTCTGGTATTGTTGCAAAATACTAAGGAAACTGTCATTTCTGTTATATATGGAGTGGTAATTCATGTCAGAAAAATGGTTGATATTAATAAAGAAGGGGGAGATTTGGGAATGTGGCAATGGGGGTCGGAAAGCCTCGTGGTTGGTGATAACATCAAACTCTTTAACGATGAGGTCATCAGGAATGTAAAGAGTTTAGAGGAAATAAAGAAGGGTGATTGAGGCGACGCCCTGCCGTCTGGGGTTGCTTGTTTTCCCCTCTGTTAAGGCACGGAAGTTGTGTGTGGGGGTTGCTGGTTAGAACTGTTAACATTTATTGTTTAGCGTGGTTTCAAGTGTTAACGAAATGCGGGAAAAGCAATCACGTTTTGTTGCTTTCGGGAACCTTGTGGTGGGCAGAGCATATGTAGAAGAAGAGGGAGACAGTCGAAGCCACTCCTGCAGTCTGGAACAAAAGGTTGCTAATGGTGATGGGGAAACCGTGAGCCTTTCACCCACAACGACCACCACAAAGAGAATTATAATATGAAGCGGGGATAGAATATCCATATGCATAGGCGTACTCAGGTTTCTTGTAAATATGTAACAGCAAAGTCCTATATATATTTGGAAAGTTCGACGGTTGCGTGTGCGTGTTGGTAAGACTCCCTGCGCACCCAGCACTGTTTACTTGCCTTTTATAAATTTTCTTTTATGTTACTAAATTCAGAGTTGAGACTTCATTTATAACAATTTCTATCAGAGATTCAGGCACACCACTTATGAACAAAGATGTATTTTTGCTTTCACATGTGATTCCACTTCCCACCATGCTGGAACCTGTCACTAATTGTCTCAGTCTATTGTTGCATTTAGTAGTGAACAGTATGATTTTGCCTAACTAAATAGGACAAATACTCAAAGGAACCCCTCTAAAAACTTGTGCAACCTGGAGAGTTGTTTTTTATAGATAAATTAAGGATGAATTTTCTTTGAAGATAAATCTTTTAAGTGGTCATACAATCAAATACACTTCACTCCCACCTTATCTCAGGACTTATCTCCCTTTGGTATTCTCTGCAGACAAACCAACAGAAAAAAGAAGGAAGGAAGGAAGGAGAGAGAGAGAGAGAGAGAGAAAGAAAGAAAGAAAGAATAATGAGTAGCTAAACAAAACCTTCAAAACCATTCAAATGGTTTTGAAGCACATGTGTTGACAAAAATATGGCTGAACCTCAGGCATAAAACAAATAATCTCAGCAAGAGCTGCAAACATGGGGAGTGCAGAGCAGCAGATGCCTGTGACAGCCACCCAGGAAACATCTGCCCCTAGGAAATGAAAAGCCCAATGTACATCTACCTCTCACAACCTCATGGTCCCAAGGAGGCTTGACTGCAAGCAGGGTGTGTATTCAATCCATTCATGTGCTAATCCTTATGCCAATTCTGGGTGAAACACCAATGGTGACAAACCACTGCAGCACCTCCGCAACGCTCCTCACCACTGTAATGAGAGCACTTGGTTTACACTTCATGCAGGTGACTGGCATAGGTAAATCTGGGATTTAACCTATCACTAGTTGCAAGCCACATCACCATGTCATATATGGAGTGGTAATTTGTGTCCAGAAAATGGTTGATATTAATAAAGAAGGGGGAGACGTGGGAGTATGGCCATGGGGGTCAGAAAGCCTTGTGGTTGATGATAACATCAGACTCTTAATGATGAGGCTATCAGGAATTTAAAGGGAACAAAGAAGGGTGATTCAGGAGACTCCATGCAAACTCCGGTTTGTTGTTCTCCAGCTGGTCTCTTGTTCTCCAGCCATTAAGGCATGGATGATTATGGGTGTTTACTGTTGTTGTTATATTCAAAGTTGTTTGACCAATGAAAAGTTGTTTTTGAAAAGGACTGCTGTGGGGAAAAGGGTATAAGAGGGGAGCCTGCCCTCAAGATAAAAAGAGAAAAAGGCCACGGGACGAAGTTACTTCGTCCCGTCATGAATAAAGAAGCAGGAAAAAGGAGTGAAGAGGTACAGGCTGGCAGAACGGAGACCAGGATGGGAACAGGCACATTGATTGCCTCATGAAGATAGGTTTGGCCAAACTCAGCAAACTGCTCAGAGAAGCTCGTACAGAAAGTCACTGGAAATGGGCGCACCGGAGCTGAAAAGAAGCTCAAGCTGAGAGAAGCGGACCCATGCACACAACCGCCTCCCGCTGGTAAGCAGTTGCACATTATGGGGAATCATAAGTCCTTAGAAACAAAGACTGTCCTGGTAACCTTACAGCTTATTCTCCTTATTAACAATCAGACAGTTTATGAGCCTGAAACATGGGACCAAATTGAGGTCAAGGTATGGGACTCTGCAACTAAAAATGACAGGGTTGCAGTGGGATTGCTCGGCATCTGGCGAGCAATCTCTGAGGCCTTAAAGAGCCATGTGGGACCACAGTCAGAAACGTGTGGTTTGCCAGACAGTGAGGGAGCTGCGGGCTCCTTTACTGATCCGACTGCTACGCCATGGGCCCCTCTGCTGCTACAGCCATCGAAGGCCTTTGCTGTTACACCCCTGTTGACCTGAACATGCCTTTTGACCCAGGCCTATTGGCCTTGAAAAGGAGATGGACATGCTTTTCTTCTATCTGGGAAGAACGGGATACATAAGGCCTGAAGACCGAGTTGCTTGACAACTTAAAGGGAGACATATTGTTCAAAAGGAATGGAAAATGGAGACTCGTTAGTAATCAAGAAAAGGAATGGAAAATGGAGACTGTTAAGTCATGGAACTTAGAGGATTGTTTTTTACCTTTTCTGATCATGAATATGTATAGGCGTACTTGATTTTAGTAAGTTACGGAACTTAAAGGATTGTTTGTTACCTTTCCTGATTGTACGTATGTATAGGCATACTCGAGTTTAGTATGTAAAAGCAATGCTCTATATATTTAGTATGTTTGATGTTTGTGTGTGCGTGTTGGTGGAGCGTAGACTCCCCGCACACCCAGCGCTGTTTACTTGCCTTTTATACCTTTTATGAATATTTGTTTTATAAATATTACAAAATTCAGATTGAGTTGAGACTTCATTTATAACAATGTCAGTGGAGGGTTTGAAGGGTAAACCTTGAGACTCGGTCAAGGGGATAAGAGAACAAAGGAGTTTCCAAAAACTGCTTCTTTTTGCATGGGACAAGTCTCTGATATCCGGCTAAGAGATTACCAAAGAATGGGGCGGGGGGGAAGGGGGGGGGGGAGGAAGCTGAAGAACAACCAAAGGACAGAGCCTGAGAGGAAGACTATGAGCCTTCTGTATGAGCGACCCCCCAGAGGGACCACTGGAGACCAATACGCATGCGTCCGTGGGATGGTTCAGATCCCGGGAAACTAATTATAACAACCCTGTTTTTTCCAAAAGTGGTGTTGAATATGTAGTAGCCTAGGAGCATAAAAACCAGCCACCTGATGTAATAGACGTGCGTGTTGGTGGAGTGTAGACTCCCTGCACACCCAGTGCTGTTTACTTGCCTTTTATAAATATTCCTTTTATAAATATTACTAAATTTAGATTGAGTTGAGACTTCATTTATAACAATAGGAAGCTGAGATTCACTTTGAATAACTCATTTTTTTATTCCCTCTAATAGGTTGGCCCATCTGAGATGCTGTTACACAAAGCATGTCTTCACATTTGTTTGCCCCAGCCCAAGGCCTACTGCAGGGTAATTGTATTTTTGAAAGTTTTCTATCAGGACTGATTTCCCATTTTCACACTGCTGGTTATGCTGAACATATGAAGATTGTGATACCACCCTATAGTTTGTTGTATGGGTAGTGTGTTTTGATATTGTATAAACTCACTTTAGGATAGAATAAATCTTGTGGTTAAAAAATAATGAGAACAAAATAGATGACATCTTGTTATCTGTCGACCTTCTGTTGTGTTGAAGCATTTTGTTAATTGAAACATCCTGTTATCTGTCGACCCTCAGCTAGGCTGAAACTTGAGATAACTTGAGCCAGTTCGGCATTCCTGCAGCTTCAAAGGTAATTACCAAGTGATTCAGCCAACTTGGCTTTCTTTAAGCAAAAGGTGAAAAGTGCATCATGAGGAATACCTATGGTCTTTCTCCCAAAGACCACTGCTCACATCCCGAAGACCCTGGCCCACAATTCTTGGGAGGCTTTGCGCAAGTGCAAAGACTGATAAGCTAATTAGCATATGAAGCGAGAGTAGGCGGGTTTAGGTAATGAATATGTATAGGCATTAATAGAATATTCATTGTTTTGCTGTATGAATACAGCAAAACCCCGGGTGCTGAAAGAGCTGGCAGATGTCATCGCGGAACCTCTCTCAATTATTTTTCAATGATCCTGGGAATTTGGAGAGGTCCTGGTAGACTGGAAGCTGGCAAATGTTGTGCCGATTTTCAAGAAGGGTCAGAAAGAAGACCCTAGCAATTACAGGCCTGTCAGTCTCACGTCAGTGCCTGGTAAAATCATGGAGAAGATGGTTCTCGAACTTACTGAGGCGCACCTGGGGGACAAAGCAGTCATTGGTCCCAGCCAGCATGGGTTTGTGAAGGGTAGGTCCTGCCTAACTAACCTGGTTTCCTTTTATGATAAGATCACCCATATGGTGGACCAAGGGAAACCAGCTGATGTGATTTTTTTGGACTTCAGCAAGGCTTTTGACACGGTTTCCCATAGGATCCTACTGGACAAAATGTCCACCATACAGCTAAATAAAAACATCATACGATGGGTGAGCAATTGGCTAACGGGCAGGGCCCAAAGGGTTATGGTAAATGGGGCTGCGTCAGGCTGGCAGACAGTCACCAGTTGGGTCCCCCAAGGCTCCATTTTAGGGCCAGTCCTCTTCAATGTTTTTTGTACAAATAATTTGTATGTAGGACTAGAAGGTGTTTTGAGCAAATTTGCCAATGACACTAAACTTGGAGGAGTTGTGGACCCTGATGAGGGTGGAAAGTCCCTGTAGAGAGATCTGGACAGATTGGGGAGCTGGGCGATCACCAACCGCATGAAGTTCAATAAGAGCAAGTGCCGGGTCCTGCACCTGGGACGGGGAAACCCTGGCTGCACGTACAGACTGGGCGATGAGATGCTGGAGAGCAGCCTAGAAGAGAGGGATCTGTGGGTCGTGGTAGACAACAAGTTGAATATGAGCCAGCAGTGTGCCCTGGCAGCCAGGAGGGCCAACCGTGTCCTGGGGTGCATCAAGCACGGCATCGCTAGTAGGTCAAGGGAGGTGATTGTCCCGCTCTACTCTGCGCTGGTGAGGCCTCACCTCGAGTACTGTGTGCAGTTCTGGGCACCACAGTATAAAAAGGACATGAAACTGTTGGAGAGTGTCCAGAGGAGGGCTACGAAGATGGTGAAAGGCCTGGAGGGGAAGATGTACGAGGAACGGCTGAGGGCACTGGGCCTGTTCAGCCTGGAGAAGAGGAGGCTGAGGGGAGACCTCATCACAGTCTACAACTTCCTCGTAAGGGGGTGTTGAGAGGCAGGAGACCTTTTCTCCATTAATGCCAGTGACAGGACCCGCAGGAACGGGGTTAAGCTGAGGCAGGGGAAATTTAGGCTTGACATCAGGAGGGGGTTCTTCACAGAGAGGGTGGTTGCACACTGGAACAGGCTCCCCAGGGAAGTGGTCACTGCACCGAGCCTGTCTGAATTTAAGAAGAGATTGGACTGTGCACTTAGTCACATGGTCTGAACTTTTGGGTAGACCTGTGCGGTGTCAAGAGTTGGACTTGATGATCCTTAAGGGTCCCTTCCAACTCAGGATATTCTATGATTCTATGATTCTATGATAAGTATGAGATAGTTTGTTACTTCAAACATGCACATCAGGTAGAAGGATCCCCTGTGCATCCAGCGCTGACAATAAAGGATACTTTGTCACTTAGAAATTTTGACTTCAATCTTTGAATCAGTTTAACTTCTGCTTTGTAACAGGAAATGGAGATGTATAAAATCCTATTCCATAAGCAATGACCTTTAGAAACACTTATGTCATATTTAACCCTACCTGAACATTCAGCCACTCTGAGGGTCAGGTATAGACTGCTCGTACAGACAATAAATTAAATTGTTAATGAATTAGATGTTTTAATTAAAACTTCACTGATTCGGCTCTGGTGACAGAAATGATTTCTGGAGAAGTAAGATTGTACTGAGGATAAAGTTGATGCTAGATGCTGGCAAATGAGTTAGAGAAATATCAAACTCTGTCTTGTTTTTGATAACTCTCCCTGTCCATCTCCTTGGGACACTGTTAGATTCAGGGTGCTGTGTTAGCTAGGCTTATGTTCTGACCTAGTATCTCTGTTCTTATCCATTGAATAGCTTCAGCATAATTGTTTGCACTTCTTTTTTGAAGAAAGCTTCTAGAGTGAGCAGTCTCAGGCAAACAAAACGTGTCTGTTGCTCAAGCTCACAGTTGCATTTTTATGCTAAATCACCTCAAACACTGGAGGTGAATTTGTTTTTTTCCTCTTTTAAAATGAAAGGGAAATACATTTGAAGAGCACTCTGTGATAAATGTCCAAAACAGGTTAGATGAACTTCTGTAAGGAGGTGACTGTCAGCTATGGAGGGGGTCCAAACCAGTACCTTAAAATAAGTGCCTGAATTTTAGGTCATAAAAGTTAGGAGACATTAAACCTTTTTACTGTGTCATTTACCAGCTGATCTTTTTTTAATGGTAGCAGAAGAATTTGAATTTGTCCAAGACCTAAGCTGTATCAGTGCCATAGTTTGCAAGAATCATAGCGTACACCACTCAAACCATGGTTATCCTGGATCTGGGTATTCTGGTCAGTTCTTGCATCATGTCAAGTATTGCTCCTGACCCAGGACTGAAATTTGCTAAACCAAGCTAGTGTGTCCCTGGATACATCTCATCTGCAATGCCCTCCCCTGAATGTCAGTGAGGGGTCAGTGTTTATTTATTGCACTCTGGAAAATTGCTTGGGCTAATTTATGTGAGGAACCCTGCTAGATGGGTAAGCATGGCAATCCCACTGCTCTCGGTGCAGCAGAGGGAGAATTAACAGACAGCTTCATCTGCCATGACAAAACTTCTTTCTGATGTCTGGGCCATTAAAGCAAATGACAGGTTTTACTGCTCTGTCCATCTCTCAGAGGGACATTGACAATTTGCTGCTTAAAACCCAAGTCACAGCAGAGCACTTAGCTGACAACTGAGACCTTGGCTTCAGCAGCCAATATTGATAATATACAGCACAAATGCCACATGAAGGGTGGAAAACATTGCTCAGACGTACCTTGTTGGAGTAGATCAACAAATAATGCTTCCTTCTGTTATGCTCCAAGAAAAGAACCTTTTTGCTCAGTGTGAGGTAAAGACAGAAGATACAAATTTTGATTTTCTTTTTATTTATTCCTGACAAACTTGATTTATGAATTAGAACACTTTTTTCATTACAGAAAGTATCTGCTTGGTGCCCTGACACAATGATTTGCCTCTAAGCCTTTCTGTCTGTGCATTTCCTAGCCACATTTGTAAACTGTCTTGTCAGTTCCATACATTTTAACAGATAAGTAAATCTTTCTCTTAACATTTTGGGGTGATAGTATTGCTAATATTTTCTGAACATATTAGTCCTGGACTTTTTAAAAGAGAAGATGTGTTGCTCTTTTGTGCAGCACAATAAGAACAAAAGCATCCTTGTTACTCTTTTTGGTCAAATTGGTAGAGTTTTTAACCCTTAACATCGCCTGCACACAAAGTCTTTTAACTGAGAAGTGCTCCATCAAAGCCTCGAAACTATTTTGTTCATATGCATGAATCATCATTTTTTCATGTAATCACTGAATACAGTTAATGAATGTGCACAAAACTTCTTAGCAATTTCACAAATTGAAAAAAAAAAAAAAAAAGCTTGTATCTGTAAAGTCTTTGAATTCCTCTCACTGCTGCGGGAAAAAAAATGTTTTTGCAGAGTTACATTGTTTAAAGGCAAAGAATGTGGTATTGAGATATGCTTGCAGTGATAAGAAAACTTAGCAGACAACCCTGTAAAATGTAGACAACCTGACTCCTTAGAACAATTAGATGGAAATCATGATGTCAAGTCAGAAAAGTGAGGAAACCTTACCACTTCAAACTGTAAAAAAGTCAAAAGAAATTTAACAGGCCAGCAACTGAAGGCCATGCATTGTCTGTGAAGCATTGGGTATGTTGTGAACCTGGATTACCCAGTCAATGGGAAAAAAGGGGAGGGGCCCGGTCATCGAGAAATAAAGTATATAAACTGTACTGTGTGACTAGTAGGCACACTCCTGCTTGTGGGATGCCCGCCACTGCAATTGCGAATAAATTACTACTTTACTGAGATCCTCACCTCAGGCTAAGTTATTGGTTATGGCTTGTTTCTCACAGTGCTAGCAAAGTAATTTTGTGTATATGGGATTCGAATTTGTGCATAGGATTCAAATTGCTTTAACTTTATCATAATTCTTTTGCCATATTCAAGAAGAACTACAGGTCTGCAATGAGATTCAATTATTTTGGCTTAGAATATGAAAGCAAAGCCTTCTTATATATAGAGTGGTAATTCGTGTCGAGAAAACGATTGATATTAATAAAGAAGGGGGAGATTTGGGAGTGTGGCCATGGGGGTCAGAAAGCCTTGTGGTTGATGATAACATCAGACTCTTAATGATGAGGCTATCAGGAATTTAAAGGGAACAAAGAAGGGTGATTCAGGAGACTCCATGCAAACTCCGGTTTGTTGTTCTCCAGCTGGTCTCTTGTTCTCCAGCCATTAAGGCATGGATGATTATGGGTGTTTACTGTTGTTGTTATATTCAAAGTTGTTTGACCAATGAAAAGTTGTTTTTGAAAAGGACTGCTGTGGGGAAAAGGGTATAAGAGGGGAGCCTGCCCTCAAGATAAAAAGAGAAAAAGGCCACGGGACGAAGTTACTTCGTCCCGTCATGAATAAAGAAGCAGGAAAAAGGAGTGAAGAGGTACAGGCTGGCAGAACGGAGACCAGGATGGGAACAGGCACATTGATTGCCTCATGAAGATAGGTTTGGCCAAACTCAGCAAACTGCTCAGAGAAGCTCGTACAGAAAGTCACTGGAAATGGGCGCACCGGAGCTGAAAAGAAGCTCAAGCTGAGAGAAGCGGACCCATGCACACAACCGCCTCCCGCTGGTAAGCAGTTGCACATTATGGGGAATCATAAGTCCTTAGAAACAAAGACTGTCCTGGTAACCTTACAGCTTATTCTCCTTATTAACAATCAGACAGTTTATGAGCCTGAAACATGGGACCAAATTGAGGTCAAGGTATGGGACTCTGCAACTAAAAATGACAGGGTTGCAGTGGGATTGCTCGGCATCTGGCGAGCAATCTCTGAGGCCTTAAAGAGCCATGTGGGACCACAGTCAGAAACGTGTGGTTTGCCAGACAGTGAGGGAGCTGCGGGCTCCTTTACTGATCCGACTGCTACGCCATGGGCCCCTCTGCTGCTACAGCCATCGAAGGCCTTTGCTGTTACACCCCTGTTGACCTGAACGTGCCTTTTGACCCAGGCCTATTGGCCTTGAAAAGGAGATGGACATGCTTTTCTTCTATCTGGGAAGAACGGGATACATAAGGCCTGAAGACCGAGTTGCTTGACAACTTAAAGGGAGACATATTGTTCAAAAGGAATGGAAAATGGAGACTTGTTAGTAATCAAGAAAAGGAATGGAAAATGGAGACTGTTAAGTCATGGAACTTAGAGGATTGTTTTTTACCTTTTCTGATCATGAATATGTATAGGCGTACTTGATTTTAGTAAGTTATGGAACTTAAAGGATTGTTTGTTACCTTTCCTGATTGTACGTATGTATAGGCATACTCGAGTTTAGTATGTAAAAGCAATGCTCTATATATTTAGTATGTTTGATGTTTGTGTGTGCGTGTTGGTGGAGCGTAGACTCCCCGCACACCCAGCGCTGTTTACTTGCCTTTTATACCTTTTATGAATATTTGTTTTATAAATATTACAAAATTCAGATTGAGTTGAGACTTCATTTATAACAGCCTGAAGCTCAATGAAGCTTTCTTAGAGGGGAAAAAAAAAGCAGAGGTCAACAATCAAGAAAAAATATCAGATTAACCATATATCCTTTAAAGTTTATTTCTATGCAAAATGATATATTCAGATCTGAAGGTAGTTTCTTCTATGAATTGTTTGAATGCCTAAACATTATTGTTCTAGAAGGGATCTGATTTGTTAGCTCACTGAAAGGTACAAACCAATTTCCTCCTCCATCGAGAAAAGAGATGACATGCTTTAATTTTATTTCTGTGACTATTAAGCAAAGATGCAAGAGAAATATCTCTTGCCCACATTTTGTAATGATGTCTTGCTACGCCCCCCTTCAAAGTTTCATTTCTCCTTTGATGACTGTGAGTAGCCAGCTAATCAAGCTGTCTGTGGCATGAATTTATTCATAGGGATGGAAACAGGTCATGAATAAAGATGTTTCTTTAAGCACTAGTGCATTAGCAGAAACCCAACCATGAATGTATTCCTGACAGTAACATGAAGTAAGACCAGACATCTGTTAATTATCTCATTTGTTATTTGTTGTTGCTGTTGTCTTTGTAGTTTTCTAGGCTCAGAAAGGTCAAATATAGTCCATGCGGAGATCCAGTTCTGCAGTGTCTTCCATTACAGGTGTAAATAAATGCTCTGTAGTGGAAATTTTGGAGGGCAGGATGGCTGCATAGCCAACTAAGGTCCAGATTCTGCTGTGCGTAGAAGAGGCAGGAACTGCACAGAGTGATTTAAATCATTATTTCATTGGATTGCTCTAGTAACAAGGTACTACTCATTGTGAGCAGAGGTCACTCATAACGAGAGCTCTTGCTATAATTAGCTGTCATTATTCTCAAATAGAAAGCACTAAAAAAAGCTCTCCAGTGTTTTTTTTTTTTTTTTTTTTTTCCTCCATTTTTTGTTTCACTCTGAGACAGGGAACAAGATAAAGGATGTTGATTTCTAGGTCTTAGCTAGCACAACTGTATGTTAACGACTCAAAGATAAGGCAATAAAAGACTCTATGCATAAATAATGGAACCAGCAAGAACTGGCTTGACTGCTGAAGTCTGTCAAAAACAGGAAAGGCCAGAAGATAAGCAGGGAGGAAGACTTCTGGCCCTCAACAAAAAACCACCAGAGCATGCCAGATGACCAACCACACAAGGACTCCAGTATGCATACAAACTGAGATGGAATTTACGTTAATGATTCTTTGGAGACCTGATGAACATACATGAGATATAAGAGAAATGGAATTAATATGTATCATACAAGAGATATAAGAGAAACGGAATTAATATGTATTTGTCCCACTAATATAAGCACACTGCCAGTAACTGTTGGTGCACAAGTTAGGTGGAGCTATTCCCCTTGTGTCCAACGTGTGTGCGCAGTGCCGAATAAACATACCCACTTTATAACTATTCCGAGGTTATAGAGTCTGTTTTTCTGCAAGTCAATTTGGTGAGCCAGGCAGGAGATGGGTAAGCAGGCCCCTCACAACAATGACAAGGTTACCTGGGTAACATTTGCAGCTGCTGGAGGCATATTAATTGTAATATTGTAATTACCATTGTAAGTGGTAATAATTGTATGTCTTATTTGCAAATGTCCGGGTATCTCATGTTAAAAGCATTTGTGTAAGTGTATGTGTTTGAGACAAAGTATTGTTGTGAAGTGAGTTACTCCTCGAGGAACATGGCCAGAGACAATACAAACAAGTCTGGTTATTTTTTAAAGCGATATATTCTTGTGGTATGAACGAGAAGTACAAGGGGCCTTTTTGTGTGATTGCGTGATTGTGCTGTGTGAGTGAGACGCAGCACTGCTGTGAAGTGAGTGCGAAGTTCTGATCCACGGTTCCATATTCTCTGCGAAGGGAATGGCAGGAGACAAACAAAGCATGTAACAGATCGAAAGGAAGTGCTGTTTTATCCAAGTGTAGGCTGGTGGTGCCCAATATATAGGCCCGGTGGTGTATTTTGTAATCCTGTTTTTGTTCTTAAATGTTTTGAGTGTGACAGGGAGGAAGGCCATGCATTATCTAAGTAACGTTCTAGAAGTTTTCGTATATTTGCTGTGGTGTTTGGTCAGTTTCCCAAATATCGGGGGTGGGGTGTGGAGGGGAGGGAGGAGGAGGAGGCTGAGTGATAATCAAAGTGACAGACAGAGAGAATCACTTCTTTGATAATTTGGGCTCAAGCCCTGGGAATATTTGAATGAGGGGGGGAACTTGGTAAGAAAGGGAGGGGAATGAATTTATTTAGGAGGGGTGTATTTAACACCTGGTGGACAGAAAGTGGCCTTAGATTGGGAACAACCTATCCCCAATACTCTTTTAAGCCCCCATATTGACAGCTACGTAGGAGTGATTCCTTGTTTTGTGTCCTAACAAAGGACATGAGAAAAATCCGCACTCGGCTTGGGTCTTGTTGAAATGTAAATCTTGCGAAAAAAGGTGGTATTGTCCGTCTAGAAGACGGAAGGCTGTGTGTCCCAAATGTTTTCCCAAAAGTCCCGTGGATTTATGATTGGGAAAGGGCCCATCAAGAATCTGAAATAGTAAAGTTTGTATATGGAAATTAAAAGTTTAATCGCAGAGAATTGGGACGTTTGGGAAGAAGACTGGGAAAAGACGGTGTGAAATATGTTCATCCGATTCGTGTCAATATGGAACAATGCTAGGGCCACATGACTGCGGTGGTTTTACTGTGCTAGGCAGCTAAACACCACAACTGCTCTCTCGTCCCCCCTCCTTAGATGAGGAAGGGAAGAAGTAAAGCAAAGAACAACTCAGGGGTTGAGATAAGGATAATTTAATTAAAGGGAAATAATAATAACTAAAGAAAGATTATTATGAACTAAACAATGTAACTAAAGGGAAAAAAAAAAGGAAAGGGGAAAAGGGAGGGGGAAAGGAAAAAAAGGGAGGAAAACAAACAAACAAAACAAATAAAGGCTATGTGGAGGTGCAGAGGAAAGAAATTGCTCTCTACTTCCCACTAATGAGCGATGCTTGACCACGTCCTTGCAGCAGGGCCCCAGCGCACATAGCTGGTGTTTGGGAGGAGGGACCGGTGTTCAGGAGAAGGGACCGACATTTTCACAATGAGAGCCCACCCCTCCCCTCTTCTTCCTGTTTCCACCTTTTATTGCTGAGTGTGACATCATATGGTATGGAATATCCCATATTTTTTAGGTCAGTTTTAGGTCAGCTGCCCTGGTGATGCTCCTTTCTCACTTTTTTGTCCACCCCATAGGAGGGTTAGAGAGAATCCTGATGCTGTGCCAGCACTGCTCAGCAGTAGACACAACGCTGGTGTGATACCACTGCTGTTCCAGCTACAAGTGCAGAGCACAGCATTGTATGGGCTGCTGCAGGGAAAGGAAAATCCAGCCAGACCCAGTACGATGATGAAATGTGACCTTCTGTATTACATACCCTTGTATAACCATAAGTCTAAGAGAAACAGAGTGGTTAATGTATATAGTTCTTGTATCTTGCAAAAGAATGGTCTAGCAGTTCATGTTGTTATATATGGAGTGGTAATTCGCGTCGAGAAAATGGTTGATATTAATAAAGAAGGGGGAGATTTGGGAGTGTGGCCATGGGGGTTTGAAAGCCCCGTGGTTGGTAACATTAGACTCTTAACGATGAGGCCATCAGGAATATAAAGAAGGTTAGAGGGAACAAAGAAGGGTGATTAAGGAGACTCCATGCAAACTCCGTTTTGTTGTTCTCCAGCTGGTCTCTTGTTCTCCAGACATTAAGGCATGGAAGTTTCTGGATGTTTGCTGTTGCTGTTACATGCAAAGTTGTTTGACCAATGAAAAATTGTTTTGAAAAGAACTGTGATTACCCAGTCAATGGGAAAACAGGGGAGGGGCCCAGTCATCGAGAAATAAAGTATATAAACCATACTGTGACTAGTAGCGCATTCCTGCTTGTGGGATGCCCACCATTGCAATTGCGAATAAATTACTACTTCACTGATATCCTCGCCTTATTAGTTATTGTTGTTGGCTATGGAGTGTCTCTCACAGTTTGGACTGATTCAGAATATATCTTTGGTGTAGTGTGTGCACATGGGGCAATTTGGAAATCCACACTTAAGGTCCTCTGTAGCCTTATCTGTTTCCAATTTCCTCTTCATGTCTTGGTCTAAATAGTTGTCATGTAGCTGCTGCATACTTGATGGTTGAAGAGATGAATCTCCTTTGAAAAACATAGGTATTTGTTAATCTTTATGAAATTGCACCAGACAAAGGTCTGAGCACAGTGTAAAGGGCTCTTTACAAGGAACAATAGTCCTTTCTATCTTTAACCATAACATGTTTTTGCTCACATTTTTCCCTTTGAACAGAAAAGATAAAATGAATGACAACAGGATCTGACTTTACAGCCTCTAATACGTGAAGTTGTCTGTGTGGGAGTCCTTGTGCTGCATTTTACTGAAAAACACCCAAAGAATAATAAAGAAGAAGTTAATTTGGAGAAGCATTAAATTAATACTGTTCTATGAAGGATATTCCAAATGCTGGGTTAAGACAAAAGAAACATCAATGTGGATGCAGAGGAAACTCCTATCTCATTCTATTACAGCAGTTGAATACTTGAGACTATTTAAGATAAGGTTATTTCTACATAACTCTTATTATTTGCTCTGATACTGGAGAAAATATAGCTGCATTACTGTGGTCCTGTGCCTGTGTGAAATAGTCCTGTCAAGATTAGCTCGGGGTTATATCATTTTAATTGAGAGCATAGACTTACCAAACTTGGGAGGAAGTCAGGAGGTTCCCTCCATACTTGCACTTTAAGGCAATTGTTTTGGGCTCCAGCTTTAAGCCAGAGCACCTTCAGGCTGTAATCTTTCCTCCTGCCCTTGCTTGGCTAAAGCTTCACCTTGCTTTAAGCAAGGCATGGCTTTGTCATTAATGCAGCTGCCTATTGATGCCAATGACATTAATAGTTTATTCAGTAGATGGTACTCAGTCATCCCCTCAGTCCTCCCATCCATCCACTGAACACTGCAATAAGCAATGCTCTGACACTTGCTAAATTTAGAGTTGTGGGGATTTGTTTTAGATGCCTTCATTTGTTTTGCTCGCAGTCAATGTGTTTTCCTTCCTGCCAGGAAAACATCCATTCCTTTTTTGTTTATTTGCACATCTTGGGGAGGGGGAAAAAACAGGGCAGGGTTACATTTTTAGGCAGAATTACACAGTCAACATGACAAACCTGCTTTGTGGATCCTGTAGGTGCTCGGTGGTCTTAATGTCATAGAGTTGTGGGATACCACTTTTAGAAGGTCTGCATGCATCTGGCTCTTGCTGACTTGATTTCAAGATAGATATGTTTTTGAAAACTGCAAGATGTAAATTCTTGGTACCAGGATGTAGACCTGTAGCTTGCTGTGTTGGAAGAAGGTGATCAGAGCATGAAATCCTTTCCTTGGAGTTGAATTGGGTCCTCTCTCTTAGGATAAGGACACCCAGTACTAAGTCACTCGATGACTGCTTTGCACTAGAGATGTTCTTCTTTCCCTGCTAATTTATCTCTTTCTTTCTTTGTGTGCTTTTCTTCCTGAAGCCAGACATGAACAGCACTGACTTCTTACACATTATTGAGCATGAGGTCTGAGGCAAGAGGTCCCTTGCAAAGGGGAGATGCAAGATGGTAGCTGTGTGTGAGCCTCCTGTGCCACCTCCAGAGAAGGTGGCAGTGCCAGCTGCTCAGCTGCCCTCTGACAGCTCTTCACACCAGTCCTCCCTGCTGCTCTGTGGCCATGCAGTTGTGCTGCACCAGTCATGCTCTTGCCATTGGTCTTCCAGCAGATGTTCCTATTCCAGTTTGTCAGATGGGGTTGGGAAAGGCCACTGGTGCTTCAGGGAGGGAGGGAAGTGGTGACCTCTGACAAATGTCCACCACCCCTCCTCTCTATGGGGTCTGGCCACCCAGGACAATGGGGAAAATTGTGTGTATGGGACCAGGCAGTGAATCTACCTTTTTTTTTTTTTTTTTTTTTTTAATGCCAGGAGATGAGTGGTGGTTAGTTGAGGTCAACTTTGAGACAAAGCTGGTGTTGCTTCAGGCACTGCAAGTGTTGTGAGAAAGGAGGGTTTGTTGATTTCCTTGCACTTGCCAAAGCGTATCATTGCTCATTTTGCCTTCTCAGCATTTTTTCTGTCCCTTTATGATTTATATTGTAGGTTCTCTAGGTGGTGCATCTGCACCTTCTTTAGGTACATAGCCTGATGGAGTGGCATCTCAGTCTGGTTGTAAATGCCTCCCATCCTAAGGGTTTGCCCTCTTCATTTTGACTCCCTGTGGAAATGATGCTGTGTGGTCACACTCTCAAAATGTGTGTGTCTCCCTTCCTACAAACTTCTGAACTCATTGTCAACATCAGTCATATCAGAGAGAGAAATATATGTCTCAAAGACTGTAAGTTCCTACAAGGATTATGAAAATAAATGTTTGGGTGGAGGACAGCGGTGCATTCACAACAGTCAGTAAGCTTGTGCCATGGAGGCATCAGAGAATCCCTAAGGGAAGAGACCCTGGAAACTTTGTTCGTGGAATTATTTTTAGAGGGGAATCATCTCTGTAATAACCTTGTCTTTTCTAAAAGTGGTGTTGAATATGTATTAGCCTAGGAGCATAAAAAACAGCCACCTGATGTAATAGGTATGCGTCTTGGTGGAGGGGAGACTCCCGGCGCACCCAGCGCTGTTTGCTTGCCTCTATTCATTTAATAAATTGTAAACTTTAATTGCAATCCTATTTGGGACTCAGTCATTTATTACACTGCCTTTCTTCTTGTCACATTCAAAACATTTAAGAGCAAAAATAGGATCACAAGATACAATGCCAGGCCCATTTATTGGTCACCACCAATCAAAACTTGGATAAAACAGCACTTCTTTTCGGTCTGTCACGCATTTCATTTGTCTCCAGCCACTCCCCTCATGGAGAATATGGAACCATGGATCAGAATGCCGCACTCGCTTCGCAGCGATGCTGCGTCTCACTCACACAGCGCAATCACGCAATCACACAGAGAAACCTCCAGCACATCTCATTCATACCACAAGAATATATAATTTAGAATGATAACCAACCAAACAAGTATTGTTTCTGACAGTGTTCTTCGTGGAGTGACTCATTCCACTTTGTTTCAAATAAACTTACACAAATACTTTCAACACAAAATACCTGGACATTTAAGAATAACACATACAGTTATTAACACTCCAGTTAATATCCCTCCAGCAGCTGAAAATATTACCCAGGTAACCTTGTCACAATTGTGAGAGGCCCACTCACAATTGTGAGAGGCCCGCTTACCCTTCTGCTTCTTATACAGTCATTAGCAGGTCCGTTCTGACTCCCAAAACTGGGATGCAGCGATAACCTCAGATTTCCTTGATCTACTCCCAAGATCACTAGTGGCCGCTCTATGGGACAGCAAATCCCCACTGACTGCTCTATTGGTCAGCTTGTAGGCTACCCTCTTCCCTTACGGGGACTATGCTGCACGCCAGACATCTTTGCATGATTTACCAGTTGCCCTGGCCACATGTACGACTTACAGGCCCTTCCTTTACTGTAAAACATACTGTTTGTCTGCAGCTTCAGGAGGTCTTTGTCTGCTCCCACAGTGTGTGGCTGAGAGTGGAGTTCCCTCCGAGCAAAATACTCAGGATGCACGTAGGGGTGTCCACTCCGCAGTCAATCTCGTAGCCGAGCAGAGTGTCACAGGGGGTAATCCCACCAAAGTCATACGCACCTAATGTGGCAACTTGCTTTGGTTATATGCAGTAAAGAGTTATATATACTTCATGCATATATACATATACATGAAGTTTACCAATATACCTATACATATGCATAACCTGTCCCCGCTTAGTATTAAAATTAGCTACAAGAAGTCATTTCCATAAATTCCTCTTGTCTGCACTTGCGTGGTGCCTTGTGGTGGTGGGCTCTGAGGGTCGTGGGGATGAAGACATCTTATGTCTTCATCAGGGTTGAACTTTTCACCTCATCTCTTTGCGCATGCTCTCTGAGGCCTTGATCACAATCTGGGCCATAAGGTTGGTTTGATCTGGTTCCTGGGGTCCGAGGGGCTCCTGTTATCTGGAGGTCTAAGCGCAGCACAGGCACAGTACATCACAAATGTAGCACATATTCGTTCTTAATCAATCACTCTCTAATTTCTAATTCCATGTTTCAACGGGACCTCCCGGATAATTTTACTTTTTCTGTAAAATATGAGTTGATATACAACTTTGCAGATTGACATCTCTTAACCCATTCAGGTCATTAAAGATCACCAGAAGCATCTTTGGATTGTGTAGACAAACCAGGGAGAGTACAAGGCTCCTGATGGCTGGCACTGCAGAGCAGTCATGTATTAAATATGAGATTAATGTTGGTTCTCATAATCTGGTTCAACACATAAGAATGTAAAGCTGTCTCTGAATGTTTTGCACATTATGAACTGTCATTAGTTTCTCCATTTGCTTGAAGTGCCCTCATGGGATCTGCAGGTCCCTGTCCCTCCTTCCTGCACTCTCCTGCTCTCTGGCCAGAAGCACTTTCTCATGCTGTGCCATGCAGGAACCATGAACACCATCAATTGCAAATATCTGAGTCCAGCACCAGGGCATGAAGGTGGGGAAACAGGATAAGAGCATGGTGGGAGGTTCTGTGTCGCTCTTGGTACCGGCAGCAGCCTCATGGTGCCTCTGTTGCCTTGATTTCATCCCAGGGCTGAGCTGCTGCCCTGCCTTGCTGGGGGGAAGCGATGCAGTGGGTGCCACGTTGTCTGGGTCTATGGAAAAGACCCAGCTGGGGTCCAGCACCCATAGGAAAGTAAGAGCAATGGAGAAATGAACTATGACTCCAGTGGTGCTCTGTAGCAGCAAATTTTCCTTTTCACACAGCTGCAGGCACAATATATGCTTTTTTTTTTCTTTTTCTTTTTCTTTTTTTTCTTTTTCTTTTTTTTTTTTTTTTTCCCTTGCTAATAGCAAAACAGAGAAACAAACCAACATTGGATATCTCCCTGTTTCCCACTTCAACCAAATTCCATTTTCCAATGGAAGAATATTTAATTCCTAAAGTTTTCATCCAACTTTACCACTGGCTGCTATTTCCAATTTCCTTCCCATGATGTGTTGAGCACCAGTAGTGTATCCTAAAGGTGTGCTTTCATCAGCTCCTTAATGTAGGTGAGTACATCTCACTGCAAATTACCCAGGCTTTTTGCAATTTGTCTTTTGGAAATGATCTGTAGTCTTTTTACGCATGGCCTCAGCTGCAAAACACACTTAAATCTTTGTCAAATAGGTAATAATGAAGAGAATATGTTTTTATGCAGCATGGACCTTCTGACTTCTGCATGTAGTAATTTCTAACCCTCCAATGTTCTCGATGACAGAGTTCAGAGCATTGAACTGTCAATCATCAAATGATCTGGAAAGAAGAAAAGAGACAGAGAAACTGAAGAAAATTCTGATACTGGAGTGAAACTTGCTTTATTAGCCAACAGAGCTGTAATAATGTTTCATGTCCCAATAAAGATTACTGCAGATTGTGCTTAATGGCAAACTAAATTAACTGTGTGTGCTTAATTTGGATCTGGTAAAACTGACATTTATTCAGAAAATACAACTCTGCATTGAAAAATTCACTTGCAACAACAAGTTTGACATTGGTCTGCCAAGCGGTCTGTATATGTGCACCCATACTGCAATAACTATATCTACAGTGCAACCTTAATATCCCTTACTGTCCCCTTAGACATTAAGCTGTCAAGACAAAGCCTGGATAACAGTGCGTGGGTGCTCTGCATGTTTGCACAGGGCTTTGAGTAACAAAACCATGCAGCAACCTTGTCTTTGCCCAAAGGTGTATCAGGTGGAAGAGGAACAAACAGGGGTGAGCATAAGGGTAACAGCAATGAGAATATTTGTTGGTGTTGACTTGATGGTGGCTACTGAGAATTGCAGATGCTGAAATCAGTCCCATGTGAGTTGGTGTTAGGGCTTTGGCAAAAAGACAAAGCAACCAGAAGCTTGCAATGAAATGGTGACAGTTGGCATGGATGTGCCTCTTTCTGAGAGAAGGCAGATTTTTAGTGGCAACTGGACTGCATTTCTGATGGTACATGTGATCTAAGGAGTGTCTTTATCATGGCATGGTTCAAATAGGGTTTCTGCAGCACCGATTTTTACCATGGAGTGAGGCAAGTGTGGGGTGCTGAAGCATCACTGAATAGGTTGTTGGTGTTGGCTTGTGTAGCAGTCAAGGTGTCTTACAGCTAATATGAAGGGTCATCCCCACATCTTTCATGTCCTTGGGGGAGCTAAGTCAAAGCAGCCCTGTTTTTGTGAAGATGAGATGACCACAGAGTGCTCTGGACTTCATCCTGTGATAGATGCAGCATTTCCTGAGCATCTGCAGGAACCTCTATGCCCTACGCACAAGTTCTGTGTTGAAAGAAATTATCCTCTGTCATCATGATCAGCCTCTTGGCAATATTGGCAGGTGCTACAGACCAGTTTCGAGTCATATTGGTGTATCTGGTCAGTAAAAAGGAAGATCGCAAGCTTCAGTCTCTGGGTCTGTCAGTAGCGCATAGTGATGAAACTTCATTTTTCTCTTTTCCAAGTGTCATGATTTTTTTCTCACTCAAATGCAGTATTTAATACATAACTTCATGTTGTTTGAACATGTCAGTAGCCCTTTACACTCCCAAAACTGCAATATATCTGTTTTTTTTTTTTTTCCCTGAAAAATCTGTGCTATTGTCAGTACCATATTTTTGTATTGCAAGGCTCCTCTGAAGGCTTAGAGCTGTGGAAAATCTGATTTCCGTGTTAAAATAAGAAATCACTGAAGCAATTGATGTGAAAAAAAGCATAGATTATTGCATGGGTATGAAAACAGGGAAGGAAAATATTAGTTCATATTTTGTGTCTTGTAGAGCAATCTGCCTGTGGTTTCCTTCTTGTGTACCTGACTCATTTATAAGTACAAAGGTAACTACCATCTTTTATGGACAAGCCTCAATTCAATCAATGTTCCAGACCCATCTGCTTGTGTCCAAATGAAATCTCAGCCTGCCTGTCTGGCATTTCCTCTTGATGTGTCATCCTCAGCTCCGGTTTAAGAAAGCTAAAACTCAGCTGTTCAACCTTCATCACAACTCTAAGCTGTTAATCAACAATCTCTCTTTTGGGGCAGCTCTGCTGTTTGGTATGTTGCCCGTTTCTCTTATTTTTTGAACACTTAGGGGATTCTGCTTGTCCTTTGCTTATGTCTTCACATTTAGGAGATACTCCTTAAACAACAACAACAAAAAAACCCACTAATCTCTAATCTTTTGTTGAATTCCTCAATAACATCCTCATTTGATGTGAGTGATGTGAGGCTGAAAGAAAATCCCCTCCCCCAAAAAACAGCAAGCATTTCATGAATACCTAAAATATCAATAATTTTATGTATGTTTACTTTCTTAAGCAGAGGCTTAGAGTATTCAGATTTTTTTTTCTTTTCTTTTTTCTTTTTTTTTCCTGAAATGTACTGGTATTGCTATTTGAGCAAGAGACTGGCACTTGTAAAAGCAGTGTGATTTGGAAAGAAGAACAGATTTTACTATAAATCTACCTACCTTTGGAATAACAATAGATTGACTTCTTCCACTAAAGGACTCCCACGGCAAGAGTCTAATAGCAACAAAATTAAAATGTTGACTGGACAAAATAACAGTCTTTCATCCAAAATTCATACTTCAGACCCCCAAACATGGCTGTGGTTTGGCATTTTCCTCTGGCCAGGCAAGGGAGCTGTGTGGTTGTATTAGATCCATGTTGCCTGCCTCTGAATTTGTATGGTTGTGCCTTGTATGGAGCTTTGTGGCTACAGCTACAGTTTGCAAAGAACACTGTTTTCTAATTCATTAATTTACTTGTAGCTGTTACCATGGTGCTTTTATTTGGCAGGCACAGAGCACTCTTAACAAGTGCACTGAAGTCAAGCTGGAATTAATTCCTGCTTTCTTGCTGTCTCTCTTCCTCGCTCCTCTGGTGGGGTGGTTTGGAAGGAGACAGTGAGGAGTATTTCTTGTGGTGTTATTCATCGATCAGCTACAGACAAAACTGCTGACTTACAAGGCATGAGAGCACAGAAATGGATTTTTTCCATCCAGTGTACACAGGATTTTCTGAGCACTGGCAGGAGAAGAGCCTGACGCTGCTTTCTCTCCAGATCTACCTTACCATCTCTTGCTTTTGAAGTCACCATGGGTTTTCCCCAACTGTGCTACATCACTGTAAATTGGGAATCATTGTTCTCTTTGTCTAAGTGTTTTTTCTCAGTGTGATGAGAAGCCACAAGAGCTGGAAAAGGGAAGTGCTTGCACAGAGAGCAAGTGTTTGCACAGAGACGAGGGTTTCAGCTTCTGGTGCTGCCCTGCCAGTGAGGAGGCTGGGGGTGCACCAGGAGCTGGGAGGGGATGCAGCCAGTACAGCTGGCCCAAACTGCCCACAGGGATGTCCCACACCTTATGGTGGTGGTGCTGCTTGGAGATGCAATGAACATCAGTCAGTGGATAGTGAGCAATTGCATTGTGCATCACTTGCTTTGTATATTATTTTATTATTTTCCCTTCCATTTCTGTCCAATTGAACTGTCTTTTTCTCAAGCCATGAGCTTTTAGCTTTTTTTCGCCCTGATTCTCTCCTCATCCCACTGAGGGGGAGGGAGAGAAGTGAGTGAATGGCTGTGTCATGCTTAGCTGCCTACTGGGTCAAACCACAACAGTCTCTTGCCATTGTCCATACATTTTTCTTGGTATTCCCTTCCATCTACTCTTCTTAGTATGTCTTTTGCATGGTGTCATCCTTCCTTTCCATACTTTTTTTTTTCTTTTTCTTTCTTTTTTCTGAGACTTGCTTTATTGTTATTGTAATGGTAGACCTGCCTCCCTTGTTTATTGGAAGGCAATGGACTAACAGCAATTATTATACATCTAGACATACTGACTTGGTTAATAAAAATGTTAATAGAAATTATTGAATACACAGAACATGCTGCTAAGTCAGCTCCACATCTTGTAGCACAACCTTAATTATGTAAATAATTCACACACAAATTGTTCCATTGAGTTAATAGGGGTACATGAGTAAGTGAGGATTTCTTATTAGGCATTCAAAATTGAGCCCAATGTACGATATAATGAGCCTATATTACAATAATTCTACCTAGCAAGGTAAAAATAGGAGAAGTAGGTGGTAGAGGAAGGAAAAAGAAAACAACAAAAAAAAAAGATGAGTATTTATCTTATTAACAGTTTGAACTAGTCTTAAAATGAGGCTGGGGAGAGAGAGCATTTTCTGGTAGTTTTAAAAAACACTGTACATCCTTTGCCTTGGGGGGATCACCTTTAAGTTTGGTTGTTGTTGTTGTTGTTGTTTTCTTGTCATTAATTCAAATAGCAGCAATATATTTGCTTCTACTATGGATAATGCCACATGAATACTTACTATATAGGTTCCTACTTTCAGTTCAGTTGCTGTGATCAGATCTCTATTCCAATTCCAAGTATTTTTTTCTATTAAAGAAAAATAGTACAGGCAACCAAAGTCCCCCATTAACATGTTAGCAGAATAGCTCTTGCTCCTGAAAATTCAATTTTATTGATAGTGATCTCCATCTGTAGCCCCTTTCTTGGTCCAAATAGTTTTGGAAGGTGGGGATGGACTAGAGAACAACAACTGAAGAGGGTTTTAGCTTCAATGTCTCATTGAAATGGGGACTGTGAAGTTATGTCAGCCTCAGTTAATTTGCTGGGTTTGCTAGTGTTACTCTGAGTAATGTGGTCTGTCATCTGTCCAATGGAATTAGCTCTATGTTCAGGGAACGAATGAGGAACTTTGAAACCCAAGCTCTAAGGAGAGCGCAGGATCAGTGTGAAAAGGGGAGGTGGGGATATATTATTTCACTTCACAGTATTACTTCAAACAGTATTGAATAAATTGACTGATGGGAGAGTACTCCTTTTAAAGTGAGTCTTGTCCATCCCTGTGGTTATCAAAGCACTGCATTGTCTTGCACTGTGAAACAGAGGAGGTCTTCTCTCTTCTGGTTTCTGCTCACCATTCCTGCAGGTCAGCTCTTCCCTTCTAGCAAGCCAAGGGACTGTGGCAGAGTATAACTCAGTCCCAGGCAAAGCGAGTTTCCTTCTCCTATCAGCCTTGCTTGGCTTCCTCCAGCAATTGCTTCAGTTTCAGCAGGTGCAAGACCCATTAAACTGAGGAAGTACAACACAGGGCAGTGGTTTAAATCCAGTAACCACAGTGCCTGGGAACAGCCAGTCTGGAAGCTTTATCTGAATTTCATCTGAGCTAGAGAATATGGAATCAAAAGGGAGAACAGTTAATATTTACTAGAATAGATACAGAATATATAATAGAATTAGGTACAATAACAATTAGAATCATTAGAAACCCCATGCAAAAGAATTTAATTCCCACTAGACCAAGGACTGCTTTTTAAACAAACTTTTTGAATAATAGGTCAAATATATATCATAAACCAAAAAGTGTGAATATAATTGTTGTATAAGTACCACAAATAACTTTCAGTTATTGAAAGCTGCCAAGTGTACTTAAGAGTCAAGTATTTACAGCTTATGGGAAGGAAATAATTTTTCCCTCCCCTCCCCTCTCCTCCCCCCTCCTCCCCTCCCCTCCCCTCTCCTCTCCTCTTAATCCCTTGCTCTGTAAGGCAGATTTTCTTCTCATTTATGCAGGTGGAGGTCAACTGCAGTCAGAGAGACTGGTTTTCATTTAGAAGAGTGTAATAAAATAGTCATTTTAAATACACGATATTAAATGAAGTCTTTTGCCATGCCAGTCTTTTTGCATTAGCTCATACTCTACTCTCTATGGTGAAATAATTTCTTGACAGCACATAGATATATTGTAAATATCTAATATATTCTGCACTAGTTTATATTGTCAGTGATCTCATCTGTTTCAAAGAACACTTTAAGGGAAAAAAGATACAATTTGACCTACAGTTTGGGTGTGACCACATTTTTAAAAAGCGTAGTGCAAAAAGCATGCAGCCCATCCGCTCTAAGCTGTTTGCTCCCTGAGATCTTGCATGTAAAGATTAATCATAGAGCAAATATCTGTGTGTTCTTCATCATTTTAAACCACTGAGTACACAGTATACTTTCTTTAAAGGAGAAGAAGCCAGTAATGTTTTACCCCATGGTAAGGAATGGAGTTTGGCTCCCTACAAGAGTCCAGGGAATCAGATACTTGGGGAATTCAAGGTGAGTTGCTGGGTTTGAATTTTTTCAGTGTCTTGATCATTTGGGACATCATTTTATTTCCATTTAATTTCCTTTGGTCTCCCGTTCTTTCTTTTACATAAAAGTGAAGGAAAAGTGTCACAATGGGCCACAGCTCAGGTTTTCCATGAGGAGGATTGGAGTAACAGGAAAAATGTAAGATCTCTTGCCTTGTTCATCTGCTTCATAAACAGCTGAAAAATAAGTCACACATATCCTTGTTTTTCAATAGCCAAACCTGAAATGGTAGATTTCCATCATGCTTGGCTTGTTTACCAGTGCACAAGCCACAAGGCGTGGAGGTCACATTGCAAACAGACTTTGTCTTGAAACGGACGTGCATCACACACTCACTGCCTCTTTACAGTGGAGAGATGGAAAATCAGTGCCTGCATTGAAGAATGTCTTGCATTTCATGTAACCCTATCCAACAGAGAGACACTTTTCTATATGTTGACAGGCTGCAGGTCTGATTATTGCTAATGGGGGCTGCCAGGACTATTAAGTGAATGTGTGCCCGCTTGTTGGATTGAAAGAAGAGGACTGTGCTCAGCTTCCAATATTTCCAGGCGTGTTCCCACTGTGACAGGTATATGTCTGTGATACCTGGAAAAGCAAAGTGGAAGGATGTCAGAGACAGGTCACTGGGCATGGGAAACCATGCTGCTGAGCGTTCCTATGACAAAGTCAAGAAAGTGTTAAGATTCAGTCACAGATGCAAATATTTTATAATGCTCCATGTACATAGAGCAGCATTAATTGTGGATCTGAAGAAAAATCACGTTAATATCCCAGTAGGTATTTACCTACTGTTTGCTAGGATGCAAATTGTGTCATTTCTATGCAAATATACAATGGCATACACCTATGAAAACACATGTGGTCGCAGTTTGATTGATGGTAGTCTAGCATCTCTAAGTGCCATGAAGTGAATTTATGGGTAGAAAAGCAGTCATAGTCAGATTTTCTTTCCCTGGTATCAGCACAACTTGATGGTCTTTGATGCAAAATCTGCTGCCTTCTTGCTGCTAATGTTGTAGTTTACTACAGTTATGTCTGCAGAACACTGAGGCAATATTTTCAACCCATTTGCACAAATGAAGATAAATTCTAGCTAATACTGAAAGGCAAGTTAATTCCATCCTTTTTTATATTTAGAAATATCTCTCTATATATGAACATCAGTATAGGTACTACAAACAGCTAATGTGGCAAGGTAGATAGAAGAAATTATTAGCATGGCAACTTGCATTCATATTTTTTTAGTCATATTTCAAAGATTTCTGCCACTGTGAACCTGAAAGGAAACAGCTATCATTTTAAAGGCTTTGGATAAAGGTCTGGTCATGATGTCAGAAATGTGTGGGCGTTTCAAGGAACCAACACAATCCAAAGGACAGGCATTAAAATACAACATTTTTAACCATGTGGGACCTGCTTCCCCACTCCCATATGTTTCGTAGATCAATATTAGCTCCTCTACAGTCAATAGAGCTCACTGATGTAAAACTGCTGTGTGCATGTTCTTAATGATTCATAGTTTTGAAGCCTGGCCAGTTCTATAATTCAACCCTCGCAAAGGCAAACAGCCTCCTGCCAATCTGCCCTTTATTCTCCCATCCTGTTATTTGTTAGGCATCTGTAGCCCATTAGCTGGCTTACTATGGTATTAATATGTGGTATAATTATTCATAGCCAGATCTGCTGATAAGAAATAGAATGCTCTGGTAAACAACTTGCTGCTTTTTTTCCATGACATCAACAACAAAGTCAAATGGGGTACTGGAAAAAGGATAATTCCCAGGATCATGTTAAAAGATTACATAGTTCTGTAGCAAAGGGGAAATCTGTTTTCAAAGCACTCATCAGGAATGTTCTCTGTCATTTTCAGCAGATACACACCAGCATGTCTTTGGCTCACACCAGGGACATAAAAATATATGTGGCTAATGAGTACGTAACAAGCTTGTCCAACTTTAAGAA
This sequence comes from Anas acuta, assembly GCF_963932015.1. Lineage (NCBI taxonomy): Eukaryota > Metazoa > Chordata > Aves > Anseriformes > Anatidae > Anas > Anas acuta. The sequence goes on from NC_088980.1 coordinate 66,223,021, forward strand.
ACAGATAGGACTTCATGGTGTAATTCTTTAATATTTTTTTTCAGTCGTATCCCCTCCCCCCAGTGTATCTCTGTAAAAATTAGGGCCATGCTTCTTCACGCCTGTCTCCCTAAGCTAAAAGATTAAGTCTGTGGTAGCTCCTTTAGCACAGATCAACTTTTCTGTGCGGTCATTTATATTTGGGATTGCAAAATGTAACAGCAAAGTTAATATACTGGTACAATCCCAATTTTAGTCTCACTCATGCATGGGTTACTCAGGGCACACGTAATAGCAGTGACAGAAACATGTGAACACACCTGACCAATGGTGACTATTTTCCCCTTGTCCCCTGCTGCTGCTGCAGGCCTACATCTGTTCATATCGGCAGCAGAGTCTCTGTGGCTACGCCTCCAGGGGTAGTCACAGGGCTGGCCATAAAGGGAACCTGCCTGTGGAGGAAAAGGGCAATGGAGGAAAATGGTCTTTTCCTCTGTAAAACCAGCTCCTGAGGGTACAAAGGCTATTGGATCAGTTCCTGGGACTTTACTTACATGCCACTTTTGCAAGGGCCTGTTGCTGTTTGCCATCTGTGAGAGCTAGTTTTGGGGAAGCCCTTTGCTTACTGCAGAGCTGGCTGAACAGGTGACTCTGCACAGAGGGCTGGTCCTCACACCTCTTTGATTTTGTGTCAGTCATGTTGGCATGGGTACAACCCCCTGAGGCAGAACATGCCTTCCCATGTGTTTTGCATTATTGTGACTCCTCTGGCTTCGTTAGGGTTGCTGTGACATCAAAATCTTCCCCTCCTCCCCTCGCCCTTCCTAGTGGCTGGCTGACTAGTAGCAGGTTTCGAGCTTGAAATTAATGGTGATTAGACAACTGAAAACTCCGAGTAACACTGCAAACACTTGGGCAATGCTTTTTGAAAAAGTAAGTATTGTTTTTAAGGCTTAAAAGCATTTATGCTTCTTGTTCCTGGATAGCGCAATTGCTCCATTTTGTTTCTCTGAAGTGCATTCAATAACTTAGTGCAAGGATACTTATAATTAAAGGTCTCTCAGATACTTCCAGTGATTCACTCCCACTTTATATTTCAGGTTAATAATGATGTTTTTTCAACAGCAGCTGAGAGAGTTTGAGTTCAGTTTCAGAAGCGACCCTTACATCGCCTCCCACGTTTCACCTCTCCTTCCACCCCCTCTCCACCCCCATTTTTTTTTTTTTTTTCTCTTCTCATGGTTTTGCAAGGTTACTTTTATCTTGGGGCTAGTAGCTTCAGTGTTAGATAAAAGTAATTTTCTTAGTCATTTCTTTGTCACGTGGAAATTCTGCCAATCTTCTAGTATTTCCTCTATCTGTTCTGATACCCTTGCTCCTCAAAACGTAAGCTTTATTTTTGGTTTGAATTTGTCTCATTCATCTTTGAGTCCTTGGTGCTTTTTTATGTCTGTATGGACTAAAGAACATCTCACTGGCCTTGGCCTTGCTCTCTGAAAGTAATAACAGTAAATGACCAGATTACTCAGAAACTATTCTCCTTTTGACAAGCTTCTGAATGTCTAGAAGTCATTTTTAACACCTCTGGTATGTTTGTTTCCCAGTGCCTAAATTGTGACAACTTCTGTAGCTCATGTTCTTCTTATCTTTGTTGCCTGCATGTGACCTCTTTTGTTGGTAAATCCCTACAGCATCCCACTGAAGCTTCTTTTGTGCTGTGTAGAAAACCTGTGTAGCTTAACTCCATTTTAGTACTTCTCAGGATGCAACTATCCTGACCTGACCATCTGTGGCTTCCCTGTCTCAGAGGAAAATGTTTCTGTTTGTCTGTCTGGGACAGAGTTTGCATCTGCAGGCTCTGGTGCAGAGAGCGTTCAGATAGAACAGGGCTGTGCAGCAGAACTCACCAGGAACATTTCTCAAAGGAAGGACTCTCCCCTGGCTGTTGATTTTTCCAAACTACCAGTTTACTGTATATTTTATTAGGAACAGACAGTGCTGTTTCTTGGTGCACTTGATAGCACTGTGCCGAATACTTTGTGAAGGCTTTCTGTAACTACTGTGCAACAAAACTGTTGAACCCAACTCATATTCTTTACCAGGAGTGAAATCAGATCTGCTGACATCTTTTTTTTTTTTTTTTTTTTTTTTCTTTGTGGTGGTTGAAAAGGATTTCATCACTCTTATGTGAGAAGTACCTTTTACCATGTCTTTCCAAACAGGTGAAAGTGTGTTTGTCTAGTACTGAACTGAAACCTCAGCATCAACATTAGCTGTTGTTAATGCAATTTCTGCTGTTCTGTACGTACCCTGAAAACTCCTCTCTCCTGGCACTGACAGTCCTAGACCTTTCCCTGGTATCTTCAGCATAAGCTCAATTTTTTCATGTGTAGAGGAAAAGAAAAAAAGAAAAAAAAAAAAAAAGGGAAAGGGAAAACTAAACACATTAAGGAAATATCTAGAATCAACTCTTTACGCATTATGATTTACTCCATATCAATTTCTAATGGTTTCAGTTTCTCTTTCTGGTTTTTAATATCAGCAATTACTGACTTTATCACAAAACCAGGGAGTGCATTTAGCCAAAGGACAGGTTTTGCGTCATTGCAGTAGACTCCCTCTGTAGATGGTGGTCAGGATACGATGGTGCCAGCATACTTCTGGGCTAGTATTCTTTTGCCCAGAAGATACCACCTTACACAGAAGTGACTTGGAAACTTGATACAGCAACATACTTGCCCTGGCTGTAGGATCTCCTGAGAGGGGTATACATGCACTTCATGGGATCCAGTGCCTTTTTTTATCTTTTTTTAATGAATGCATATGTAGGCATTCAATTATTCAATATAAAACTTTCTTCTGGTTATTACTGATCATGTTTCATTCATGTGTCTCTCATTGTCTTGAAGCGTTAGGTCTTCTACCAAGTGCATCACCTCCTGTCACTTCCTTCTCTCCCTCCTCTATCACATTTTAAAAAATTATTCTTAATCCATTTTGTTTAACCTCTTCCTTAGTATCAGTTCAGCAGGGATGAAGGCCATCATTTAAAAATAAGGATGGTGTCTAGACATTTAACTTACTCCTCTGGGATTCCTTTGTGATTTCCAACATCAGGAAAACAGTGACTGCTGCTGGTGTTACTTTTTACCCATTTGTTTCATGGGTACTGCTGGTGATCAGTGCTGAAGTGCTGTATGTACTCATGCAAAGAAGGTGCATCTTTTTGGTGGCATTTATTCAACAAAAGACATCTGTCAGGTGGGCCAATACAAAATAACTTCCCTGTGCACATGCACCTCAGCATTTCTGACAAGTGTTTTGGTAACTTCCCTCTGACTATTGAAAGCAAGACAAAACAAAAGGGCAGCTGGCATGCTCTGTGCAAGGCTATATGTCTATGAATGACAAAAAATACATGAGTTGCATGGCTTTTTGCTTGAAATGGTGTGGTAATTTGGGTGTGAATACTGAACAGCACTTATAATAATGTCAGATTATCTTTTGCTGGAAGGACACCTATGTTCTGGAAAAGCCATTATGAAGTTATTATCTTCTTTTAATTTAATTCGAAACCATCCAGCCTTTTATTATGTCAGCTGCTGCATCTTACTACTGAGAGACAGTCAATTTGGGGAAAAAACAACAACAAAGAAACAAACAGTAATTAACTTATATATGTGTGTTTATCTGCAGACCAAGAGCAGCAGCAAGAGATTTTAGAGGACTATTCTTTCTCTTTGCTCACTGATATCTCCTCTGTCCCCTCTTTGTTTTCCTTCCAGTTGCCAGACTTACCATCTCGTGTACTCAAAAGGAAGCAGCAGAGGTAGTGGTGTGTTCTGCTCTGCTCAAGCACTATGCTGTGCCCATGCATTTGTACACATGGAGGCATAGGGAACACTGGGAGGATCAGACTTTTCCTTAAACCAAACTGAAGTTTGCAGAGATATGTTAGAATTTTGGGCAAGATGTTGAGGGTATCCGTGGGGCAAAGGCTGTGGGGAAGCTGTGATGGGGAGTTTAGGGAATGACAGAGGCCATGTGGGAGAAGCTCCTCCTAGTAACAGTATTCAAACATATGATAAGCTACACGGAGTCAGGACCTACCTGAACATAGTTTGGTCTGCATGAATTTTGTGGCATGTGTAAATGTAGGAAAAGTGGGAGGTGCTGCTCTATTGAATCTCTAATTGTGTGTATTTGTGTGTAATTGTGCTGCATCTGTTTGTTTTAGCCCAAGTGGACCTTGCTGTTGGAGTGGTGCTCCTGCAGGAAAGATGGTTTGAATCAGTGGGTGCTGTTTTTTGCCCTGATGATGCTGAGAAAAGACAGACAGGACCAAAAAACCTAGCTGGCATCTCCTGAAAACACTGCTGTAATTCCTGCCATGGCCCATCAGCTCATTCCAGCGGGTGGAAGAAGGTACGTGGATGCAACTGAATATGAGGAGTACATGTGCTTTTCTTAGATCTGGATGAAAGGGGAGGTGCTGCAGGTGTCCTTGCAGGTGAGCAGGACTGGGCTGGCTAATGGCCCCAGGTTGTTCCCTCCTGCATGAGCAAGTCCTGGTAGATGTATGTATTACACTCAGCTCATCTAATTGTGGGTACAGCTAGTGCAAAGTTCTCCATAAGTTTCTCACTCTCTTACAGCATTGCTTTGGTCTGCCCTGGATTCAGTTGTAACTCCTGGTTCAGCTGATGTATTAAATGCTCCGGGGCTGCATGGCACATCTACAGCATTTCACCCCAGACTTTTCCTTTGGCAATTGCCAAAGGAAAGTGTACTCCATGATCAAGTTATATTATTGAGGTGCTGTTGCCTGCCATTATTATTACCCTGAGTTATCAGGGGACTGAAACACAAGGCAATGCTGGGAAACACTTAAGTCTCTGACCCTCAGGTACCAGCACACCTTGATTTGGTAGCAGACAGCCTTGCACTTCACTTTTTAAATTATCTCACTGTTCCCTTAGGATGCTAGGAAGATAAAGCGTGTCCATTGCCCATTACCAAAGACTACATGACAGGCCCAATCTTGCTCTGAGACATCTAATTTGTATGCTCTAGCCCTATCTGTCTATTGTATTATTTATTCCTCTGGCTTTCCCACTTTAATCTCAGTTTTCAGAGGTTCAATTTTCCCTAGCTATCACGTTGTGTTGTGATGTATCATGAGTCATGCCCCATATACTGTGCAGTAATAGCGCATGCAAAGAAAATTGTTAGAGCCAGCATATCTGAAAAAAGTATCGTTTTTGTGAAAGCTGAATCTGCCCTGCTGCAGCAGAGCTAGTTTCAAGTTTCCAGTCTGAACAAAGTTGCTACCTAACATTTATTTTCTTTGAGATTTATTTTGAATACATGGCATTACAACAGCTTTGGTATCTTTTATGACATTCTTCTGTGAAGCCAGCAGGACTGTAATTAGTTCAATGTCCACTAAATGACAGCCCAGTGTGTGAACTCTAATCACAACTGCTCTGGGTGTTATTGGTCTTTCAGGACTTTGACTGAGCCAAGCCATGCAGAAATGGTGTTAATCTTGCACTGCAAATATGATTGAGAGCTTATTATGAATTTCTCCAATTTCCGCAAGATTGATGCTTTAGATCAACCTGTGTCTCTGAGCTCCAGCTAACAGGATATTCATGCAAAATAAAAAAAAATAATTGCACCAAATATTGAACTTTGATTAGAAGGCATCAAGGATTTATTAGAATTGGCCTTTTATTCAGCAAGAATGAAAAAGTCATGACTGGATGCTTCACACATGTGGCATGGGGATCAGTTGTCAACTCCAGGCGGTAATGCTTTTTTATTTTGCCAGCCATTGCAAAGCAAAGGGTATCCTTTCAAAGCAGTTTGTTTTGGATTAAGGTGAAAGGCAGAGTGATGATGAGAGGCTGCTAATTTATCTGAAAACCCTCACGTTAGGACAGCAGCCTGTTCCAAGGTGTAATTTCCAAAAGGCCCTGGCCTTCCGTGATTTGATGTGAGAATTCACTAGGAAATGAACATTTAGGTCATAGAGAAGCTGAAAATTTAGTCCTGAGTGCCAATGCCCTAGTGTAAATACTATGAATTGTTCAGTAACAGACAGAAAAGAAATTTTGACTTCTGAACATGTGGTTGTCTTTGAAATGTAATTTCACCCTTGTTTCCTCACTTCTCCCAATGAGTAAAAATTTGTAGCAACCTGATATTATCAGTAAATTTAATTAATTTTTCCTTCTGGAAACCTTTCCCTTCTTCAGGTTTCCTCTGAGATGAAAGCTTGTTTTGACAGCTGCTCAGGTGGCAAACTGGGATCCTGCCTGCTCTCTGGAATTATTTCAACATGTGCACTTACACCTTGGCTGAAAATCCAAACAGGCTCAACTGTGAAGCATGGCAGACCCTGCTGATAGGCACCATGACATCCTGCAGCCCTACTGCAGCTTTACAAGGTCTGAGTATGAGAGGCAGTGCTCATTGCCATCTCTGTTGAATAGGTTAACATTTTTCTAATGAAATTTCTTTTATAGAAATTGCAATTTATAGGTACCGAAGCATTTGATTTGAGATTTTGTTTATGTTGATGAAATTCCAGCTCTGCATATGCCACAGGGAAATTGTTTGCATGGGTATGTGATATCAAATTTCTTTAGCAGAGGATATATCAAGCTTAATGGAGAAGTAAGCCATATGAAAACTGTGGTTAAAAGGTCATGTGTTGGACACATCATATCTCCCAGAGACTCCTATGACTATGGGCTTTGCACTGTAAAACACCAGTGCTACGTTCCCAGTTGTACTGATTATTTTGTTATGTTGTGTTGACTCTTCAAAACAGGCCATTTCCCCAGTTCCTTGGCCTCCTTTAGAAATGAGTCAAAACCAGAAGGTGTTTTGATGACATCATCTGCCTCAGTAAATCACTGCTGGCAGTCTGCATCGAATGTGAGAGGAGCGCAGAAGCTGGAGCTTCCTTGGGTTTCCTTCACACACAGGCTCATGTGAGGAGGAGGAGGATGGTGGCATGTAGGGTGACTGTGCCAAAAGGACAGGGTGAATTGCATGTGAGCAGCATTTTGCTAGAAAAGGAAAATGCTTAGCAGTAAGGCAGTGGAGTCTGTTACTCTCCATCATACACAGTATGCCCTCAATGCAAACATGCTTCATCAAAAGGGTGGTATCCCTGCGATACCAAAAAATGGGTGGCAAGAAGTTTATTCATTCGGATAGTGGATTTTCACATCAAGCGGGATAAGCAGAAAGGGAATACCCACGCAGGCATTATTTTGGGGTGTGATAGGGAGACAGGATGCACAAAACCAGTAAATATATATATAATGAGAGCTCATCCAACCCTGCAGCTGCAGCAGTCTAGGGCATATATCTGTGGTGACTCCAGAGCCTAGCTGGGAGAGAAAACTTCGTCACAGAGATGCATAATGCAATCACTGTCTGAAGCATCCTTCTTCTGGAGCCTCAAAGGTGGCTGACTTACAGCTCCAACTGCTTTGTCTGTGTAGTGCCAGCATGGCTAACATAATTAGGAGGAAAGGCAGAGTCAAAGGTTGCCAGATGAATAATTTAATCTATAAATATACTCATTGCCATAAACATCTTTCTCAATTCCTTTATTGTTTTTTTTTTTTTTTTTCCTTTTACCTTATAACTCATTTTTTTATTTTCTTGTCAGCAAATATTCCTCACTCAGTTTTTCTCAATAACAATCCAAATGTGTTAACTATCACCTGCTACTTAGTTTTAAACAAATAGCTTGTCCCCATCTTACTAATTTCAATTGCCATGCTTAAATGATCTTTTCCAATCTTTGCTAACCCCAAGGCAACTCTTATCTGACGTCCTGATAGGTGACTAATGACTTTCCATTCTAGGAACCAATGTGAAAGACAGTAGAGAAATAAGACAACTAGAAAAGACTCTTTTTCTAACCTTCCTTTCACCTCAGTCATTTCAGGAAGGAAGGCCAGAAGGGTAATAAATGTTTCACTCTTCTTCAAGCAACACCATGGTGCCCAGTGTTAATTACCTGAAAAATATTTAAGTGAATGGACAGAACTGAAAAAGAAAAGTACTTTTCTCTTGCCAAGTTGGACTGGTGGCAAAAAAAGAGATTTCCTTCATGTCTGCTGACACTGTTAACATTCCCTCCCTTTGAGGAAGGTCCTACATTGCCCCTTACAACCCAGCCAAGCCTAAGAGCAGGAGTGATGCATTTCATGGGTGTGATTTCAGACCTGCCTGTGTATGGCCTTGGAGCTAAACTAATTCAGTCTACAGTGATTTACTGAGCACCAATTGCTACTGCCAGATGTTTGTGTTGTGATAATGCTTTGGACTCCAGCACTAGCTTGGGTATAAGATTCTTGATGTGCTTTGCAGCTCTAATTCTCTCTAATGAATTTTTATCACTCCTGCCCATTTGTTCTCAGCCCCCAGTAGCACAAATTAATCCAGGCATCAAATGATGTTGAGTTGTTCCTGTGCTTGGGCCCTACAAGTTTTATTTGACCTACAAGGTTTTCCTGATTCTATTCATCTTCCTTAAGCCAAAATTGGATTCCCAAACTTGTCTTGCCTACTTGAATGATGATCTGTCTTGTAAGGCTTTACAACTGGTACCTGACTGTGACACACAACTGTGTTTTTTTACATACCCAGGTCTCCCTATACCGTTTCCACTGCAGTTCACCAGCACTACTTGGATCTGAGCAGGCAAGCATCAACCTGAGCATCAACCCAAGCATCAACCCTTCTTACAGCATCCTGAAATCCAGGTTAACTAGCATATCACTCAGTCTGAAGCTCAGCATGGAGTCACCATTCCTCTGCAGCTCCATGCAAAGCTGAGTCCCTGCCTTAAATATTCACCAGCACTGACAGAGGTTGTCCCTGTGTCCCGACCAGTGACTGCTGTCCTCATCCCCATGTGTGTTGCTGGGCACTGCTTGCATCCAACCCTGGCCATGCAGAAAGTGTGAAATCCAGCATCACATCCAGAGGGGCTGAGCCAGGTGTAGGCTTTATAGATACTAGGATTGCTGCAAAGACAGGGGCACAGGGCTGGGAAGGAGGACTTGTGGTGATGTTCAAGCTTGGAGACAGTGTCTCAGGATGCAAGGGTATTTACCTTATTTAAGAGTGATTTATGGCCTCATTTTCAATTCCTGCTGGGACATCCTCTGTTTAAGGGCAGCCTTGAGAATGGGTTTGATATTGCCTAGAGGGTTTTGGTTTAACTAATACCAGCTCGTTTTATATCAGGCTGTGTCTGGTGTGGCTGGGGGGTATCATGCACACTGGCTAACAGGTAACTCTAATAAAGCAATGAACCCTGAAAGCAACATCTGTCTCATCCTACTCATGCTCTCAGATGATAATTGCATCACCTGCTCTGTACCTCATTAGCACTGACAGCTCTTCCTTCCCTTGCCCCCAAGACAGTGAGGGTAGGCACTTGTCCCATCTGTGTTTGGATTTCCACTAAGCATATGGTTGCTGTGGTTTAACCTGGCTGGCAGCTAAACATCACACAGCCGTTTGCTCACCCTCTCCCCTCCCTCTCTGGGATGGGGGAGCGAAATGGGAAAGCGAAGCCTGTGAGTTGAGATAAAGACAGTTTATTAAGACAGAAAAATAATAATAACAATAATGATAGTAATAATAACAATAGTGATGATAATAGTACTACTACTACTAATGTGTACGAAACAAGTGATGCACAATGCAATTACTCACCACTCGCTGACAGATGCCTAGCCTAGCCCTGAGCAGTCTGCCCCTCCCACCCTGGCTAGCCACCCCTATATATTGTTTAGCATGATGTCAGATGGTATGAAATACCCCTTTGGTACAATACTGCCCCCCCCCCCCCCAAAAAAAAAAAAAAAAAATAATCTTGACCCTACACCTTGCAAGAGGAGTGAATTGCAAATCACATTGCTGCACTGGCCATCTTCAGACCCAGCTGTGAAACAGGTCTTTCAGTGGGTCCAGATGCTACCCAGCTGCAGATCAGGCATTTTGCATTCCAGTTGCTCCAGGCACTGCCCAGAAAATGAAAGCCCTAGTGAAGAATATTGCACTCCTTCCCTTCCTTCTGCTTGGGCATCAGTGTCTATGGTGTGAACTGTGTCTGCAGGGGAACTGCTAGGAGACACTACCAACACAGAAAAGCCTAGCCCCAGCATCCTGCAGAGGAATGTCTCACTGCCACTTGGATAATCTCTGCAAGAAGAATTGGCTTTGGCAGGAGTAGAAAAGCCAGAGAGGGGAACCCTTTGCGAGGCTGAGCACAACACAATGAAGTGGCTGATTAGGATGTGCAGTGAGTGCAAAAGAGAATGAGAGACATTTGTTTTCATGTCGCATTTCTTGAGGCAAAATATGCTGACACAGAGTACTAAACCATGTGAATGGGCTGGTCACTGAAGATTTTCCTCCTGTATTTAGTATGACTCATGTAACACTTGGGCCTTAGGGACCCAGACTTCTCCCAAAGAGTCAAAATAAGGTCGCATCTGGTTTTCTCCTTCCATCCTTGGTCACATAGCAGTGGACCCTCATGAACATACAAGAGATTTAAGGGAAATGGAATGAATATGTATTTGTCCCACTTATATAAGCACACTGCCAGTAACAGTTGGTGCACAAATTAGGTGGAGCTATTCCCCTTGTGTCTGGAGTGTGTGCACAGCACCAAATAAACATACCTACTTTACAACTTTACAGGTTGTGGAGTCTGTTTTCTGCAAGTCAGTAGCATAGTAATTACTCAGACGATGATTTACTTTATTCTAACAAAGGTGAATTTATGTGCCTTCTTCATGGTGTGTGTATGTGACTGACTAGCCCTTTTTTGTTAATTTGAAGCCCACAGGAATGCTCCCATCTCTTCCTCTCTTTCAGGCCTCCAAGGAGAAGTTATTCTTTATTTTCAATATCTCATTATTGTGAGGCAGACAGGTCAAAGAGGTATGATTTACGTGTTGCTCTGACAATGTTTTCAGTCTGCCCATTTGCATGCAGCATACAGTCCTAACTTTGCTTGATGGATGACACACATTACAGATCAGTGAGTATCTTGACTGTGCTCAATGTATTGCATATTTGCAGTTCAACTGCCTGCAACTCTGGGTTTATGTGTTATATGCTTTGTCTAATACAGATAAAACTTGTCAGGGCTAAACTTCTCTGTTCATATAGCTGTCTGTCTCAGTACTTGTAGGGCACTGATTACTTTCCTAACCAGGTGCTAAGCATGTTAAGATAAGGAAGAAATCAGCTGAGACAGATTTTTAAGGGAATGGTGTTGTGGTTTAACCTGACTGGCAGCTCAGCACCACAGAGCTGTTCACTCACCTTCCCCCCTCCCTCACTGGGATGGGGGAGAGAATCAGGAAAAGTGAAGCCTGTGGGTTGAGATAGAGACAGTTTATTAGGACAGAAAAGGAAAATAATAATAATAATGATCATAGTACTTCTACTAATAATGTATACAAAACAAGTGATGTACAATGCAATTGCTCACCACCCGCTGACCCAGCCTATCCCTGAGCAGTCTGCCCCTCCCACCCTGGCTAGCCACCCCTATATATTGTTTAGCATGACCCCATATAGGATGGAGTACTCCTTTGGCCAGCTTGGGTCAGCTGTCCTGGGTTTGTCCCCTCCCTGCTTCACCCACAGCCTGCCCTCTGGCAGGACAGAGTGAGAAGCTGAAAAGTCCTTGGCTTACGGTAAGCACTGCTCTGCAACAATTAAAACATCGGTGTGTTATCAACTATTCTCATCCTAAATCTAAAACATAGCACCCTACCAGCTACTAGGAGGAAAATTAACTCTATCCTAGCTGAAACCAGGACAAATGTCCTCTTGCCTTTGACTTGATGTTATTGAATGATGTTATTAAATGTAATGAATAATTATATATAGATATTCATATCTATCTATCTATATGTTCATGCATTGTCTGTATGCATATATACAAAACAAGAAAAGAATGTCAGCTTATCTGATAGAACAAGTAATGTTAATTTGGGTAGATGTTGAATAGAGTTCCTTGAACCACTCAGCAAAAGGACATACATTCAGAACTGAAGCAGCCCTAATGTAGTTTTTCTGGGCCTTTTTATGTTGAGTCTGCCAAGTGTTCATTCCCACAACATTCTTCTATGTAAAGAATGATTTAAAAAACAACACTGTTGTACCTCTTAGATTCAGATGCTTATTTATTTATTTATTTCCCATGGAAATATCAACACTGTGATGACATATATTCCCACTGGGGGAAGTATTTATTCATCCTGCTTTACAAAATGTAGTGCACACATTCTGGATGATAATTTGAGTCTATATTTTTCTGAAATGTCTGAAATAAGAAATGAAACACTTTTGTTGTTCTGACTCTACTTGTAATACAGTAAAATATAAAAAGGAGTGTTCATATGAATATCATTTACATTTCCCCCTCTAATTATTATTACTATTATTATTATTTTTAAACAGGGACTGACCTGTGTTGTACATGTGCACTTTCTTTTGTGCTGTGAAATTTTCAGTGCTGTGATACACTGTGAAATATTAACGGAAAATGAACCATACACAAGTCTACCTCCCCAGGGGTTTGGTGCCTGTGTGATACTGTTGCTATCAGAATTTCTGGGCAGACACTTCTTGCAGGCAGGGATTGGGCCAGGCTAATACTCTCCATGTGTTTTTTTTTTTTTTTTAATTAAAACACTTTAAATTAAAATGTCCTTAGGATTAGTTCAATACTGTATTGAAGTTATATTTTTATTTAAATGCAAAATATTATATTTAGAAAGCTGCCCTTGCCCACCAGCAAGTGAAAGAAATTATGTAGAGAGAAAACGAGGAAAAATGCACTCTTTTTTCTCATTTCTGATAATAATCATAATTAGCAACTTCGGAAGCATTGTAAAAAGCACCAAACAGACGCATCGTAGTCACATGTATTTGTTATGCACATGTATGTGCCACACCTACACATCTAGAAACTGGGGCTAAGAAGTCTGTCCTAGTATAGACCTTTCCTCTACGGAAGTCTGCATATGATACAGCTATCCAAGGCTCCCTGGAGTGTCAATGAATAGAAACAGGCACTTGTGAGGCACAATATGGCTCAGACAAAAGCAGAAGGCTTCAATAGGTCAGATAAACCACACTACTGAAGTGCCCATTACTCTCTTTTCTGGGGAAGGAGTGGAGGGCAATTGAGTTACTAGCTTATTTGTAGACATTTTCAGTTAAATCAGATAAATTACATCACAGAGTTTTGGAAGAATGGTAACACTAACCAGTCTTTTCCAAGATAATAGATGAACTCCAGTCCCTGTGGAATTCAAAGATTCTTTTTACAGTGGACTTTAAATGAGACAAGACTGATATGGTTAGCTGCATTTATTCAGTGTCCTTTAGGGAAAGAAAGATGTAATTTGAGTGCTCAATAAATCAGACTCGTCTGCATACATTTAGAAGAAACAAGTTGGGTTCATTCTCTAAATATATCTGTCCAGTTCCATTGTTTCCGATGGTTTCCAGTGGCTTCTTCAAAAGGTCACAGCTCTTCCAAATCTCCAGTGTCACTGCCTGATAGTCTTCTCTAATGGCAGATCATGCCTGACAAATCTGGTGGCCTTCTAAAAAAGGGTTACAGTGTTGGCAGATAAGGGAAGAACAACTTACATCATCTACCTGACATGTGTAAAGCATTTGGCGCTGTCCTCCATGACATCCCTGTCTCTAAATTGGATAGACATGGATTTGATGGATGGAGCACTTGGTGGGTAAGGAATTGTCTGGACGGTTGCACTCAAGGAGTTATGGTCAGTGACTCCAGGTGGAGATCAATAATGAGTGGTGTCAATATTGGGACTGATGCTGTTTAACGTCTTTCTTGGTGAAATGGACAGTGGGATTGAGTGCACCCTCAGCAAGTTTGCCCGTGACATCAAGCTGTGTGGTGTGGTTGGCATGCTGGAGGGAAAAGAGAAACCTTAACAGGCTTGAGAGGTGGGCCTATGCGAACATCATGAAGTTCAACAAGGCCAAGTGCGAGGTCCTGCATCTGGGCCAAAGCAATCCCAAGCACAATCACAGGCTGGATGGGGAGAACAGTTGTTAAGAATCTCAACACGAGTGGGCAATGTGTGCTTGCAGCCTCGAAAGCCAACTGTATCCTGGGCTGCATCAAAAGAAGCATGGCCAGCAGGGTGAGGGATGTGATTGTTCCCCTCTGCTTTGCTCTTGTGAGACCCCACCTGGACCACTGCATTCAGCTCTGGGGCCTCCAGCAAAAGAAGGACATGGCTGTATTAGAGTGAATCCAGAGTAGTCCACTAGGATGATCAGAGGGCTGGAGCACCTCTTCTATGAAGACAAGCTGAGGCAGTTGGTTTTTTTCAGCCTGGAGAAGGCTCTGGGGAGACATTATAGCAGCCTTCAAGAACCTAAAGGGGGCTACAGGACAGCTGGTGAGGGACTCTTTGTCAGGGAATGTAGTGAAAGAATAGAGAGTAATGGCTTTAAGCTAAAAAGGGTAGATTTAGATAAGATATTAGGAATGAATTCTTTACTCAGGGGGTTGTGAGGCACTGGCACAGGTTGCTGTGGATGCCCCATCCCTTTTGGTGTTCAATGCCAGGCTGGATGGAGCTTTGAGCAACCTGGTTTGGCAGGGGATTGGATTTAGGTGGTCTTTAAGGTCACTTCCAACCCATATCATTTTGTGATTCTGTGACTCCATGATTCCTGTGTAGGCTCCTCAGTCTATAATGGCACTTGGTGCTATACCTAGTTAATTGAACCTCAACCAATAATTACAGCAAAAAGGCCTGTAGGCAATGTTAAAGGCACACAGTGTTTGTGGGAATAAGTGTCTTGTTCACCAGTGCAATGAGTTTGCAGCTGAACACGTACTGCAGCATCTGTTGCTGAAGTAAGTCACTGATTCAAAGTGGTCAGGTGTAGAGCAAGATGATATTACACTGAGATAAACTGTTGTTTATGGATGGGAGTAAATCATGACTCAGGCAGTTCATGCTCAACTCATGTTGGTCAAGTCCCCCTAGCACTTTGAAAATATTCTGTAGCCAGTTTTATGCTGTGATGTGATGTGGAATGGCTTAAAATATGTTCTGATCTGCCAGAAACAAAATTTAGGATAGCTCCAACACAAAACTTCATGTATGCAGTCTACACATACTACATACTTTACAGAAGAAATATTTAGAAATGGTTTGCTAAATATGGCAAAAGCAAGAGCTGTAGTTTTAAATGGCAATGCTCAGTAATGTCTGTTGCTGATGATTTTACTAAATGCTCTTGAAGGTGGCTAACTGAAAATGGTAGAGGTTGATGCAAAGAAACCAAGAAACATACACTTCTATTCTCCTTCCAACCATTGAGTATTCTTTATTAAGCAGAATATTAAATTAAATGTTAACAGCATTCATCTCCTAAAGTTCAAATTTTCTGAGCAAATGTCATATAAAGTCCATTCCATCTTCTGTCTGACTTTTAAGTGCTTACTAATTCAGTATCTATTGCAAACTGCATATGGTAGGAAAAAAATAATGTGATACTCTTCTGGATTCAGAGTAAGGCATCCAAAATTAACTTGAGGAAAATGCCTTTAATTCATCAAAGTGCTTCAACTTTAAGCATAAAAATAACCAATGAATCACATGCTTAAAGTAAGACTCATGTATGTGTTTCTTGCTAAATTAGGCATAAATTATGTCTCCATATCAAACAGCAACAAAAACTCAGTAAAAAGAAAAAACAAAATATACAAAGAAAAGATAACCATGAAAGCTTTGGTTCTGAATCAATGCTTGCTCAGATGTAATACAGTCCACATAAGGTTTGTTTTGTTTTACTCAATCACTTTATTACTTATTGCTCAGTATCAAAAGGAATCAAACTGACATTAATTAAAGGCCATTGTGAGTTGTAGGTAATACTCGTATCATTCTTAGAATAGTATGATGAACATTGTGGGGATAAATTGAAATGATAGAAGACTCAAATAGGGACTCACAGTATGATGCAATCATGTAAACAATAGCACATATGTATAAGTTAATACAGATTTCCTTTGCCTACTTTATAGGCCTGATCAAAAATAGCAGATATTTCAATTCTAACAAATACTTGATTTTTTTTTCTTTGAACTAGTGAATATATATATATGTATATATAAAATCTTATAAAGCAGAGTGGATTAACATGTCTCTACTGCTTTCCTCTTGATCTTTAAGGCTTATCAGAATCCTCTGTCCTCCCACTGAGTTTACTGGTACTTTGGAAAATGAGCTGAGCAAACATTCATTGTTTGCACTGAAGAAAAGCCATTTATAAATTGCTGATATTCTCACAGACGATACGAAATCAGATACTTTTGATCACCCAGAAGGACATGAATTATCGGAGTAGACCATTTGCACTACAAAAGACAACGTTTCAACAGTAAACAGCCCTGTAACTCCTTCCTCTGCAATTAAGTGACATGTAAGAGCTGCAAAATATGTCTCTGAGTGACTGCAGCTTGATCTACCATGTGAGCTTCTGGTCATGTGTAGCATTGCACTGGATTTCTTAAGGCTTTGCATAAGATCAGCTGTCCAACTAGGGCAACCCAACTATGAGACTTGAGCTGTGCAACACAGATTCAAACTGGAAGCAGACTGACAGCATCTTTTTAGAAATTGTGTCAACTTTGCAAAAAGGCTTTTACAAACCTGGCAGCATCTGGATTTCTTTCTGCAGTATTGGCATTTAGGGCATTCATTATGGGCCAATTACAGTAGTGTTAAAGACTGGCATTCAGTATCAAACTGGTCAAATAAGGCATGAATTCATCAGGGAGCTTTGGGATTGGATTTAATGTCTATGTCATAATACATGCTAGGCAGTTTAAATATATTTGGTACAATTAAATTAGGTTCCCTGTCTTGAAAGATCATAAGGCCCCTGATCTACAACAGGATTGGCACCGGCTGACCTGTGTAATTTGGCCAAGATCCATGGATCCCATGGGCTGCCCTCTGGGTACCAAAATGTTCATATGCCCAAAACATATTTGAAGGTGGAGGCTTATGCAGCAGACCAGACCTGGCTGCACTGTCTCACTGAGACTGAAAGGATTTATGGGAGGCTTCCGGTGGTTTATGCCAAAGTGGAATTTATGTCAGTGTATTTACTGCTGAATCCACAAAACTTCTGTTTTAGCAAATGAAAAATATGGCCTTGATGGGTAAAGAAAATGCTAAGACACTCTGTGCCTTTCTGTCATGAGTTTTGCATTTTGGTAATTACGGACTTCACTTCTATGTGCAGTCTGTCCTTTCCTACCATTTTCGGTCTTCCAGTGGGTCAGTTAGCTGTCTGATTTTTTACAAATAAGATTAATATATAAAATATTTTAAGTGCAATAAACACAGAAAAATATAAAACATTTCAAGTCTGTGTCTCTCTCCTGGCATTTTTTTCCCATTTTCTGTCTTACCAGATAAAGGTTCAGGAAACATGGAGAGACACTTCCAAGCAGGCTTCTGAATTGGATGACCGGCTATTTTTGTGACCTATGAGAGCAGTCATCACACCTGATGCAGGCTGAGAGATTTTGTTTGTATACAGAGAAAACAAAGGATACACAAGGGTTGCTACTGTTTTGTGTGGTAAGATGGCACAGAAAGAGTAAGCTGCCAAACCCCAGGGCACAGTGCATTTCTTGGTCTGACGTTAACATGGTGACTCCAAACTGCTTTGTTATGAGACAAAAATCAGGATTAAACGCTTAAACTGATTGGTTGATACTGGGGACAAAACTGTAGAACCACAGCCACACTTTATTACAAGCATTGGACTGAAGTATGAGGACAGTTTGAATGGTATTTTTCCCCCTCCCCCCAAATACACACCTCAAAAAGGTAAGCTGCCCAACAGTTACCTATGACACAAGAACAGGACACGAGTTTAGTTGTTCAGAGCAGCTGTCTGTCTCCATAAGGGTCATAACAGCCATCTTGCACTAGAAATCAGAAATCCTTTTCTTACCATATTCCTGTTAGTTTCCAAGGACCTCTAATTTTCCTGCTGTTTTCTGACTATGTTTTCTTCCAATCATTCCACTTTTCTTATTTCTTAGTGTTGCTGTGGCAGTCTAAATGTCTTTTTCTTCTTGTAGTTGCAGTTTTCTCACAATTTCCCTGAACATCTGCAAGACAGCCCATCTGGGTTGACACAGTGTGAGATGAGGCAGACAGGCATTGCCAACAAAGAGTTCCTGCTGCAGCAAGTGGGCTGTTGAAATCAGATGTTTTCTAAGATGTCTATGGGGACAAAACCTTTCTTCTTCCCACTGTATACTTTGATAAAGCCGTCGTGTTCCTTTTCCGAAGTCACGCAAATCTGAATGTAAAGAAGGTATAAAACCAAAAAACTCTTTGCCATGATCAAGAGACAAATTATTACATGCTATTTAGTACATGGGTTAGACACTCTGCTAGTTACTTCTGTAAGCATATGAATCTTTTGTTTAATTCTCACTGCTTTGACAAGAAACTTTGAACTCATGTATTCAGAGCATTACCATTCCCCCTGCCTCCCCGAAGTGCCACATATGCATGAGAGACATCAAAATCATTAACAACCTTGTAGCAGATCAAAGATTTTGAAGCTTGAATTATGACTTCAACCTACTCTTAACTATCATGATTTACTTGTCTGTATATGAGAAGCATGGGTAATTCAGACCACAGGCTACCTGGCTCCCTCAACAGTTGGTGTTGAAAATAATCTTGATGCCAAGGTGAGTCACACATAGTAGCACATCTGAATGCTGGCATATTCTCTTTGGCATGTTTAAAGAGCCCAGGCACTTCTCAGATGGGCAGTGGGTTATGTTATTTACTCAGCTCTCTCACCAACAGGTGTCTGTGTCTGTTTTGAATACCAAAGTACGTGATATGAATACAGCTCTACAAGTGTGTTTGTAAAACACATGCTCCTAAAGGAGGCAATTACAGTAGAAACCATATGGTCTTTACAATAGTACAAATATGACATCAAGGTAAAGGTTTGTGTTTCCTAAAGACCTTTGCAAACTCATGTACTTCCATTTTAGTGCCTATCCTGGGGCATGTTTGATAACATTTGAGCTATGTGAAAGCAGAGGGACTTAAGAATGAGCACACGAGCATCAAGACACATGGAATTAAGAACTGTTTTCAAACTTCTGTTCCAAAGAAGTATGTATTTCCTATTAATCAATTATGGTTAAAAAGAGACAGAAAACTGATTTTGCTATTGAAACCAACTCACTGATTTCTCATTATTGCCAGGTCTTTTAAGCATTCTGTCTGGACTAACAATCACAAATGCTCTGTCAGATAGCTATTTACAGTGTTTAATTATAATAATTCAGAGACTATGAAATGAACAAAAATGGCTCTAAAATGTTCCTGGCTAAATTAATTTCAGCATGACTGTTACAGATTGCATGGTGATACTTAAATACTACATCTGAATTCTGGGCTGGATTGTCCTCCTTTTGTCACACATATAAAATGTACTAGCAATACTAATGCTGCCAGTGAAAAATGAGAGGTCTTAAGATGGAGCTGAAGTTGCTTCATATTTGCCACCTCCAGTATTTGGAAATGGTCAGGTGCATTTCTGTAGCTATAAACATGGGTTTGGAAAGCAAATGTACTCTTTAATATTCTTACTTAAGCTACCTATGTAATTCTAACTGAATTGCATCCTTGGGGCAGAATTACTGGTCTGTATCTCTGAGAAAGGCTGTGAAAACTTCAATGACAACAGAAGAAGCCTACAAAACAAAACACCAGACTATAAGAATGACTGAGCACAGCAGAGAATCCAAAAAACACTTTAGTTGAAAGAGATAAAGTAAGATATATTCAGAAATAACTTAACTGGGATCTAGTATTATAAAGTTACTTCCCATTCTTTCATCCATTTTTTTCTGTTTCTGAAAAAGAAAGAAAGAAACAAAAAACACACAAAGAAAACAAAACAAACAATTGCTTAGATCCTGACTGTTGGCTGAACTTGTCAACATCTACCCTCAGGATTTTTTTATCCATCAGTCAGCTCTGAGCAGATGGGGGACACAAGCAATCAGGAAACAATCCTTCAAGCTGCCCAGTCATTTATAATTTCCTGTTCTTCTAAGTTCTGTGCTTTGAATTTGAGCTCAAGTGGTATATTCTCTTTGTCACTTTGAATTCACTCTAGTTTTCTGCAGCTGTCTTTTGCTTATCTTCTCTCTCCCATCTATTTAACCTGTATGTCAGCCACAGGCTGGTTTTGATGATCTAGTAATTTGGTTATGAGGACAGCACAATTTTGAGGGCTGTTCTGGAGCCTGCAGCTTTCCATTTCTGATGGCTCCCTACCACACAGCAGGATCCGTCAGTGAACAACACATACTGCTTTCTGTCTTCTGGCACCTCATTCATGTGTGCCTCTTCAGCACGGGTTATCTCTTCTGTCAGCACTCCGAAATCTCTGCCTTCTTGCCAGCCCATGATCTCTTCCAGGATTCCTTGGTGGTTAGGTTTTTCCATTTGAGCCCACTGTGTAATTAATGCTATCCACTTACTCCACGTAGTGTCAGTCACATGGTGTGTAGTGGGAATTTTCCTTTGAACATCCAATGTAACGCAGGTAGCTGTGGTGCCAAGAGGAGCTGCGCTTCTGTACCCACAACTTCTGAAGCAGCTTCAACAACCTCATGTGCCATTAGTATCTCTTTTTTCAGTTGGGGTGTAACTGGCTTCTGATCCTCAATAGCTCCGGCTCCAGAAACCCAGAGGTCAACCTCGAGTTTCTTCTGGGGTTTTCTGCCAGAGGCTCCAGATGAGGCCATGCTTCTCAGCTGCAGTGTACAGTATGTTTTGCACAGCTGGTCTGGTATGGACAGGCCCAAGGGCTACTGCACAAGCTATTTCTTGTTTGATTTGTTCAAAGGCCTGTTGTTGATCGGGGCCCCACTCGAAATAGTTTCTCTTCTGAGTCACTCAATATAGAGGACTCGCAAGCTGATTATAACCTGGAACATGCATTCTCCAGAATCCCATAAGGCCTAGGAAAGCTTGTGTTTCTTTTTTGCTAGTTGGCAGAGACATTGCTGTTATTTTGTTGATCACATCCACCAGAATATGGCAACGTCCATCCTGCCATCTTACCCCCAAGAACTGGATTTCCTGTGCAGGTCTCTTGGCCTTACTCTGTTTAATGGCAAAACCAGCTTTCAGGAGAATTTGGATTACTTTCTTCCTTTTCTCAAAAAATTCTTCTGCTGTGTTGCCCCACATGAGGATGTCATCAATGTATTGCAGGTGTTCAGGAGCTCCCCCTTGTTCCAGTGCAGACTGGATCAGTCTGTGGCAAATGGTAGGGCTGTTTCCACCCCTGGGGCAGTTGATTCCAGGTGTATTGGATGCCTCTCCAAGTGAAAGCAAACTGTGGCCTGCATGCTGCCGCCAAAGGGATGGAGAAAAATGCATTAGCAGTATCAATTGTGGTGTACCACTTGGCTGCCTTTGACTCTAGTTCGTACTGAAGTTCTAGATGTCCAGCACTGCAGCACTCAGTGGTGGCGTGACTTCGTTCAGGCTGCAATAGTCCACCATTAGCCTCCACTCTCCATTAGACTTTTGCACTGGCCATATAGGACTACTAAAGGGTGAGTGAGTCTTTCTGATCACTCCTTGGCTCTCCAGTCAATGAACCAACTCATGGATGGGGAACAGGGAGTCTTGGTTGGTGTGATGTTGCCATTGGTGCATTGTTGTGGTAGCAATTGGTACCTGTTGTTCTTCAACCTTCAGCAATCTTACAACAGAAGGGTCTTCTGAAAGGCCAGGCGGGGTAGACAGTTGCCGAATCTTCTCTGTGCTCAAAGCAGCTACGCCAAAAGCCCACTGGTACCCTTTTGGATCCTTGAAGTACCTTCTCTTGAGGTAGTCTATGACAAAGATGCATGGAGCCAGTCACAATGGGATAGTTTTGCCACTCATTCCCAGTTAGACTCACTTCAGTTTCCAATACAGTTAGTTGTTGGGATCCCCCTTTCACTCCAGAGATACAGATGAGGTCTGTCCCTTGGTAGCCTGATGAAGCTACCAAGGTAGCATTAAGGTACACTGTGTGCCAGTGTCCACTAGAGCTTTGTATTCTTGTGGTTCCATTGTGCCAGGCCATCAGATCCACACAGACCAGTAAGTCCAGTTATCCCTCTCCTCTAGCTGGCCAGAGGCAGGGCCCCTCTAGTCCTGGTTGGAGTGTCTGCCACTTAATTGTTGCAAATGAGAAGCAGAGGTGCCTCCATCAGGGTCAAGAATAACATCAGCCCTTCTACTGCCTCTGGGGAACTGCCCAACAGAAACTGGAGCAGCGTTTTTCTTAGGAGCCCCTCTTCTTGCTGCTGTATTTCCTTGCAGCTCACATACTCGAGCAGCTAGGGTTGAAGTAGGTTCACCATCCCACTTCCTCACATCTTCCCCGTGGTCACGCAGATAAAACCAGAAGGTACCATGTGGTGTATGTCTTGGGTATTCTCTTCCTCAAGCAGGAAAATACTGATTCTTAGTGCTGAAATATCACTTTGTCTGGGTGAGGAGGGATATGCTCATTCTACGAGATGGTCAAGCCTTTGGGAGAGTTTCTCTACAGCTGAGACACAGGCCCATAGCAGAACAGAGAGATTGTCCTCATATTTTTGAAGCTGGCAAGACAGAGTATACACTGTTGGTCCCACCCCCTCCTCCCAATTAAATACTGCCAGTGTACTGGCATGTGATGATGGTGCACTCTGCACCAATTTATGCCACATGGATGTTGTGCCCTGGACTTCATCGGGATCTTGAGATATCTGGGCATTGTCCAAATCACTAAAAACCATCTCCAGCACAGCTAATTCCCGCAGATGCTGGAGACCTTTATCCATAGTGGTCCACTTGCCTATCTGATATACAATATCTTTCTTATGGGGATACATTTCTTTCACAGCTGCCAGGAGTTGCCTCCAGAGGCTGAGAACCTGTGTCCCTCTCCCAATTCCTTTGTCAATTACCATTTCTCTAGAGAGGGATCCCAGCTGCTTGTCTTCATTGCTGTCTAATTGTTGGCTATTGGCCCCACTGTCCCAGCATTGAAGCAGCTAGGTGAGGATGTGTTCACCTGGGCGTCAACCATAATCCTTTCGTATTTCTTGCAACTCACTCAGGGATAGGGATTGGATGGTTTCTATTTCCTTTATGATTTCCATCTCTTCTTCCTGCTGTTTTTGTGATGGCTCTGCTTTAGAGATGCCTGCCTTTTCCCCTTCTCCCTCTGTCTTAGGAGAAGCTTCTTCCCTTACTAAACGAGCTGACCTCCGTTTCCACTGTTTTGACTTGACTGTGGGGTGACTGATACCATAGTTGGTTGGTCCTCTGGGTCAGTCACAGCACGTGTTATCTAGTCATCAGACACAGAGACTTCCTCCCTCTCTTCAAGGTGCTGGATGATTTTAAACAGTGTTTGATAGGAGTAAGCCAGGACCCAGCACAATGCTGCAAGCTGTCGTTTTCCAGCATTATCAGGGTCAGGACATACAACTCTCAAACATTGTATCAGGTTTTTAGGATTTGTTCAGGGGTGAAGTTCAAAATTATTGGAAGAGACACCCGTGACAGGTACCTGCCTATATTCTCCCACACACCTTGCCACCTGCCACAAGACTGTTCCAGGACAAATTCCCGGGTACGCTTTCTAAACAATCGATTAATCTTAGAGAGAAGAGGAAACATATTATTCAGAATTAGAAATAGCAATATATGGGTTACACATGGATATTCAAAATACTCAAAAACTGTTGTAATTAGCCCACTGTGAAAGAAGGAGAAGGTACCATTCCTGATATTATTCATAAACTGACATCCAGAAGAGGAAAGGAAGGCCGTGTAATTCTGAATATTCTCTAAAAGATGGTTTCCATGAGACTCAAATGATAACAGTGCAGAGCCTGAATGCCAGATTAAACTCAAGGCCAGTGCTTGGCAGCACAGCGATTAAAAAAAATGAACACAGATTGTAGCACACTCTCAGATTGGATATAGAGGAGAAAGGAGAACATGACATGGATTACATTACACATGAGCAAACAAGCAAATATTAACAGGACACTGAACATGGTGACTAGCAAGTAAGTGTGTTAGTTGTAAGAGTTTTAATCAATTCTATTGTTATCTCAACCCTTTGTGCCCCACATTGGGCGCCAAAAAGGACTGTGGTGGTTTTACCATGCTAGGCAGCTGAACTCTACCACAACTGCTCTCTCAACCCCCCCTCCTTAGAAGAAGAGGGAAGAAGTATAGGAAAGAACAACTCATGGGTTGAGATAAAGATAATTTAATTAAAGGGAAAAAAATTATTAAGGAAAGATTATTATTAATTAAACAATTTAACTAAAGGGAAAAAAAAGGAAAGGGGAAAAGGGAGGGGGAAAGGGAAAACAAAACAAAACAAGTAATGCCTGTGTGCATGTGCAGAGGAAAGGAATTATTCCCTGCTTCCTACAAATGAGAGCAATGTTTGACCATGTCCTTGAAATAGGGCCTTAATGCATGTAGCCAGTGTTTAGGAGGACAGACCTTTTCACAATGAGAGCCCATCCCTCCCCTCTTCTTCCTTTTTCCACCTTTTTATTGCTGAGTATGACATCATATGGTATGGAATATCCCTTTGGTTGGTTTAGGTCAGCTGCCCTGGTGATGTTCCTTTCTCACTTTTTTGCCCACCTCCCAGAAGGGTTAGAGAGGTCCTAATTCTGTGCCAGCACTGCTCAGCAGCAGACACAACACTGGTGTGATACCACTGCTGTTCTAGCTACAAGTGCAGAGCACAGCACTGTGTGGGCTGTTGCAGGGAGAGTTAGTATCCCAGCCAGACCCAGTACACCAGGTCAAGAGGTCTTCTGTTTGTCTCTAGGAATGACAGGGACACCATGGATTTCTACATCTGCTGCTGTCTGTGCACTGAAGTCCTTGTCTAAGTGAGCTCTGTGGATGGAAATGATAAGTAATTCGGGTTTCATGCCCATTTTTGCACAGTGCAAATGATAATGACAGGTTTTATATCATCAGTTTCACTAGCTTTTGGACCAAGAACACCAGCGTGTTTTACATATGGCACTTATTTAGGGTTTTAAAGTTGATGTGGATGCATAATGGGCTGTGCTCGGGTTGTAGGTCCTTGCAGAATTTGTGTGCCACTCAGTGTCTCTGAACGAATGTCCCTGTTGAGAAAGACTGGCATCAGTGCAAATCAAAGAGGTGGAAAAAAGGGCCCTTTTTCCTTCAAGCCTAGCTCTCAAGAGCAGCATCTATTGCAGGGGAGCACAAGAATAACTGCAACTTCACTTTCTGAGCTGGGTTTGTGTCAGCAGTGCAGCTGATTTTCAAAGGCAGCTGAATCATGCTTTTAGAAATTCAGTTCCTTTTAAAGTACTTCAGGATGTACAGTGTGGGTACCTAAAATAATTCCCAGGCACTGAAAAACCAGATACCAACAAAGCACCCTGACTAATCAGAAGACCTGAGCCTGTTGGATCCCCTAAGCTGCAATCCTGCCCTGTTGAGCCCAGCCTCAAGGTTGGGAGCCTGTGCCTGAATGTGTCCATTCCCAGGCTCTCCTCAGGTGGCTGGATCAGGCGTACAAATAGCTGCTTATATACATGTACCTAAAAGTTACGTTTTTTGAAATATGGGTGACCAGGAGTTGGGGGATGCCTCAGGGACGGCAAGGCTGACAGCTCTGGTTTAGAGGCTATGGCCATCACAGCAGCAGAGGACTGTTTGCAGTCACTGCAGAACCTGGATGGGAGATGCTTTCTGCAGTGGGGCTAGTTTACCTCAGTAATATTTAAAAACCACATTCATTGCAAAAAGTTGCACTGACCTTTACATAAACTCACAGTCCACATTTGGATAAGGCAGTTTCTGACTGGCAATCTTGTTACAAATGTGGTTTGGGGTTATTTTTGTTGCACAAGAGCACTTGTGCAATGTAAGATCAATTGAGTTATTTAATCACAAAGATCTAATCCCTAAAGTGGTTTATATTTGTGAGCCTGTAAACATCAGAAGAGATGCCAATGAAGGGTGTGAGTAGTTTTTGTTTGTTTTGTTTTTGTTTTAAAGAGTTTATTTCCTTTATTTAAATAGGATGTTAGAAGAGGAGTGAAAACAGACATTTAGACAATAGACTATTATGACTTCTTTAAAAATAAGGATGATCAAAAATCTTAGAGGCATTTTAAAAGAGAGGCTCTTCCAAAACCTGATGATACATTAGATACAACTTTTCAAAATGGTGACTTTTTTTTTTTTTTTTGGTGAAAAGAGGTGAAAACAGAGCCTGTAGGTACGCAAAGACACATTTGTATAATATGAGGATTCAGGTAGACTAGAGCAAGAGTTACAGGCTGGAGAAAATTTTATATATCCAAGTGAAGCTGCAATCACAGCTGGAAACTATGTAGACAGTATTGTGTGTGGGACAGCTTAAAAATATTAAAACAAACAAACAAAAAACATAAAATGGCCAGTTTTTTTTTCCCTGTTAAGAACCCTACTTTATTGATATCAGGGGCTAAGTCTGCCTCTCTCTTGAAGATTTGTGATTGAGCCCAGTGGTGCCCAGTCACCTTCTGAATTGGTTTCAGGAACCACAAGTCTGCCGCTGAACCCTAAACTCCAAGATGCTGGTGTCTCTGAAGCAGTACACTTCTTATTCCCCAGGCCGAGTTCCATATTCCATAATGAAACTTTCAAGGAATCCTTTGTGAAGACTAAACCATGCATATTGCACAAGATGTGCAAATGTGCTGTTTTGTTTTTCCCTGAGTGCTGCTCTCCTTGAGTATTGGCTTTGCCAGAAAGGTCCACATGAAGCCGAAACCCAACATGTTCTTCACAGGACATGAAAATACCAAATGATTCCAGAGGAAGCCTCACCCACTGTGTTTCAAACTTTGAAAATGGCTCTGCTTGCCTGAAATGGCTTTTCTTAGGTATTGTTGATGTGCTTATATTCCTTTGTGTAAAGAATACCCATCATTTTTTGAATCATGCTTTATAAGTATAGACTCTCAATCTGAGAATATTCATGTAAGGTACAGAGGAGATAGAGAACTGCAGTATAAACTATGGATGTTATCAAGCGATATACTGAAAATTCATATTACTGTCACTGAATGTTTTTTCCTGTTGGTATATCTTCCCTGCCTTCATTGTATGTATGGCCCTGGCCCCTCTAAAAGCCCTGCAGAATTTTCCCCAGTGAATTAACACAGTAAAATGAAGGTGATCTGCCATAAGAATAGGAATACAGGAATTTATTAGATGAGTTAATGAGTTTTTCTAGCTAAAGTGAGACTTGACAGGAATTGGTAGTAATGAATGATCTCTCCTTCTTGCTAATTTGAAACAAGCCAGTGCTTTGCACATAGTACATATATTGTGCTCATGAGGCTCTGGACACTGTGCCCAGAGAAAGCAAAAAAGCCTGCTTATATCCCACACATATTTCCCAAATGGAAATGGAATATATATTTTTTTTTTTCCAGAAGTCCTATTCAGATGATTTTTTTAAAACTTTATATGCATTCCATGCTGTTCACCTCTCCTAGCAGGAGAAATAAATGATGGGAAAAGAAAGGACAGAAAATAAGAGAAGTGTCTGAAGAAAGAAGAAAGGAAAATTGTCTTTGGAAATATAACATAAATTTTTAAAGTACAAAATTCCCAGTAAAAATTATTTTTTTTTCCCACAAGAATTGTTTTTCCACAGCAAAAGAAAAGTTGTTCTGCTAAAAAAAAAAAAAAAAAAAAAAAGACAATAAATTGTGCCATTCAGGAAATGATCTCTGAGGCAGGAACATGTCCTGCAGGCTGGGTCATGGAGTCCTTGTGCTCCTGCCTCCATGCTGCTGCTGCACACTGGTCCTGAGTAGGCTGCCAGCTCCCACTGGAGACTACTAGGGAGCCGAATCCCTTCATGGAGCTACAGGGGGAGGCAAATGACTTTCTGGAACTCAACCCACTTAGAAATTACTCAAAACGTCTTTGAAGCTCTTTCAGTGTCCCCTCTTTGCATAATTTGTGTGAGGGTGGAGCAGGCTTTGTTGGCTCCACTCCTTTTGTCTCAGTGCTCTGCACTCAAATGCTGGTGCAGCCTGATCTTTGTCCCCTGTTTTACACCAAACATCTATTTCCTTTTCTTTCTCTGAAGCCTCTCCCACCGTGGAGCAAGAACATATTAGCACTCGCTTTCACCCTCAGCATTTTTATGGATTTGAGATAGATGGGGTTAAATAAGTTTGCTAAAAAAAGGAGGGAGTAGACAGACAGGATGGATTCATCCCCTTTTTGCCTGCTCCTTTATAAACCTATTAAGAACTAGGGACAATCTGAAGCCCTTGTGTTCAGATGCAGCTGCCAGACCTTCCCACTTAAAAACTGTGGTCTTCTGAGAAATGAGGCAAGAAACTGTGCCCTTGCTGTCTGCAGAAGCAGCCACTCTGACAGAGAGAATATGGTACGTCCACCGACAAGGAAGGACTCAGACTGTGACCATTCCCTCACGCTGGCACACCAATTTCCACACTCATTTCCCCAAGCTCTGCCTTTGTGCTTGGTTTATACTAGAGCACAAAGGGTGCCAAACCTACAGTTCTGCTTTTTTTTTTTGATTTTCCCTGTGTGTGTGTATATATAAACAATCAGAAGAAGAGCTGGGTTAAAAAAAGAAAGAAAATTAGGCACCTTATCTCTTTCTAGCAACTTCAGGGCTGCCAAATGTAATAAGTGCACAGGAGCAGTTAAAATATATTCTGGTTATTGTATTGCTATGCCTTCCTTTAAAAGCTGCATACTGGACTGTTAGCACTTGTACGTTTTGCTATGCCACAAGGCAGCTGCAAAAGTACAAGTTAACCTTATCTACCCCTGTAATGAAACATTACAGAGGTTCTGCATGAATAAAATTATGGTCCTGGAGTCCACTCTGGTTTTTGCTCTACTTATATTAAAATCAGTGGCTTTCCAGGCACTGTAAGGCAACCACCTCCTGGTAATGTGACATAAATCACCTGAGGAAAGGAAATGCCTAAAGAAGTGGAAGAAAGCTGGACTTGACAAGAAACTGAGAAAAAGCTGGCTTCCTGTTTCATCAAGGTGTTGTAGAACCTAGGCTGTATACGGCTGTTAGTCAGCAGTCCTCCTATTTACATGAGCTTATGCCCCAAACTTGACTGTCCCTTACTACATATTTTGAGCTATATTCTTCTCTCACTTTACCCCAGCAAGCATTTATTGCAGCATCACTAGTCTTGACATTTGAATGTATTAAAAGTCCAGTAATAATTGTCTTTAAAGATGTACTTAGAATCAGATCAAAGGCACACGACAAAGTGGTGGCCGTAGCTTTTATGTTGTGAGCCCACCTAAATAGCACAAAGTAGAAGCTGCTGAGAATTCAGCAGGATGAATGGACCCTGCAAATCTTCTCTGATTGTGGTGTACTATAATTCAGAGCAGCACTTGTAGTTTAGAATAAATTATGACTTGTAGAGAGGATGTGTAAGTGGTATCACAAGCAATTAATGATTAGAGATATTTTGTAACCAGTTAGTAAGGGTTACATTTAAGATTCAGAAGTTTGTTCAGTGCTGTGTTAACTCTGCTCCTGCTGAAGCTGAAACAATGCACTGTGCAAAATATTTAGGTAAAGTAAGGTCTGGGGAGGGAGCTAATGTATTTTATTAGATTAGCTCTAATGGTATGGAGAAAAGCAGACCATTTGTCAGGCCGTCAAGGTCTACTTCTAAGACTCTGTTTTCAAGCTGTTCTTCTGAGGTCAGCAGGTGAGTGACATGTAAAGCATCTTTATGAACAGCTGTGAGACTGAAAATTTAGGCCACAATAGGCAGGGAGTACGTGTTCACACAAGGCCAATGCTGCTCTTAGCTTGTTGCTAGACTATTACCCCATCAATAAAAAATCTTGAATATGTAGTTAAATTGCAATGAACAGTATCTGCTTGTGCTCAGTTTAGACAGCTTTCCCTCCAGTCATAACAGACTGCTGGATGCTCAAGCCTCATGGGGATCCAGCCCAGGGGATCCCCATGCAGTTACCTGGTTCTCTTTCAGAGTTATCTGTCCCTGCTCCTTGCAGCCAATGAATGTCCTGATACACCTGTAGATCTTCTCATCATGTTGCACTCTCTGAACAAAGTTAGCAGGAAAAAATCCAGTTCTGTCATCAATTTTTCCCTGTGGAGAAAACATATTGACAGAAGAAGTTTATTAACACCTGGAGTTTTAATACAAGTTCAACATTGAAAATATATTATAAAAATATATAATATATATATTTATATATAATTTATATATATATATATATATATATATATATATAAATTATATTATATTATTATATTATATATATATATATATATTATATTATATATATTATATATATATATAATATATATATTATATATTATATATATAATATATATATTATATTATATATATTATATTATTATATTATATATATATATATATATAATCGATATATTTTTATATATATATATATATATCCCTCTGGAAACAAGATACATAGATACAAAATAATTAGCACATACCTTCCACCAGTCTTCATTGGAGTCTTCCAGAAGAGTGATCATATCCCCTGGCCTGTAATTAGAAGAGGGAAAGTGGATTAAGATGACTCAATAGCTATGCTGCATCAGCTCCCACAATTAGCTTCTAATAGGGAGGCGGTCCTTCCTTGGTCATTTTATCTGAGCATTTACTGCAGGTAGACTCAACGAGGCAGCAAGGTTTTATTAAATCATATTCATAATGTAGGAAAAGAGTCTGTATAATGAGGCTAGATCTTTATTGGGAGATGACATCTTCTATGAACTAGAATTTTTATTTCCTGTTTAATAAGAAACTGTTTAAAATACAGTCTCTATTTGTTACAGGCATTGTCTTGTTATTTCAAGACATTTCCCATTGTTGGGACACACTACTTTATCATCTGTGTTTTCAAGCTGTGATTGCAGAAGAAAGGCAGCAGGAAAATATTTCTATTTAACTGACAAAGGCAATTAGTCAGCAGGAAATATAATTCTGCTCAGGAATGTCTTTTTGATTTGAATGGGACATATTTACCTTTATAATGCACGGTGCAGGGTTGTAATTGCTAAGTATCAACATCCAGCTGACTAGTTCCAAAGCAGAGCTAGGAGAATAATTTGGCTGGAAATGCTGATAGTGAAATGTGCCAAGCTGATTTTTTACAGGTAGTTGAACAATTATTTGACCTCCTTCCCCTCACTGGTAGCACTTCATCAATGTTATTATGTAATTATAATAGTGCTGTGTTGTAGAAAATAAGTGGAAGCCCATTTGCAAATGGATTAACCTCAGAAATCTGTCTGCTTGATAAGAGGTATCTCTTTGATCTTAAAAAAAAATTAATGGTTGACCCCTAATTATTCAGCTTTCCTTGCACACTGTGTTAGGATTATTGTGTCACTGAGGTATCAGCAAAAGAGCTTGCATCACATCTGAAGTAAGTGATGAACAGAGGGTCCAGTTTAGTGGGCTCTCACAGAGTACACATAGAAGATACAGTCTTCTCCAGATGGAGGTGGGAGTAGCAGTGGACCTCTGGTCTACTTGCCCAACAGTTATCACTGCTGCTTATGAATGGAGAAACTGGCATTTAGTCTTTCCTCTAACACTGGGATCTGAACCAAAATGTTCTGATTTCAAAGAAAGTTGTTAATCAATAGGGCAAGAGGGTGGGATTTTCCTCAATCCTTCCTCAGGAAGCTGTTCCACTATGTTTGGAATAATTAGATGTTACTGCAGTGAGAAAGGAAGCTAGAGAAAAAGCATGACTTGGTACCCCTGTGGTAAAAGACTTCTTCCATGGTAAAGGACATCCAAGTCCTTTATTCCAGTCAACATTTAATATAAAATACTTAGGTTTTGTATGAGCCCACTTCAAAACAAATAGGCTGTAATGTCACTGGTGCCCTTACACTGCAGTGGGGAACATTTTCAAAAAGAAGGATTTAGGGAACTCCATCCTCCAAAAGCCTTCCAACCTTGTGGCTACAAGAAAAAATAAGAAAAACAAACAAACAAACAAAAACACAACACAACCAAAAAAAAACCCAAACAAATAAAAAAAACATTTCAGGCTGTCGGAGACAGAGGGCAACTAAACCTAAAGTTTTCCATGTCAGCGGTCTGAGCACTGAGATTTTACATGCAGGACCTGAAAAGTTTACTTTCTGATTATTTTAGTACAAGACTAACATAGATGTATCTAATCTCCCCAGAAGGATTCACAAATAGAAGTCTCAAGTGAATCTATATTACTTTTACTGCCTAGACTTAGGCTGCTAAGTGCCTGAAAAGAGGTAACCTCCTTGGTGATTACTGCTGGTTGAAATGTCTCTCTGGCCTTATCCTTCTTCACAGCCCTGGACAAGTTGTTTGCTCAACATCAGTGCTCTAGATTTCAGTAGGTGCCAAGGTAGATGTTCATCACTTCAGAGTCTGAAACACAGGGGTGCATGTCTCCAGGACTTGCTCTAGGCATTGTAAAATAAGGCTATCTCTTAGAATAAACTTATTATTGGGATATCCCATTTTACTTATGCCAGTTTTGGAAAACTATGCTGGCTGCTCCCGCTGTTGAAAAAGAAATCACAGCTGTGTCAAATACTAATTACTGATGTCACCAGGGCTGGTGCCTCTCAGCTGCAGCAGTCTGCCACCCATTGCATCCCCTCTGACATGAGCTCAGACTTCCAGAAATCTCCCCTAACTCTTCATCCCAGCTCAGTTCCTTCCCCTGCTAGTTCTTGTCATTCTGTTAGGCAGGATCAGTGTCCAACTGGTCCCTGACTCGGGGTCCCAGGACAGGGCGCGTCAGTCTTAACGGTGCTGCTATGCTGAACCCATCTCATGTGGGTTAACTCAACTATGTTAAATAAAAAGTCATTCAAACAACCTGAATCCTGCCTGGCTCTGCAGTCACCAAACAGCATTTTGGTGCTATTGGCAGCATGTATGTAATAGCGTTAATCCATCCATTACTAATTTATGGCCATGGAACAAACAACATTGGTGTAGCCAAATGACACAAGTCCAAATTGAGACTGGTGTCTCAGTGGAAGAATTGTCATGTCTAAAGAAATGCTAACAAAGCAGACTGATAGGGAAACTTGTTATTTATGCCTTACATCCCACCCATTCTTTCCAGAGCAATGAGAAGCTGCAGCTGGGAACACCAAAAAGGCTTTCTGTGAAGGAGGTGCTGACAACAGGGACATTTCTCTGGCAACTTCCTACATTCTGTGGCATGTGCATGTTTATTTTTATGCAGGGGATGCCTTGAAGAGAGTTGACACATTTAAAGTCAACAGCTCTAGCAAGGTCCTGCAAAATGTGAGGAGCATGAGTCAAGCTAATTGTACCCAAAGGAAAGATGGCCTTGCACTTCAGCAGGTTTGGATTACACCTTGCAGCAACTGGTGCAGAACTGAGGCAGGAAGTGTTAAAAATGATAATTAACAAGGTTATTTTGCAAAGCTTAGAATGCATCTTTCTGGTGAAAACATTGCAATCCAGCAGCTGGACATCATTTTTTTAAATTTATTTTTTTCTCAGATATAATATGAATATGAGGGAAAATTAAACAGGACTATTAAAATGTTCATCATTAGCATGAGAACTGGTGAGGAATTCCTAGTTGAAAACTTCTGTTTGAAAAAAAAAAAAAAAGGCAACTGAAAACTGAATGTTTTCTAGCTGAAAGCCATCTTCCTCCTGAAGTGATGTAGGTGTCCTTGAAACATTTTATCTGTTGTGTCCTTGCCAAAAAATTGGTCGCCAGCTTTGCTTCTATGAGAGTGTGAGTGGTTTCTATGAGTTTCTATATTAAAAAAATGTCTAGAACAAATGTCAGAATAAATTCTCCCTTCTTCCAAACACCCTTTTTCCCCTATCACCTCCCTAAGTCATATGTAACCATATAAGTATCAGTTTGCTTGGGTCAAATCAACTAATAAATATTTTGGGACTTTACCTCATCTCTAAGTCTTCATTTTCTTGTGGTACAAATTTGTACAAGGCAACATAAGTGTTCATTTGTAGCGTGCTTTTATAAAATGGTCCCTTTAAGAAAAAAGATAAAGAGAAAATGTAAATATCTGTCCTTTACAGAGTTAGAAATGAGGTGCAATATGTACCGATATCTGGCGCTTATTGATGTGTAGGAAAACTCAGGAATTTGGTTGCCTTTGTCACAGTGAGGAACCAGAGCCTGGTCTTCCAAGAGATGAGACAGAATCTCATTGCTTTCACATCTTGGAGGACTGTCACCCAGAAACACCGTTAGCCACTAAGGCCATAAATGTCTTCATGTATATGACACAAGATTCTCTGAACACCAAAATCCAATTTCAGGCTTCCAGAGGAGACAAGCAGAAATCTGAACAAGTTGGTCTTTTGGTCAAGCTCTTAAAAATAAGTCTGTCTTTTGCTCTCTGTTAATGTATGAATGTTGCAAGTCCAGTAATATATTACTGGCATTTTTATGATGTGTCTATTATACAGTCCTCATTATGGATGAGCTAGAGCTGTACAGTGCATAGCTCCAATGAGCAGAGAGGGAAAATCACTTTCTTAAACACCTCCTCTTCTCCACTGGAAATCTGGAGGGAAAAAAAAAAAAAAAGCACCTAAAACAAAGTCTGGGTAATTTTTCAGATTGTGTCAGGCCTGTGATTTTTATGTTACTGCAGTTCCGTTGTTATGACATGGCCTCCACAGTGGATTTTTTGTGTTCACAATGTCAATTTGTAATAAACAGAAGAAAGAACACAAAAGGCTCCATAATGGGTCAACCAAAGAGGCATCCAATCTAGTATACTGCTTCCAACTGTGGTCAGTGGCCCAGAAATGTTATAATTATGTGACAGTCAGATACTGACGCTTCCCCATAATAGTGCCCCAGCAGTTGTACTACAATTCCACAGTCTAAGGTAAATTCACAGCTGTCTGTAAAAATAAGCTTTATATATGTCTTCCCATTCCCATTGCATTCTTAGAAAAATTTTGCCCATACCGGGGAATGTATATTTTTTGGTTCTTCTCCAAAGTGTTCTGTGCCATTTTCAGAATATGTAAACACTGAAATAAAGCAAACATATGACATTTTAGGAATAGGTTAAGGCTCTTCACCTCATCAGAACCAGCTTAGTTTTGTTAAACTCTTCCTTCCCCCCCCTTACTTTCTTTGATCCCCTGTGCTCTCCTCTGAACCTTTTTATACCCCCAACAAAACCAGGTATCCCACTAACCTTGGCTCATGGCTCAAAACAATCTCTTTCCTGAACAATTTACAATCATAATAAATAAGCCATTTTTATCAGATGAATATGCATAGGTACAGCATAGAACCTAAGTCCCCCAATTGCATTGCTACTTAAAGCCCTGCAGCCTTTTCTTCACACTCAATGCTGTATTTTCATGTTTAGGACCAGCAGGATTTCCATTTAAAAGCAACTGCAAAATCTGATGACCATATATGAGTGATACTGAGGGAAGTTTGTAGCCAACCCTGCTTCTGGACCCTCTGTCCCTGAATGTTTGAGAGGCATTGCCCTCTCTCTCCAGTAGACCCTGCCTGGGGACACTAAATACGCTGCCTCTCCCTCTGATTTCATAGGGGTACTTGATGTGTCTTTAAGTCGAGATGGGTTATATGAGATACAGGCCTGTATGTTCGGAAATTTGCTTCTAAGTTATTAAATCAGAAACTTATGGAGGCAGCATCTAACAGTACCTGATACTAATCAGTTACGCAGTATTCGTAATTGCTTTGTGAGCTGACAGATGCCTGTCTTCACTTATGTCCCTGGAAACACCACAGTGGCTTTATTACATTCATTGAATCCCCCTTCACATTTGAGAAATGACTTGGTGTTTTCTGGATAAAGTCTGAGTATTATTTTAATAGCTGGAGTCTTTCAGCAGCTAGTACCATCAGCTTCTCCTCCCACCATTTACACCTGCAGGTGTTTCAAGCAGAAGCTGTATTTTGTAGTCTCTAACAACATTTTGCAAATCTCAGAAACAGTAATAAGGACCAGGCTTATTGCTTGAGTTTATTTTCTTTTTGTTTTGCTGTGATATTGCTTCATGTGTTCAGAGAAAATAAGTGGCTCACTGTGCACTTCACCAGGTCTTGTCACAGAAGGACACTGACCCTGCACACTGTCACCAGCACCAGAAGGGGGAACCTTATGAAAAAAAGAAGAAAAAAAAAAAAAAAACAACCAAACCAAACCAAACCAAAAAACAAACAAACAAACAAAAACAAACAAACAAAAAACAAAAACAAAAAATCCACCACCAACAACAAAAAAAACACTTTGCAAAATCTTAAAGCAGAGAAGTATACGGGTAGCTGGCATGTGTATAAAGGGGTATAAAGTGCGCACTGGCAGTGTTTAAATCCTACTCAAATTTCTATGCCTTTTTAATTTTTTTTAATCATTATTTTTCTTTTGGTAGAGGAAAAGGAGATAGGAAAGCAAATTGAACAAGTCCTGGTAAATGAGTTGAGTAACCAGGAGCACTTTGGATTTGCAGAAACTCTTTCATCAGGGTAAGTGGATGTACTGCAGCACAGCAGCATGTTCAGGGTAATTTCTGCTCAGTGACAGAAAATAAAGCCTGGTTACTAACATGTTTTGTGAGCCGTGGTGCTGACCCAGGTGGTGGGGAGGGGTCATGGACCATATCCTTGTGTATACAGAGAAGTGCCCACCAAACCTGGCTTTGCCAGGAAGAAGTCCCACATTTCCTGAAATCCCTGTTGATAACAGGCTCATACACACAATTTAAAGTACATTTTGGCCTGTGGAACTTCTGTTACAGATGGCAATTCACAGTAATGATGGAGTGTAACTGGCTTAGAGGAGGCTGAAGGGCTGGAAATTAAGTATGTCATCTTACAGTTGTAAACTAGATAGCTTTGCTGTATAGTTCGTGTGCCAGGGCCTGAAAGACACCATCTTCCCTTGAAGTTACTGTCATATGTCTACAGGATTGATTACATTGCCATGCATGTGCTGAGTCCTTTTTGCTGTTCACTGTTCTCATTGTTCCCATTAAACAAAGAGGCTCAAATGTGCATATTCCTAAAATCTTATTTCCAGAAGTCAGCTTTTTTTTTTTTTTTTTGAAAGAAAAGAAGTGGAATGGACCTGATTCATCAAGGCATTAATGTGGAACCATCTGCTAAAGAGGCAGTGGACAACTGAGGAAAAAGGAGTGGGAATCACCCTGTAGCAATATTCTGAATTTACTTTGTTACATTTTTAATCTCTGTTTAGCTCATGGTCTCTGGATATTGGAAGGAGGCACTTGAATCTGAAAGGCATACAGCTATGTAATTCATGTCTCCACAAAACAGAAATCCACCTATTTTCATATTTGTTTGCCCTAGCAGCAGAAGACCAAAAAAAAAAAACAACCAACCAACCAACCAATCAACCAAACATTTCCATAGTTTGTGCAAATAGTACAGGCAGTTTATTAAAAATCTACCAAGGGGAAATTTTTGGAGTGACTTGTGCATAATTTATACCCTGAGCCTCTGAAGGATGGACTGTAAAAAAGCCAGTAGTGATCAAAGGAATTGTTAATGTGCCACGGAAGTTATTTGGAGGTTTGACACATGCTTGGTTTTTAAACTAATCTCTTGTAGTAAGTTCCTTGAATGCCTCTTAGTGCATTAAGTGAAGGCAGATCTCACAGAAAAAAGTATCTTTGGATTTCAGAAATGAAACTCCTGTTCAACAATGAAAAAAAAAGTTATCTGGAAACTCAGACAGGGCCAAATTAATCTCAGGTGGGCAGGATTACAAAGTGTAAAGCAGTATGAATTCTTTATCTTTAACCAGGTCAGAAAAACTTACACTTGCGAGATGGAAAAGCTAAATAAATTGTCAGAAGAGAAAAGATAATGTGGATGGGATGTTTACAGAATGAAAGGGAGGAAATGACTGAACACAGTGAAGAGAAGTGATGGCACCATGTGGAAAGTAAAGGAATGAGGAGGCGGTAGCATAAAGGGGGAATAGACAGCTAAAGCTGGCATTTCACCTACGTATATTACCAGCTGCACTTAAGGATCATGGGGGTCTAACAGAAAAAACCTACGCTCACCGTGATTTATTTTTGTAGCGTACATCTCATGTGAGATTCAGCAAAGTAGACTCCTTGTGCTCTTAGAAAAGATTCGATAGAAGTGCTTCAAACCTGTTTGTACTTATTGCTTCCCTCACCACGCACCTTACCATTCAAGAAGAGGGTCACGAACACTACCCCGCAGTGTCTGAGATTTCACCCCTAACTCTTAAAAATCCCATCACATCATTGCAGTAAAAACATTACTCTCACTGCAAAGTAGACAAAGGAGTTGGCTACTAATATTACTGGGGCACATACTGTCGTTGTACTGAGAAGCTGCAATTATAATCAGGATTCATTGTGATGGATATTTTATAGACATATGGATATTATATGATTCATTTCCTACCCCAATAAGTTTATGTTATATAGAGATATGTAGACAAGTTAGACTTATAGAAAAAGAAAAAAATAAGGTTTATTTTTGTTCCCCTTTACCAATGTGGAACTGAAGCTTTTAAAGTGATTACAGCAATGTTCATGAAGCACAGGAGACAGGGAACGGACCTGAACCTTGTCTCATGTCAGGACACAATAAATTAAGAAAACCAGTGGCTTGGATTTCATCTAACATTCAAAACAAATCCCTTAAATTCTTTCACCAACTACTTGTGCCACCCACTTCCCCCTTCTAAAACCAGAATAGTGCTGAAACATAGATATTCTATAAAAAAAAACATCCAAAATAGGTTGCATACATGTCTGCATAAGGCTAATACATCTGAAGATGCTATCCAGGAGTTGGACTTGATGATTGTTATGGGCCCCTTCTAACTCAGGATATTCTATGATTCTATGATCCTGGCCTGGGAGCACTCACCACTGTTGCTGCGTTTCCTGCTTATGTCAAGGCTGCTGTCGGCTTCCTCAGGAACTTCTGCCAGGTCAGCTGTCTGCAGGGACAGAAAGAGGAAATGAGATGGGAAAAAACAGAAAAAACAAGTGTCAAGGTGAACTAGGACCACACATGAGCCTTTGGGAAATGCAGCATTTGGGCGCTATCAGAGCAGAGCAAGACAACCTGATGGGTTTGCACAAAACATTTTATCTGGTGGTACACAACAAATACCCTACTCCACAGGAAGTAGTAAAAGCCCAGAAAGAACTCCAAAACAGATTTCCAGCCTGGAGTAAAAAACTTTTTCAGTGAAAAGTGAAGTGAAAGTTAAGGAAAAAATGACTATATGCTAAAAAATGTAGTTGTCTTTATATAATAGAAGGGATTTTGTGGAATTTGTAGATGATGCAAGTTTTCCAAAAAGCTGTCTACAGAAGAAACTGGCCATTAATTGAAACTATTGACTATCAAATTATTAACCTTAAATATTTTTTTTCAGTAAAATAACTGTAGCATAAGTGTGGTTTTAATTTTGTTAACATGTTTTGAAAGAAGGAGCTGGAGAGTGATGGAGTTGGTGAAGTCAGTTTTGAAATATCTGCCTTTTTCTTTCATCTGATTGGTATAGTTAGAGGCAAATTAAACCAAAATATTGTTGTTAGAATTACTATGATTTCTGATGTGTACAATATTAATGTCAATTGCTATTAGGGACCCATTGTTCTAGGATATAGGGAAATATGGGATGACAAAATCCCAAGCGTTGGTTTCTCCATGTATAGCCTGAGAGGAACCACAAGCTACTCCAAACAACTCTGTCTGAATCTGACCTTACAGAGCTTCAGTTTCTGAACTCTACCCCCATGACTTCTTTTGGGTAAAACATCTTTTATAACTATACTAAAAAACAAACAAACAAAACTTTACACTGAAGAGTGAGACAATGTTTCCAGTATGAAAAACTGCAAGTCCTTATATGCTCCTAAGCTTTATTTATTTATTGTTAACAGGATTTTAAGTTAAATCCTTCCACGTGTCTTAATTATTCTATGACACTCTAGAATTACACTGTATACACAACTCTATTCAGTGATTTGTAGACCTTTGCCTGAATTTCAGGAAGAAAAGCCAAATGACAAACATTCATTGCCTTTGTTCAGGGAGCAAAAATCAGAATTGCTTTGCAGCCTTTTATATTATGTTTTCCTTTCATTAATGCTGACAACAAATATTTTTTTTTAGAAAGTACTTTAGCAATTTAGTATATTTCCTGTAAATTTATTTCCAGTATCAAGAACTTTCCTAGCTACTTCTCAACCCAAGTATACTGATGAATGAAGGAGTTAAGAGTAGATTTATGCCACAGGCATCCTGTGATTATTTTGTTTCCCTTGCTGTTTTCACAGCCTTATATTTTACTGCTCTGTTAAGCATTGTTTTTAGACTCAAACTTTTGGACCAGGCCATGCTTGTCTTGCACCTTGCACAAATGGGTCACCCCTGGATAAGAAGGCACTGCAATAGAAATGATAACAAGGAGTCAATGTAGAACAGATCTACGGATTTTCTAATCACTGTGTGGGGAAGGGAAAGACCGTTTTTGTTGAAACAGTACGGGTACTTTTCAGTTCATTGCTATGGCATAGTCTTCTTAGACTAGCATCAGAATTCTTAATTAGCTTCATACTTTGTTGGGTACTACTGCATGTGGGATGTGCAGTGACTGTCTTTTCAACATATATATCATCTGAAACCTCAGGCATGCCAAAGGACTAACTCAGTTAAGAGTTATATGACAAAGGGTCTAATAGAAATCACAGAGGTACAAAGCTGCTTTTGAGAGGAGCTGATCCCCCAAACACTAACAAGAACTGGAATCACATTTACATCACCCCAAGTGACTTTATAAATGTGGGTTGCAGAAACACATTTTGAAGGAAGCAGTAAGTACTAAATCTGGAACATATGGCTACTTTCTTTTACAGGAAGTGCAGAATCTGGGCTGAAAATCATAGTGGGTGCATCCACACTGCTTAGTTGTGTTAAAAATACCTTGGCTAATTCAGAACAAGACAGTATCTCTACACTGCACAGGCATGAGCTTCAATCCTGGAAGCTGTAGAGGCAAATCCCAGCTCCTGGCCTTTTAACTAGCCTTGGCAGGTGCAGCTATACTGCTCTGACCATGAGCTAGCCCTTTGCTGGCTTGGACACACCTGCAAGGTGCAGTAGGTTCCCAGATGTCACCATATCCCTCGTGTCCATAGTTTGGTCCCACAGCAGAACCCCAAAGCAGTCCCCAGCTCCCAGGACTGGGGCATGGATGAGCCACAAAGGCCCAGTGATGCTGTGAGCCTCACCGCTGCATTGCTGCTTCTATTTTCCAAGGAGTAGAGCAGCACAGAGTTGAGGAAGTACTGGGGAAGGATTTTAGTCCCTATGTGTTGTTAACTGCACAGACAGTTAGCATGCATACTCCAGTGCATTTTTACCTGGGTTCTAAGGGCTCTGTGTCACTCTCTGCTCTGGATACTGGTCAGTGCCTGCTCCTTGGTGACACATAATGGCTGTGAAGCTCTATGGCCCCATCGTTTTGGATAGGACTGGGTCTGCCCCTGGTTTTTATCCTTGATTTAGTCCA
The DNA here is from genome assembly GCF_963932015.1 of Anas acuta. Classification (NCBI taxonomy): domain Eukaryota; kingdom Metazoa; phylum Chordata; class Aves; order Anseriformes; family Anatidae; genus Anas; species Anas acuta. The sequence continues at coordinate 66,264,886 of NC_088980.1, forward strand.
CAGGCTTGCACTGGCAGAATGTATGGTTTCACGTCTGTTTATTCACAGAATCACAGAACTGTAGGGGTTGGAAGGGACTTCGAAAGATCATCGTGTCCAACCCCCTTGCCAAACAGGTTCCTCGGAGCAGGTTGCCCAGGTAGACATCCAGACAGGCCTTGAATATCTCCAGAGAAGGAGACTCCACAACCTCCCTAGGCAGCCTGTTCCAATGCTCCGTCACCCTCACCATGAAGTTCTTTCACATGTCAGTGCGGAACTTCCTGTGCTCTATCTTGCAGCCATTGCCCTTTGTCCTATCCCCACAAACCACTGAGAAGAGGTTGGCTACATCCTTCTGTCCTCCACCCCTCAGATATTTATATACACTGAGGAGATCCCCTCTCAGTCTTCTCTTCTCCAGGCTGATTCAGTTCTCTGTGTTCTCTGTTTTCTGTATGCTGACACGTTTTATATTCTCTTTCAGCCTCAATACCCTGGAGAAATTCCCACAATGAACCTGTGTTCCTCCTTCTACACCCACACCCCACCTAGTTAAGGTCAGCTCTCTAGGGAAAGCTGACACAGCATTCATGATTTCTTTGCATGAGTATTCATATATATTATATATATCATATATATATCATATGTATATTATTCATATATTATATTCATAATTCAATGCTTTATTTATTTATAATGCAATAATTACATTTGTAGAACTTCTGTTTCAAAGTAAATGAAATAATTGAAAGTAAGAACTGTAACCACAATATGACAGGTGGTAGAGTCACTTTTTTTTTTTAAAAAAAAAAAAAAAAAAAGAATGAAAATTACCAAGTTCCTTTTAAGGCACATACGAGAGTATATGAAGGACATATCCTTCAATAACCCCCTTGCAGATTACACTTGGTTCTTGTGTAAATTTGTCTGCTTTCTTTCCTATCTGAGTCAATTCCAAGTCTGTTTAGAGGTCACCTATACCATCTGAAATTGCAGTTCAGTCATGTGAGTGAGCTTATGTTTAAGTCCTAGGAAAACATTTTACCAAACATAAATAGAATTAAGCACAAGTCTAATTAAACATTAAGTATTCATTCTGAGGGCTGCAGACCAACTCTCATGGTGCCTCCATGCATGCCATCTTTTTTTTTTTTTTTTTTTCTTCTGAGGTAAGTGCAGGAAAGATTGTCAGATGGCATGGGTCTAATTTTTAGGCATGACAATCAGCTTCAGTCTGCAGTGCATTCAGTTGTGATTGGTTTTCGAGGGGTGAGGAGAATCTCTTGGGAAAAGAAAGACATTACAAGACATTACCTTACACAAATGCTTAAGTGGTATTACTGAACTAGGTAAGGATTTAGCACAGTCAGGACTAAGGGAACTCTCTTTTCCCTTGTCCTCCTTTTCCACCCTCTTGCCACAGTCCTGAAGAAAGTGACTTTCATGACAAGGGAGAATGAATGACAAAGATTAACTTTAATGTGAAAGTCTCTTTATTGGAATATAACAAACTGAGAACACCTGTCAGCATTTGGGATTTGGAGAGAGGAGCCCAACCCTGTGATGCCCCCCTTGAGAATACAATGGAGAAGGAAGAAGGTGTACATCTAAATCTAGGCTCTGATGACTTCAAACCCAACACTGCCATTTGTGTGAAGGGTAAATGTCCACTATCAGCAACAGGCAAGATGTGTTCACTCTGGGATCACAGTTAAATATTCCTGTTCCACTTTTCCACAGATACGCAAAAATAAAAAATATAATTTCCTTTTCCAATCTGATAGGAGAACATTATTCACTTAATTTGTACTTTATTCTTTTTCTCAAGAGTCATCAAAAAGATACTTAAAACCTGAGTTTATGAAAATAAAGTGTTTTCTTGTCTCATTTCAGGAGCTGGGAATGAGCTTTTATGTATTTATTATTATTATTATTATTTATTTATTTTTTTTTCAGCTTGAAATGCAAGTTTTGTGAACTCCAGTACCAGCTCCTGTGAATCAATGTGTGTTGCTCCTCTAAAGAGAAAATGGAACAAAGGTGTGGGATACTTACAGAATTCCTGTTGGGAGAGTCAGACCCACTGCCAGAACTGCCCTTCTTAGTTTTCTGAGCCAAGGAAGTCCCAAAGCGGAGAGTTTCGTACACAGGATCAACTTTATTGCCACAGGCTGCAACAGAAGGAGCAAAACATGCATCAGTCCCTGAAACATATTTCTGGCTGTGTTCCTGCTCCACTTGGAGAAACATCTGCTTGTACCGACATGTTGGGATGTATGTTTAGAAATACAAGTTGAGAGACTATCCAGATAAAAAGCGCTTGAATAACTTAGTGGAACTGGCTTTTGCTAGCAATTTTTTTGCTGCCTTTCTGCTCACATAAAGATCATCCTTCCCTCATACAGATTCTCTGAATCCCTGTCATGGGAAAACCATGAGAGAGCATCTGGGTGGTGTGCGTGGGCCATCACCTTTATGCCATTAACCCTCATGGCACTGCTACTGCGATAACATGGATAAGCAAGATGACCTGGATCTTCCTGGAGAGATGTTGATCTCCCCAGTGTGGGACAAACAGGGGCCTGGGGGCAGTCATCAGAAAGTACTCACAGTTAGGAATTTGCTCCAGGTTGCTCAGCACAGTCTAGGGGTAGCCAGAAAGCCCACTACCCCCACGGGTGTGTCTGATCATTTCTCATTCCCATTCTTCCTCTAAGCTAAAATACTCTACCGTGGCAGAGAAATGGGTGTCTTCAATTGGCATGAATGGATCCAGATGAAACCCTTTTATCTTTACTGCATTATTAGACCTCAGCCTCCTTTGTTATACAAGGCAGTAAACACTTAGCATACAGTACCTTAGCATTACTGTATAAAAGGAAGAAAATTTTGCCAAAGTACTGAAAAAAATACATGGAATTTTGATTTTTGATGAGAAAAAAGCACACCTAATTTTTTAGTCAAAAAAGTCATTTTCTCAAAATGTTTCAACTATTTTTAACAAAAATGAGAGATGTTTTTTAGAAAGAGAAACTTAAATGAAATTAATTTGACTTTTTTTTTTTTTTTAATCATTGAAAAAAACCAAAATGCCATTTTAATAAACTCCTATTTTTGGCATTCATCTTTTTATACTGCCAGGCTTGCTTGGTCATAGTACTTGTGGAAAGGAGTATTATCCAGAACCAACTGAGCTTCTCCATTTCAAAATTTTCCCTTTCAATTATTACAGTGAGCGAAATATGGCCTTTTAAATACTTGGGAAAACTGTAGAAACATTCAATAAGGAAAAAAATAAAGTAAGAAAGGTGGGTGAGAAAGAACAGGAACCTAGCAAGAGCCAGACCAGTAATGCAAACGCCTCTCACTGTTTTGATGTCTGTCTCTCACCTGGGTCTTCCCAGCTCAGACCTTCACCTCAGTATTCTACTGTCACCTCTCTTCTAAGTTTCTACCTTGAGATCAGGTGGCTATTATTATAAATAAGATTATTGCTAAGAGGTTATGTGTAGGGGGTTTTGAGTGAAATGCGCAATAAACACACCCTCTCCTCTTCCAGCTTTGTATCTTTGAAGTGGTCCTTTCCTGAGATGGCAAAAGGACATCCAGTCACTGAAAGGAGCTGGAAGGCTGCTGAGGGCAAATACCGTGCTGGAAGTCTGCTCTTGCTGTTGCAGAGCACTGCCAAAGGGAGACAGAATGGAAAAGCAATCAAAACCTACCAATAGGCATCACTTCTTTGATGCAGCCAAACTGTTCATGAATGAGTAGTGGTGAGCTGTAGTACCGTCGAAATCCCTTTGGCTGGAGGGAGAGAAAACAAAAACATATGAAGTGAATTGCTACCATGATTGACATAATAGAAATAAACTCAGCTCTTTGTCTAGTGGCATAACAGAGAGGATTTTTCTTCTGTGAAGTGTGGCAAGGATGGAAATTTGCCTCCTGTTGTTGAGTCACTGCAGGGTGCAGAGATCAGGGATTTATTTGATTTTTTTTTTCTCCTGGAAAAGAATAATTTCCTGTATTTATGTGGAAGAAGGATGGGCTCATTTCCAGCCTCCTCTTTTCCTTTGTCTTACACATAAGCAGCACTAATTAATTGCAGCAGAAGTGCTGAATCATTAGATGTTCTGGGAAGCTCTGTGTTCACCTCTCCCTTTCTTCTTATGTGAATTTGCACTGATTTGCATTTGCTAAACAAGCATCTATCCTTCCCCACCCTGTCTCCAAATCTCCATGTTCTCAAGTAAAAAAGTTGTGAAACCCAAGAATTTTAAAGCTTGCTGCTGACTGACCACAGCTTCCACTGCTTTTTTTTTTTGTCTAGCAAGGTCAAAAAATTCACCAAGTCAATACCAGATGTCCCCTAAATGTCTGTTTGTAGAGAAATGCACTATAACAACTCAGGCTACACCACTGAAGAATACCACAGTATTGTCAATGAGGTTGTCCTATATCACTCTAAAGACCATTCTTAGAAGATTAAATATTTTCTGTTAATTTTCTACCTACCATCTCAGGTTGGAAATATCTCAAGTAAAGGCTGAGTACCCAAAATGAAGGTGCTAACACCTGTCTTTGGAAATACCTTTCAAGGCACTAGAGATTCACAAAAGGATTTTCAGACCTCTGATCTTTGCAGGCCTTTAGAACCTCTAGCCACACTGAGAAGTGGAAAAGCCTCCTGAGGATATGCATATTTTCTGTATCCTATATTCAATATATATTAAAAAACAAACAAACAAACCAAAACAAACAAACAACAACAAACAAACAAACAAAAACCAGAACTAGTTCTTTCACTAATGAGCTGCAGTATGGATTATGAAGGAATGAGGGGACTGATATATATGGTTTCTTGTAAGAATAAATTCCAATTCCCCAGCCTCAGTTTGGCCCCAAACAAACCAAATTCAGACACCACATGAACTCATAAAACTCCTATGACTTTGCTGGACTTCCTTCTGCTATAAATTTTGCCTCTTGTTTTCTGTTTTTGTAAACTAGTGACCACAACAGTTGAGGCTGGGATCAAGCAATGTTTTTCCTCATTTAATATATAAGGTTCTTTGTTTTTAGCTTAGATTTGTCGTAAGTGCCTTCAGTTGTCACATGTTTGCAACAGAACTGAAACAGGAATATTTGTACCTATTCTCCGTATTCCAAATAGTAATTTTCCCAAGTGTTTTTTCTTTTTTCCCTAGAAGTAACCAAAAGAACCATTTTCCCATAAAAAAGTCACCAAGATAAGTTAGAATAATCTCAAATACAGTATCCTGCCTTTGCCAGTAATGAGAACCTGCTGCTCAGAAGGTGACCAAGGCACTAAGGTGCTGTGTCCATACGAGGCAGGTCTCCTCTCCTACTGAGAGATTGCTTCAAGCTCTGTACTGCGAAATCTCCTTCAGTTTTTTTTTTTTTTTTAAAGATGAATTATGATTTTTCTTCAAGCCCTAACAGTGGAAAAAACCAATAAAACATAACTGAAGGCTTTTTCTTTTGTTAAACTCTGTAAAAATATTTGACTAATATGTAGTTTTTCCTGTAGAAATTTCAACTACAGAAAGTACAGTTTAAATCATAGGAATTAATTCTGATATGTAGCTAGGTTTGGATTATGTAGTTGTATTTTCAAGTAAATGCTAGCCTGGGGGTCTGGCATACAAAGTAAGGTGTCCCCCACACACACTTGCTGCCCTGGGCTGCTCACTTACCAGCTTGCCCATGCAACGCTGTTGTCCAATACTGTCTGCACACTTGTGGTGGATGCTCATCTTACAAGCTTTACAGCGCAGTCCATGTTTAGCGTTTGTCCCTGTGAAATGCAAGGAAATAATTTAATTAGGCAAAATCAATAGTTTCCATGCACTAAACAAATTTCCATGCATTTAATGAATGACCAGAAAGAGCTGATGGGTAGGTCAGTAGTGTAAATACTGATGGCAAACTTTACCTTGCCTATTTTTTTTGTACGCATATATACATGCATTTTCTTTACATCCTCTTCAATTTAGGCATTTCTTCCCTAGGCTCTTTCTCAAGCTAATGCTGCCTTCAGATATATATATAGAATTATGCTCTATTGTGTTATAGTTCTGTTAGTGATATCTCATCCTTATGAACATCAAACAAAATTCCTTTACTATTTCATAAGTGTTTGGCATGGGAGCTGTGTATGGCTGAGTGAGCTACCAGAGGACCATTCAGGCTCAGAAGCTGTCCTTGGGAGCCAAGCCATCAGCAGAGGGACAGGTTTCACGGGTAAGAGGTAGCTCCAGATGTGCATGAAAGGGGTTGAGACATCTTGCTTAGTGTTACCCTCCCATCCACCTAGAGGCTGCAGCTCTTGCTTCCCCAGGCCAGTGCTCAGGGACATGCACAAATTGCTCCCTGCCCCTTGCATAGCCCTGAGCTGGGCAGCAAGGATGTCATGGACCTTTCCTTGGTGTCCTTCAATGACAGTGAAAAAATCTAGTCCCACAGTCTGGGGAGCTCCAGCAGAAATTTTGCTGTACAGAAGCAGACTTCTCCTTGTTGGGCAATAGTTATTCTGCATTATCTTCAATGTGGACCTACTCTTAAATATCAGAGCTGAATCTGTGCTTCCAGGTAGGAGCAGTCACTCTTATTCATACACCTGTAAGACTTTCTGAACTATGCAGTATCAGTTAGGCTGCAGCAACTATTTTCCTCCTGCCATGGGACTGTATAAGTAGGATGAATAAACAGTATGTCAGTTCATTATCCTCTACAGTGAGAGTGAACTATGTAGTAAAACAAACAAACAAACAAACAAACAAAAACAACAATCAAACAGAAACAAACCAAAAAAATCTCTTGACATTTTAACAAGCCCTCCTTAGTCAGCTATGATAGGAATATTAGTCAGAGGAGTCAGAAGATCCCACATCTGAAAGTACTCATGTAGCTCTTGGTTATTTGAGTAGTTAGCACCATGTACACACTGCTGACTTCACTCAGTTAAATGCTGCTTCTGAAAGAAGCATTTCAGGGAAAGACGCAACAAACTAGTGTCAAAAAAATGAGCCCTGATAGGACCGCTTTCAGGGGAGGATGTCCCTGAAGTAGCCACTTCCATAACAGGCATAGGCAGGCTGGAGGAGCTGGGGTGGCTGAGCAAGGTCCAGGTGTTTCATTTGTGTGCTGTTTGTAGGACAGGGAACCGGCATCTTCACTGCCTTGCTGCCAAGGCCGTCGGAGAGACAATGAATGAATGGAACTGAGCATTTTGGGGTGCACTCTGGGGGCCCCCCATGTGCTGCCTACCCATCCCTTCTCAGCTGAGCAGGGAGACTCACTGCTCAGGTACCTGCAGATTCCTAGCCTCACTCATAGGGCCTTTTTTTCTAGTAAGCACAAAATTCACTGGAATATATCCCTGCTCTTTTGTTTGTTTGTGTTTGTCTGTTTTCCTGTATGGTTGCACCTGTGTGCTGTGAGGACTCTTTTCCATCTCTTCTGATGGTCAATGACCAACACAGACAGCTATGAGAAACTGGGACTTCCTCCACATTGCTTTACTAGATCTAATGAATGGAACAAGAAAGGAAAATGACATCTTATTTCACCTACAAAACAGGTATTTAGCATTAGTGTTTACACTGAGTCTAGCTCTCTTCTCAGGCTTGTCTGTAACAGTGTAATTCTTACCTGCTTTACCAAGTCACTCCTGAGATGTTTTCAGCTAAAAGGGTAGACAGTGCCACAGTCCTTTCTGCTGGCTGTGTTATGCTATTCCAGCCATTTTAATGCTAATGTTACATGGTATAACTGTGTGACCACAGAAGATACACATTTGTTGATGTAACTGAGCATCCAAATGATGTACAAAAATAATGCAAAGTAGACATGCTACTTTCAAAATCAAACAACTTATTCAGAAGAGAAATCTGTGGGCATGTAGAAATGAGCCATGATCAGTGTAATGCAGTAAGTTACAAAAGACTAACACTTTACATTTCTATTACTGAATACCATTTGTTACATATGGATAGGTAAATAGTTGCTTCGAAGAGAGGAAAAGTATTTCACACATTTGAGTCTACAATAATTTTTTATTTTTTTTTGTTTAATAAAAATGAAATTGCCTTCAACTACCAAAAGCTTCAATCATCAATTCATTGTTACTTTTAACTATTTGGTTTACTCTGGGACTAGGCAGCTTGGAAGCAATTTGCATGTATCTCCCAGCCTCCCTCTGAGGGCTTAAAGAGGAAGAGTTTATTCTGTGTTTACACTTACCCATCATACCTCAAGCTCTGAAAAAGGCATTTCTACAGAGAATATTTTAATTTTCCCCCAGGATAAATCTTTCTTCTCCAGTTTCTTTTCTCCATCACACTAACTCAAACCTCCTCAGAGGATCATGGCTCAGCTATTTCAAAACTGCATGCCAGAAGTTAGACAAACACATACTGGCAGTGCATCTGCTCCCAAAACTCTTGAGATTCAGTACTGAGGTACAGTGCTCACACTGTGAAGGACTGGTCCACACGTGGTACAGGTGTAAATAAGACCCAGGCTTGACCAATGGGGTCAGTTTTTGGGCTAACATGTAAACAAGCTTGTTGACTTTGCAGGGCTTTGTTTGGCTTTGCTGGTTTTGGAAGGCATCCCTATAGTTTGAAATTGGGAAAAAGTAGGCCGAACATGGGTGTTGCGAGCAATTTACATAAAGCTGACTGAACTTGTTGACAGTCACACCAGTATGAAACAGGTATTTCATGATGCCTAAAGTAGTAGCATAGGATATAGCAATGTCTAGAAACATTATTTGAAAATAGATTCCCCTACAGAGCATGAGAAAGCAAGGAATTTGGACTGAGCATATGTTAAACAGTAGAAAATACGTGTATTAACCACTAAAAGAAAAAAAATATAATAATGATGGTAATAATAATAACATACCGGGGCAGACTATTTGAGGAAACTTGGGTAGTTTCACTTCTCTCTCATAGGACACCAGGATGTGTTTGAAGTTAAAAGTCTCTCTGTGGTGGGCTTATTCCCACTGGGTTAGTCTTTCCACAAAGTGAAATGTGGGGAAGGGAGAAAATGAGGAAAGAGTTCACATTTGAGATGGCCAAAGCAGTTTCTGGAAGGGGCACTATTGTTGTAGAACCCGTGAAGTTTGGGACACTACAAATGCTCTTCTCAGGGATTTCTGCTGGGCATATTGTTCTGGCAAACAGCAAGCCTGGTCATTGCTCTTTGTTTCCTGCCCCCCTAAATATCTGGCAGCATGATTGCAGCCTACGATTTATTCCCAATAGTAGATATTCCTCGATGCCAACCTTAATGCACAGCTGGCAGCTACTGGTATAACGTACTCACTGAAATGCCTTTACCCATCCCAAACATGCCAGTCATTTCCATTTGTGGTGGACCAGAAATAGAGGGACTAAAGGCTTTGCAATTAAGCTGAACTTGTGTACCCTAACTACCATTTGCTTCAGTTTTCTCTCAAAGGAGGAGGAGGACAACTTTGATGGACTCTTTATCATTGTTTTAAATAAGTAATGATCCCTATTCCCTTCTCCGAAGAACCTTATTGTGGTTGCTTAAATTCTTAAATACTGAGGATATCAGAACAAAGGTCCTGCTCAGTCCCTCTTTGTTTGCAGTCTTGAGATTATTTTTGTTCAAATCATTTATACTTCATTCAGTGAACAGAGTGGACAGTGTTTGATGAATGGGTACCTTTATTTAACACTTCTTTCTCATAAGACACCAGGGTGTGTTTGAAGTTAGAAGCCTCTCTATGATGGGCTTATTCCCACTGAGTTAGTCTTTCCACTTCTTCATCAGTCAGTATGTGTTCTTTTACATCATCTGCGTATTTCCAAATAGTAGATGATTAATAGCATCACTTTCCTGTGGTCCCCCTGTTTTTGCCTCTTTATGCCTTGCAATATGAACGTATTTGCCAAAACCAGGATGCCATGGTGTTGTGGTTCTGCTCGAGTGGGCAGCCAAGCTCCACCACAGCCGCTCTCTCACTCCCCTCCTCAAAGAGGAACAGGGAGAAAATAAGATGAAAAAGGCTCAAAGTTTGAGATAAGGACAAGCAGATCACGCAGTAATTATTGTAACGGGCAAAACAGGTTCGGCATAGGGAGATAGTAAGATTTATTGCTTATTACTAACAAGCTAGAGAAGTGAGAAACAAATGAAAGAAACCAAAAGCACCTTCCCCCCCCATCCACCCTCTTCCACCTCCTCCCCCCAAGCGGAGCAGGGGAACGGGGGAACGGGGGTTATGGTCAGTCTACAGCACTTCTCTGCCACTCCTTCTCAATCACTCTCATTCCCTGTGCTGTGGGGTCCCACCCATGGGATGCAGTCCTTGATGAACTGATCCGGTGTGGGCTTCCCACAGGCAGCAGCTCTTCCAGAGCTGCTTCAGATATGGGTTCGTACTACAGGGTCCATCCCTCAGGAGCAAACTGCTCCAACCTGGGTCCCCCACGGGCAGCAGCTCCTGCCAGGTCACCTGCTCCTGCGTGGTCTCCTCTCCACGGGCTACAGGTCCGGCCCGGAATCTGCTCCAGCAGGGGTCTTCCACAGGCATCAGCCTCCATCGGTACAGGGTCACCTGCTCCACCGTGGTCTCTTCCATGGGCTGCAGCGTGGAACCCTGCTCCACCGTGGTACTCCATGGGCTGCAGGGGGACAGCCTGCTTCACCATGGTCCTCACCACAGGCCGCAGGGGACTTCTGCTCTGGCACCTGGAGCACCTCTCCCCCTCCTTCTTCACTGACCTTGGTGCCTGCAAGGCTGTTCCTCACTCCTCTCAATCTCTCAGCTGCTGTGTGGCACAGCATTTTTTTTGCCCTGTCTTAAATACGCTCTCACAGAAGCGCAAAACAACATTGCTTATTTTCTCGGCTCTGGTCAGCAATGGGGCCCTTACCAAACTTGGGCAGCTTCTAGATCCTTCTCACAGAAACCACCCCTATGGTCCCCTGCTACCAAAACCTTGCCACGTAAATCCACTGCACGTGGCTCCTATCTGAGGGACTAATAGGTAAAAGAGGAAGAGATGTCTCTGATAAGGCACTACTTGGCCCAGATACTGGTGTTTAAATCATGAAAATTGCAAGTTGTTAGAACTGTGGTTTAGAATGGAAAGTACTATACATGTGTAGTTGACTTGTAGCACACATAAACATACCTGTCAATGTAGTCACAAACTTCATATAGGAAGACAACACTCTGGTGTCCTGGTGTCTTGTTTATTAACACATCTATTCACTTTATCATGGTCAGTAAATCTGGTATAGTTTTGCAAATGAAAAAGCCAAAACTGCCAAAAGAAACAGTGTTTCACTGGAAGCAAATGAGGAAAATTCATTTCAGGATACTTGAGTAGCTCTTAAACTTACAAATGAGGTTCTGTCACAGCTGTTTTCTTCAGATACCAATTAATGCATCCAGACGCCTAACACTAGAAGGACATATTGTTTTGAGAAGCAGGTCATATTTAATAGCACCTTGCTAGAAATACTCCACAACTGGGTCAGCTCCCATCTGAATATCTAAACCAGTGGCTAGGTTTTTTGGAACAGCCATGGAAAATTCAATCTTAAACTGTTCTGATAATGTGACCCTAAATACTACCAAAAGGACATCACTTCCATAAATCTAAGCCTTTTATGGAGGAAGTCCTAATGGGATCAGAACACCTCAAACCAGGTGAATGGAAACATTTGAAGGCAGAGAGAGATAAAGGAGATGGAAAGGGCAGAATTCGTTTCCAAGGATTTATGCCTGTCTCTCCAATGAAAGTAATTTAGTAACCACTCTTCATTTCAGGAAAGTGACATTTATCCTAGGGAATGCAAATGAGAATTGCGTTTGTCACAGGCTTGCAAATAGAACCTTTATCATCCTCTTGGCCAGAACAACTACGGCTGCAGCACTGCTGGATGATGCTTTTTGCCTGTTGTTTCTAGACTCAACATAAGATTTATAGCTAGTAAGGGAGAATGAGCTCTACAGCCTGAAGAAATCTGAAAGAAAATTTCAAATCTTAGTAACAACATAACATCATGCTGAGTATATAAAGACAACTATATTAGGTACTTATGCTAAAGTAGGGAAAAAAAAAAAGAAGAAGAAAGGGTAAAAAGATTCAGGTCTATATCAGTAAGAGATAGAGAGAACTAAGAAGGGCAAAGACACAGGCTGGCACCTCCAGCTAGACCAGTTGTGACCCAACCACTATTTTTTGTTGTTCCAGCTGAGATGAATGTGCCAATCAGAAATTGTTTCGATTTAAAGCTTTCATAAATAAATACATTTAAAATTAATTATTTTCCACAGAACTTCTGCTGTGGGAGGCTGATAAAAATAATAATTACCTTGCCCCCTTTCTCCCTGAGAGCATTTGGAATTGTCACTGGAAACCTGTCTCTGTACCAGAATTCATGGGAAATGGAGAATTTAAAGCAAGCTGGGCTAGTACTGTAGCAGTGAGGAGTCTGGGATGTCACCTTGGATGGAGAAAGAGAAGTCCCTGGAATGGCATTTGTGACTCTATATCCATTTCTTAGTCTTTGCGCAATGTCCTTCCCCCTGCTCCCTTCTTCATTTTTTTAATCGTTTTTGTGTAAAAGCTCTGACACTGAAAGGATGGAGACTATTTTTAAAAATTCCTCTATGGCTACTTCCTTTCTCCATAGCTGGCTGCCACTGGAGACAAATGCTCACTCTCCTCCTTTGTCCTCACTCTGCCTCAGAACACAAGAGCTGCAGATAAAACAGAGAATGACATTTTCTGTGCAGGATACCTGCCCCTTTTAATTTAAAAATCTTGATTCCCCAAAATCATTATGTTAATAAGGATAAGCTAGACATCATTTTGCTCATCCTTCCTTGGTCTTCATCACTTTGCCTTGGCTGACCTCAGGAATTGCCCCTTTACCTGCCCTAGACAACACCCTCTTGCTTCACCTTCTTAAATGACACAGTGATTCCATCACTTGCCCCAGCTGACACACAGAATCCCAGCTGGCCTACAGATTGGAGTCCAAACCCATGCTACCTAGACATCCTAAATGACCAGCCACTGAATGTCAATCCTGTGTGATAGTGTTGGATGGTATGTTGCCAGGTGTATTAACTGATACACAGATACTCCTCTTGCATAAAATTACCAGTACCATTAGCAATTTACCCATTGCGCTTTCTACTGCTAAATATAGGACCAAATGGATTATTCAAAAAAAGTACTAAGGAGAGGGGAAATGTTCCTAGACTGTTCACAGATAAATGGATTACAGCAGCTCTTGGCATTTCCATTTTGTCAATTCAAAAGGAAATATCTTCCTTTTTGAGGAGAAAAAAAAATCACACTTTACAGGTAGCCTTCCCTTTTGACTTGCCTAGTTAGTCTACACTCATTTGAACACTGGCAAAAACACTCCATGCATGAATACCATATGGGTAAGATGAAGAGATCAAAGCATATAAAGAAAAGCAGGCAAAAATCTTATTTAGGCAAGTTTTCATGAGTAAAAGCAGCATGGAATTGACTTCAAAAGTTTTACCTTCTGGTTGGTATTTTTTCTATAGTTAAATCTGTCAGTTCAAAACATGCTGAGTTACAGGTAGGTTAAACCTGTAGTTCTTCTGGAAGAGGAATGCTATACAGAGAGGTCCAACACCAGGTATGATCTAGAAGAGGAACCCCTCTATTTGCACCCAAGTTGCCAGGTCTGGACCTGACAGCTCAACTGGTTGGAGTGAGCATCCCGTTTTCCTGAGTTCATCTTGTGCCAGTCTAAACTGAATTGGGTGCTGGGACAAGCTGTGACTTGTATGTTTGTATTTTGTAGAGCAGAACTTGATTTCCAGCCACAGTACCTGTCCTGTCCAATTAATAATTTTTAGATTATGTGTCCCTGAGAGGTCTGGGTCTATTTGAGTGCCTACCCCATTCAGTTTCCCTGTAACAATATACAATATTTAAACAGCACAAAAAGTTACCTTGTATGTAGGCAGGCTACAAAATGGTACATAAAATTAGAACCGACTTCTTAGTGACAGTTTTCTTTAGAAACAATGTGCTGAGAAAAAAATGAGGCAGAAATAGGCAAGTTTTCCTTCAAGGGCTGTTACAGAAAAGAAAAATATCCATGCTAAAATAAAGTTCTTTCTAAATTCATGGTTTCAAATCATACATAACAGCAAGAGGAAATGCCTTTATTTCTCTGGCAAATCAACTTCATAACTTCTTTACTTCCAATGCTGACAGCCTTTTTATACTGTGGTACAGGACCAATGAGATTTACTTAAAAGGCAAATAGCCTTTTCCCGTCTCCTGGTCCAAAAGAGATTCTCATTTTTGATGTTTAATGATCACAAGAGGATGAAATTCACTGCCCTGTACTGAAAAAATTGGCTGCAAGGGTTTCTTTTGGCAATGCTCTTTTCACATATTCAGCAGCTTTGCTATAAATGTCTGCCCCTGAAAGGAAATATCCACCTCCATATTTCTTAAAATATTGTCTTATGTTTTTGATCATCTAAATGTTAGTTAAGATGCAGGAACACCATAATAAATAAAATAACAGCTAACTGTATTATCAAAAGAAAAAATCCTGTCCTCTAAAACCCAAACTTAATCAATGTCTCTAATGTTCTTTGCTCTAAAGAAACTGTCTCTAATATCTCAATAACAACTATTGTAGACATGCAATAGCACTCCAAGACTTCTTTGTAGATCTTTGCACTGGGTTGTTTTGCTGAGAAGGAAAATAGCTCAAAGGTGATAGGAATGGACTTCTCTATGAAGGTTGATATTGAACTACACCAGAGATTGTACGAGCGCTGAGAAGGACAAGGTAATACGGAGAAAATAAACCTGGTATGGTGGCCCAAAGAAAGACTAGGTGGCTGATTGGTGGCTGATCTTGGTCTTTGTAATATTGGCAAATACAACGTGGACAGTAACTCTCATTGAGATGAAAATGATTAAAGTCAGATTTCAAACAAGGTCCCCATGTTGGCAAGCTCAATTCATTTGTACCTCTGTTCTTATGCTAAAGTGAAGAGCTGTCCAGTTGCAACTTTTTTTCCTTCTGTTTGGAGATGCTTTGAAAAAGCACATGAATATTTTAAAGCCACTTATATGAGAGAGGGAGTTAGGAGAATACAATAACTCATTAACCTTTTAGAAAAGAATTTACTACCTTTTAGAAAAGGGGAAACAGAGAGGGAGTTAGGGGAATCTTATCAAGTAGAGATAGAGTGCTGACAGCATAAAACGAGGATGGTGCAAACTAATTAAAGCAAGAAGCCTTGGGCCCCTTTACCAAGGTCAGTTTCCTAATAAGAGTGTGAACCTATCTTAAGAAACTGGTAGAAACTGGTCCTGCGGATGGACAAGAGCCAAGGAGAAACTGAGTCTGCACAAAGACAAGAGGTCAACTAGTGGTGATGAGGAAGAGTCATCAATCTTCATCCCCATGACCCCCGATGACCACCACCAGAATACACTGTGCAAGCGCAGATGGGAGGAGTTTATGGAAATGACTCCTTGGAACTAACTTTAATACAAAGCGGGGACAGGTTATGAATATGTATAGGCATATTGTGAAACTTCATGCATATGTAACTCTTTACTGTATAAAACCAAGGCAAGTTGCAGTGTCAGGTGCGCACAACTTTGGCGGGACTACCCCCCATGCTGCCCAGCGCTGAATAAACGTACCTACTTTACAATCTTACTGATTGTGGAGTCCGTTTTCTGCAAGTCATATATATGCTGAAATCTTGATTTTTTTTTGAAGGGGTTATACCATTATCGAGCAGTTGAAAACAAGAAAAATAGTATGTGAACAAAGACTACACTGCAAAATGTGTCTCTAGGCTTGCTGAAAATGTGGGAAAAGAGTTATAAAATAAAAGAACAGCCTGCTCTTAGCAAAGAGAATTAATATTCTCTCTGCTCTGTTAATGGATTTTTAACATTACTTGTTGGTTACAGATATCCATCATCAATGGGCTTGAAATGAGAGGCTGCTATGTGCTAGAAGATTAGAGCAATCTGACTATAAAAGGTTTAGTTAAAAAAAACAACAAACTGATATGTAAACAGCCAGCTGCTCTCTGGCCTTCTGCTCTTTCAGACTTACTGAGGGTTTTGGCTCTTCAGTGGTGCAGCATGAATACTCCCTCATCAGCGCAACCTCATTGTTACTTTTCTTTGTTAGTGCAGACAGACTAGCAGGCCTGCAACAAAGGGCCTCACATGACATGTGGCTTACCATGGCCATGATTCTCCTCCATCCCCCTCTTTTACCCATTTCACAGTAACTGGCAGCAAAGCTGGAAGGTCGAGTGACAGAGGATAACTACACTCATCTCTGCCTAACACCTATTGCATGGTCAGGATGTGGCCACAAACAGGCTTCTTCTCCAAAGCCATTTCTGCCCTTGGATGCACACATAGCTGGGTAAGACTTCATCAGAAGCTGCAGGTGTAGGTGACAGCAGGATGTGGTGAGATCAGAGATGACTCAGGGCACTGCTGTAGGTAACTGGGCAGGTATAACTGATCCCAGCAAAATGGTTATACCAGTTTTCAGGGAATTATTTTTACTATTAATCACGGCATGCTGCTTCTTTACAGAGTTTAACAACCATATTGTATAATGAGGTGTTTCAGTTCCTTTTCCACAGCAATTATGAAAGCAAAAAAATGAAATGCTAGATGTGGAAAAACATTCAAATGAAACTTTTCAACCCACATGCAAGTTTTCAGAAAAAATCTTTTTCAAAACAAACTGACAAATTTCAAGAAAAGATTACTGATTTCAGCAAAATGACAGAAGTCAGGCATAAAACCACTTTAGACTATTTCTGTCATCTACTCAGAGTGGCAATCTCAGCCTTCACTGTTACAACCTGAGACCAGATTTAGACCCTGACTCATTACAATGCTGGTTTAAAGCACGCTTACAAGTGCACCTCTATGTGGCATCAATTATTGTTTAAAAGAAAAATAAAACTTCTTTCAAATGATTACATGCAAGTTTTTGCAGCTCAGCAATGCAAAGTAGTGTTACTTGCCTTGGGGTCAGTCTGGGAAGCAAAAAAAACAAAAAGGACAGTTAGCTGAAATTTTACTTGATTCCTACAAATTAAACCAAAATTACCAAACTGCTTTCTGAGATTTTACCTATCCCCAGGAACAGCTTCAATGCATCACTGAAAGTCTCCAGGGTTAATAAAGATTTGCATTATCTCAATTCATCCTAGATTTAAGTAGGAATAAGCCAAACCAATTTGGGTCATAACTTTTCTCATCTGCATGCACAGCTTGCACCAGCATGATAATGTCATTTGTTGTCCAAAAGCCTGATTTAAAGTATTGACCACATAATTATATTACCGCTATCAGAGATAAGGAAAACTATAGGCATAAACAGTCTAGGTAGCTACAACTGTCTGGCCTGTACTCTGATATAACCTTAAAAAAAATAAATATCCAGTAAATTCCATCAAACAACTTTGCTTTTAGCAAAATGATTTCATACGTAAGAGGAGCTGTTTGTTGGTGGGATGCCTCTGAAGCCATATATATATATATTTTTTTTTTTGGCGGGGGAGGGGGGAGTATTGGGAGGAGATTGCACTGGCACAGATGGATTTTACTAACAGGCAGCTGGGTCAATACATGTATTCAGATTTAGGAGATGGAGCTGTCATAAGCAAAAAATAGCTAAAATTGTGAACACTAACTGGCAGCAGATAACTGTATACACATGTTTGAACGTCCACAACTGAATTCCTGAACTCTAAAGAAGGAGCCTGCTCCTTGCAAGTGGTACAGCTGCTAGGAAATTTTGATAACACTTGGACTAAACAGATGTGGCACATTTCAAATCCTCCAGCTAATAAAAAGACATGAGGCAGACCCCTCAATTAAGAGGCTAATCATGTTCTGTTCTTCTTTCTGTACATAGTCTACTTAGACTGGAGAAACTGTAGGCTTGGTTTCCAGAAGAGCTGGTGCTAGAAGATAGATTTCTGAAAAGAAATGGCCTCAGAGAGAACAAGGTGAAGGCTCTGGTCAGAGAGAAGATCCTGAAAGTAGGGAAATGTCTTCGAGATGAGGCAGACGTGGAGATCAATGTTGGGGAAGGTCCATGGACCTTGGCCAGGGGTGGTCAAGTGTAAGCAGCATCACTGCAGGAATGAACATAGTTCTTCAGTATAACCCACTATCCTCTCTATGTTGGCATTTATGCTGCCTTGCCTATAAGAGGTACAGAGGGCTAGCATGATTTCTGATTCTTTCATTAAGCAACAGGCTCAATTTTACAGATGAGGCATTTTGAAAGAGCATCTGTGAGAAATGCACTCACATTCCATCAAAGTTTTTCTGTTGCTCTTCAGCAAAATCTGTTTCAGCTAACAAAGAGTTTGTTGCCCTTAGAGAACACCATTAAGCAATACACTCTGCCGAGCATTTCATCAGCTTGTTATGGAAAAAACTGCTTGTCAGAGGTTGTTGCTCATCTGCTGCTCTTCAAGAGAAACCATCCTGTGTTTTCCCTTCTGGTGATATTTAAGATTTGTTGTACTCAGAGATTGTTTGTCCTATCCATAGATTATTAATGGAAAATGGATTTGTATGCTCTGCTGAGTTGAGGGACTAGGTTTAGAAAAACAGATCTTTGGTGTAACTTCTCCATGTTTATTAGCTATAACAAACATTACAAGACAGACAACATCTTAACATACAGCTGTAAACAGATGTGCAGATGACCCCTTGATGATGCTGATATGTTGTGCCTGCGTTCAGAGAGGTAGACAAGGTGTCACTTTATGACACTACTTTGTCCCCAGGTTTCAGAAAAAGACCTGGGGCAGCACAGAGTCTTCCTGGAGAGTATCATATGCCACAGGGATTGTAAAGCCTGCTACACTTCTGAGAGTTGCAGCTTGAAAAGCAAGCTATATTAGCATTGCAAATACTCATTCCCTCATCAGTACACAACCCCCATTAATGTGTAATGCTACACCAATGAAGCCAATCAGGGAAATACTGACTATGGCTTTGTAGTTCACAATGACTCAGAGATCATGTTAGCCATAACCCATTTCCACTCTTGGCTGGGAAAGTGGAATTGTTTTCAAGGGAGGAAGACACATGCTTCCATCCCTTTTATTAAGACCAAATATTCCAAGATTTTCAAAATCATTACTTGCATGTTTTAAAGGAAACTATAATGTAACCACAGTTTCCAAGTGCAGAACATGTCTTCAGAACTTCAGAAGAAAAAGAGGGGATTCGTGTGCATGCAGCACCCTTCATCACATAAGATAAACTTACGTCAAAGAGGAAAAGTTACAGATTCTATATAACCTGGAAAATTAAACTTTATGCAATTTAGAGTAGATAACTAATTAACTTGCATTTACTTGCATTCATATTACAAAAGCAGAAAGAGTCTGGGAGAAGTGATAAGTCTCAGCAATCAATGCTTCATATGAGCCACAAGAATCACTGTTCTCTGAGACGTCCTTCTATATTAAGGACAGCAACAAGCAATAGTGCGCAGGCATTTTACTCTACATGATGGCAATGCCCTACTTGAAAAAACATTTCTGACAATTGCCTCATTTTATATATTTTTGCAACTTCTAGTAAGGTGGAGCTCTTAATAATTTCCCTTCTAGATGATGCTTTTGTCAGCTATATGACAATGTGCTATCCACATAATAGTGATACTCTGGTCGACAAAGCCTATGTAGAAAACATATTTTTACTAGAAGGTTGGTTTCAAAGAAAATGTATCTAATTTGCTTATCTGAAAACACCTGAAGTCTCACATGAGCTCAGAAAAAGTACATAGAAGGACATAAAAAAAAAAAGTATTCTTCTTCATTCCCGGGTCTTAAAAAAAAATTAAGTTTACCATTACGTTCCTCTCTAGGGCTGATCTCAGGAGCATTGTCCAGCACCGAGCAGTCACAGGGACCTAAGATAAGCATTACTTCAGCTACATCGGTGTCTTTCAATGTAGTTTTGGGTCATAATTATCTAGGCTAACATAACTTTGAAATACTGATTGTAGATGTACTGGAAATGTTTTTGTTTTCCATCGAGTTAGGCAGCAAATGTTGGTCAACATCTTTAATGTCTCTTTTCACTAAGCATTAACTGCAATTTCATATTAATAGCAATTTTACAAAAATTACAGTGAGCTTGAAAATTATCTAGGAACAAATGTGAAACATGCTTGATGCTGTTCAAGGACAAATTTGAATTTAAAATATATTTCCACCCTTTTTTCTCAGCTAAGCTGTTCCTGATTATCCAATTTACTGATAACATTCCTGCCTCATCTCAGAGGAGGAAGCCCTCCCAGAGGATAAACAGGGTAAATATTTCCTTTTCAATGTTTGCTTTAAAGTATGTTTAACTATTACAAAACAAACAAACAAACCAACTAATTTAACACACGTATAATGTCTGGCCCTCTTGTACCTACTTCACAAATGTGGGGCTGCACAAATAGGATGGTTTTTGTCACATTTAGAAGAAATAGGAGAGGTACCCATGGAACATATCTATACTACATATACTGTATGCATGTCTACTTTCCACCTTTTCATCCACACCTATTTATTTTGCTATACAAATTATCCATTTTCTGGAAATTTTACAGAGTCCAGATGACATTGTCTATACCTGACTAGTATATAACTAGCAGTTAACTGCATGCTGCATAAATTGATTAATGTAGCACTTCCTATTTCCAGCAGGCTTTTGGTTAGCTCTTGTTAGAAGGCTCTTCCTGAGAAGATCTATGCTTATGGAGAATTATTAACTCATGAAAGAAATCATAGGAGAAGCTTGGTTCAGTATCAAGCTAGTAGATATGTTAAGATCATTATTTTGCTTTTTGTTTTTTTTTGCAAATGTGTGTTAAAAAATAAATAAACACAACAAAAACAACACAATGTTTCTTTTAAACTCTTGCACAGCAGGTCAGAGGGGACTGAAGTAATCTTTACTTGCTCAGTGATGCTCAGAAGTACTAGAGGATTTAGGTGCCCAGATCCATTCTGAGTCAATTGAAATGAGAAGCTAATTCTCCCTCTAGCTTTACTAGAGCGAAGGAGGAGAGACAATGACTTAGGCCATTTAAATAATATATGGGTTGACATGTGGTAGCAGTCATTAACGAGGTTACACAACTACTCTTTTCCCTCACAATCAAAACCAAAAGAGGCTGGATCCAGACTTTTCAGAAAACCTCTTTCCGTAGGGAAACCTGTTGCCCACTTGCATTAATAATAAACAACAATCATAGACACAATACTATACCATAACACACTATCATCTGGAAAATGGACCTAGGAAGGCTCAACTGTGACTGCACAAGCCCAGTTGGTCACAAAGCTTCGTCCACAAGCTGCTCCAGAGGCATCTCCTCCTCATTGGCAGCTCTTCACCCTTTTCCACAGGGAACAACTCCCGTGTTGTTGCGGCGGCAACGTGTATTTACCTTCCTGAGTTCATCTGGGCTGGCAGATGTCAGAGTGTCTGGGAGGAGGGGAGAGCAGAATGAACACTGAATGAATAACATTTTTTCCTTTAGCCTGCAAGAAAACTTTCAGAAAATAAAATTACCTTTTAAAAAAAAAAAAGTTCTGGGGGAGCTTTCCAAACTACCACTGCTTGAAAACACAGTTTCATTTTGTGATAGATGTCAAGTAGTGGTGATCAACCTGTGACTGTTTATAGCATCCTTGTCTACCTGCATAAAGCATGCTTAAAGGCAGGATTGGATCAAACCAGAGTATCTACTTGAAGCACTGAATCAGCAAGCTCAAAACAAAATGTCAAGAATACTCTTTATGAAGGAGCTGGTCAGACTGGAGGCAGAAATCACTGACTGATATGTGAAATTCTGCTATATTTAATAATAATAATAATAAAAAAAAAACACAACACATAAATTAAGGTTAGATAAACACTTTCTCAAACTGTGGAGTTTTTCCATCACTTATTAGTTGAAGTTACTGATAGACTGGAAGAAGAGGTACAGATTTAGTGACAAAAAAATAGGGGACCATAGCTGCAAACTAGAACTCTTTTTTTTTTTTTTAAAATCTCTTGCATTTGAAAAGCTGAGGTCACTTTATCAGTGTTGAGCCCAGCTTTATGGAGGAAGTTGCATTACCACATTGAGGGGAGAAGATAGCTGAAAGTTCAAAAGCCACAGCAGCACAGTGGATTAAAGAAACACAGGCTGTTTTTAAAAGATGTGTCCAGAAGGAATTATTCATGGCTCTTGGATGGATGGCTGGAGTTCCAAAAACACTGGCTAAACCAGAACAGACGGAGGTAGGAGTGAATCAGTACTGAAGAGACAGCACAATTTCACTGTTTAAGTGTACTATTAGTAGACTAAAGTAAACTGTGCTAGTTTTTGGAGTTATTATTAATTTTTAGCTGTTTGTTTTTTTTACAGGTTTCTGTCTGAAAACTAGCAACCGAGCTAGTTCTGCGAGAGAGGAGGTACTGAACAATTTACCTGCAAAAGGACTGCAAAGGTCTGGAGAACCTGCATCCAAATCAGAAACGTGATTGCCCTGAGACCAACTATAAATGCACAAATCTCAGGTACCTAGGCCACAGGCTTGACTGTCCTGTTGAAGTTTCAGATTAAATTCAACCGTATGTTGGCTGCAGATTGTGGGCAATCACATTGCTAGGTACACCTCAGAAACACAAAGAAACATAGAGTAATGTTATAAATGACTACCTATTCCCTTAAAATGCAGTTTAAAAAAATCAACTTTCAAGTCAGCTATTTTTGAAAGCAAAGTGACTTACTTTTTTTGCTACACTACTTATATTTGACTTAGATGGAAGTACATTAATTGCATGTAATATGCTTGGAATGTGTGGGAAATAAATTTTTTCCATATGAGTCAGCATAGGAAATGAACTGCAAATGATAAAATGTTGAGAAGTCTACAGACGGAGATTTTTTTTTAAATACACAATGTTTTTCAAGAGTAGATTATTGACATCATGTTTTCTTACAGAGCAAAGTACCACAGAGATGACCAATGACACACCAGAGACTGAAGAAGATGAAGAACTTCCTTCTGATCACCATAGTTAAAGCCTGTAACCTGATGCAATATTAATTTAATGGTTTCTCTCTTTGCTAGTGCCAGACAGCTTTCCCTCCCTGTATTGGACATTGCCAGAGGTCAACACAGTCTTGCTAAACACAGAAGATTGTAGATAACACCAGGCCAAAACATATCTGAGTTTTCTTCATTTTCTTTTCAGTAATCTAAAATAAACAAACCAGCATCTTCTAAATGATGATTGAGCAATACATTACCTTAGATACTTTGGTTTTCAAAATTTTCCCTTGTTGGGCTTAGATATTAAAATAGTAATGACATTAATTAAAACTAAGAGCAAGAACAGCAATCAGTTTCTAAGAGTTGTACTGTGAGGGAATGTTCATAGTATGAAATTATGTAACCCATCATGGAGCTGAATCCTCACACCTAAACCAAACAGCACCTGGAGCTCACAGTGGCAGAAGAGGATGAATTCAGAGTGGCGAAAGAGTGAGTGGCAGAACAGAATACAGAGCCCTGCTCCAACACACTATTGATTTGCTCTGAAGTTATGTGAAGTATTACTGTTGACTTCAGTATTAAAAGTGAAAATTTTATCATGGTATTTGATGCTGCAGAAAGACTCCATTAACTTCAAATGGATGTTCCGTGCACTTTACAGAGCTGCCTTGTATTTGAAGTAGTCTCCCATATTTCATTAGGCAGAAAATTACTGCTTCTATGTCAAATTTTCCTTCCGTTTACAGAGCTGGAGATTTAGCCCCAGTCTAGTACAGTTAGTAGGAACACAGTGACTCCCATCTTTAATGCGAGGTATAAATACACTATCAATATTGCTTTTTCTTCATTGAAAGTAAACCAATAGACAAGAGTTTCTTTTGAATATGTTGCTATACGCTCTGGGATGCATGAAAAGCGTTTGAGTGAGTAAATTTGCATCATAGTCATCCTTGTAAACATCTTTATCTGAACGCTGAAACCAATTATATGAATTTGGCTTTTATCTTCTAACTGTACTTCTGTCAAATGAACTAACAGGTGCACGTGCTGCATCCCAAAGGCAAAATTTGGCTCATGGTGCCTAACGATCAAGGAGAGATGATGCACATATTTTTTGTAGGAAGATAATGTTTCATGCTCCTTTGCTTTAATTTTGCTGTCACTGAAAAGAACAACACAGGGATCCTGCTGCCTCCACTCCCAGTGTTCTGTTCATGCTGAAGCTACAGACAGGCTCTGCCAGGCCAGAGACCAAAGCGTGTACTGCGTGTTCGTGCTATGCACAGTTCATCATGCTGCCCTGCACCAAACAGAGCTGCTCATTTCATAGATTGGAGAGCCATTTAAGGTGAACCTGGAATCATTCTTGGTAGTAAAATTCAAACCATCTAAAGTCAAGCTGGGATTTTCCTGGACTCTTTCCCCCAGTCTTCAAAACATGTATCTAGCCTTTGCCTTTACTCTCATGAATAAGGAATTTAGAGCCATAGACTCATTACTCTCAACTGTCACTGCCCATAAAAATGCAAATCAAGGGAACTAATAGGCTCCCAGATGCAGGCATAAATTCAGAGCCCCTGCACAGTTTTCTTTTTTTTCCTCTTTCTTTTCTTTCTCCAGTTTGCCTTGGGAGCAGGCTTGACATGATTTCCTGAAAAGCTGCCTGCTTTGCTTCACCATCCCCATGACCAATGGCTGCACAATTTACGTGGATTAATTGAGCTACAAACAGTAACACCCAGATCTCCCATGCTGCTTAAAATATCATACAGTGAAAACATGCATTGTGGTAAGGGTCAAAGACAGAGGATCATGTTAATAGAGTAGACTTTTGTCTATGAGAATAAGGGCACCCAGACTAGTGCATTATAATGTAAAATTCTTAACAACTTCTCTGCTCTGCTATACCTCCAACTGAAGATGTGCTGGGGGAGGTCAGAGCAATTCGCCTGACTCAGCCTGCCGCCAGACAAAAATAGATCGTGTTAGCTTCTTCAACAATTATGAAAGGTTTCTTTTTTTTAATTAAGAGGCTATGATACAGAATAGAAAAGGGAAACCCTCAGAGGATATAAAAGAAAAGGAAAAATTCAGAAGGCAGGTGGGGTTAAAGCTGATGTTTTGAAGCTTATAGTCATACTTCAGGACTTTCCTTTCCCAGGCAGGATGCAGCCTAGCAAGGGAGAAGGGCACGGGTGTTTATGAACTGGAGTTGCTCTCTGCAAAGTTTGCTGCCAGTAATAATCTGTCTTGAGCAGCAGTGTTTTGGAATAGAGTTGCTGACTCATACAGATTTGTGATCATACTAATCTCCATACAACTTTTATGAGAAGCTGCCAGAAATGAGCACTTACATTTGTAGTATACATTTGTGAAACTGAGCTACAATAGAACATCCATCCACATTACAAAAAGAGACAAGTTCTGGGCCTGCTTCCATACAAGAAGTACATTTCATCTGCGTATCTTCCAGACTTCCCTTCAACCTCTGGACTACGAAATTCCCTAATACTTTTCTCCTTCCCTCTTAGACTTGTTCTGCCCCTTAAAGTACAAGAAACCTTAAGAGGCTGGAAAATAAGACCATGTATATGGAATCAAAACTCCTCTATTTCCCTGTATTCAGTAGAGTCGTGGTACAGAGATGATGAAATCAAGACTCATGCATTTAATCCTGTAATTTTCAGAAGCAGTATTGTCTTGCATTGGATTTAACATTCTGCAGACAGCTGCCTTTTCCAAAGAATAATAGCTGTCCACACAAGTGCGTATGTGTGCAGGGGGAGATGACACTGAGCACTCTCATGTGGAAAAGAATACCCCCTCCTTTGAGAAAGGTCAAGCAATCTATCAGCATATTTCAAGAATTTACCATACTTTTTTACGAAAGGCAGTGACTTCCACACCAAGGGACAGCTTCTTCCAGTAAGCTAGTTTCTAGCTTCTTACAGCAAGCTAGAAAAATTACAGGCAATAGTACAAAAGTAGTACAAAAATTGTACTTAAAGATTTGTACTACCTCTACATGAAGCTAAACCTGTGTTTCAAGTCTTTCGCTCCATTTACTACCTAAAAACATTGAAATTCTATCACTCACACTGGTACACTGGCACTGAATTTATTTATCTACTTTGCTGGGACAACTAGATGATAAACAGCAAGAAGACCAAATCATGTGTATACCAAGCTAGCCACAGAGATGTGCATTTGTAGGACCACACTTTTGACTAGCAGCTCCTATAGCTTCCCACAGTGGTCACCATGCACTTTCTACACCTCTAGCCACTTGTCACCACTTCTTTCCTGACCTCTTCCTGTATAGTTCCATGCGCAGTTTCAGAGAAGAGAAAGGGAGACCCTTTAAAGGTACAGTGTTTGTATGAGGCTTTTTGAGTACCAGAGACAGGTAGAAGAGAGAGACTTAAGTCAACAATCTCAAGGAATTCTGCAGTGTGAATTCAAATGTTATTTATCTGTTGACCTGGTATGCTACAACACGTGTCCTAGAGAACCAATGCATACAAGTAGCTTGGAGCCTACCCACCACCCAGACACCCAGCAGATGCTACTATCACCACAGTAAATGGGAACTGGGGGCACTACAGGGCTGGGGACAGTCACAAAGAGCAAGAGAGTTATAATTACCACTGTAGAAAAGAACAAATTCTGCTGTTTCTAGTATAAAGTGCAACAAGACTTGGGCTTAGTGCTCAGTGTAACCTGGATGAGCATAGAATTTAACTGTGGCAGAAACCCTCACCTGTTATTTATGAGAAGTGTATATGCCACCAAGAGAAGAGAACTGTGAGTGAATGTACAGTTTATATTAGTTTAGCAGATGTGGCATGAACACAGATCCTTTTTGTGTGAGTATGTTCAGCTAGACATCTGAGCTTACACATTATGGAAAGGTCACCTTGCATGTTCCAACATGGATGCCCACACAGAGTTCAAAAATTGTTTCTTACCAACAATCATGTGGTTGCAGACATCACAGAAGGTGGGTTTTTTGAAGATGTGCTCCTGGAAGATGTGAGCCTTGTTTTCTGGCAGCTGCTGGGCTCTGGCGGGGGAGGATGCCTGGCTGTCTGAGCTGGGGAGCTGCCCTGTGCTCGTGCTCACCTCAGGCATCAAGTCCACTTGCAGTTTCACATCACTGTTAGTCCTCTGGAAGAAATTGTCTGCACTTTTACTCCGCAAGCTTTTGGTCTTGAAGGAGAGCGAACGTTTCAGCTTCTGCAGCTGCAACAAATAACCAAACTATAATTAGTGCCTCTTCCTCTTCAAAAGCAAGGCAAGGCAAGGCTGTTGGTTTTGGTGTGTGTTACTGCTAAGTGAACCCGCCTATAGCACCTAGAAGCCATCAGCAAACCTTGAACCACCCGAATAACAAAACTGACTCTAGATTTTAACTAACAATTTCAAAGCAAGGCAAACAGATTCCTACTAGGAAATAACCCACTCTACATATGCTTTCTGATAGATAATAAATGCTTCTATTTGTTCTTTCTTTCAGGTATAACAGCAAAGAAATACTGCAGAGAGTTATGCACATAGTCATTTGACAAATACATCCTTTGTATTCAAGCATGAGAGAAATTAGAGTATTGTGTGCTCCTTCAGCAGTCTGTAGAGCCATTTCAAGGACAGATGTTATATGCCATTACAAGAAAAATGAATTCAGTAAATAAATTTGATGTGGTTATATATCTTGAATTTGACAAAAATGGAGACTACATGCAGTTTTGACTGAGATTTTTTTTATTATTGTTGACAATTTTCTTAAGGAAAAAATTCTAAGGAGCAGTAGCCATATAGTTAACTAGTCACCTAGTAGGTTAATATGTTAATTAATACTAGTTAATAGAGATATCCACATATTTTCTTATACATTGCATTGTGTATTCCTTGTCAGATTACTAAGCATCACAATAGGGCATCATTAACTGAAATTTAAATTATGATTCTTTAACCAAAAACTGTCTCGTACCTTATCACAGGTCCTTTTAACCTTCCCCCCAAAAAGTTTTATACAAGGCTGAGATGGACACTAGGTGAGCCACAGAAGCTATAAGTGCATCTGATAGACAAGTCTGAAGTTTTATCAATCCTGACAGCCCATAAATAGAGTTTGGGAACATTGTGGGAAAGCCAGCTTTGCATCTACTTCATGTTTGTTATTTTTGACGTGTAATATCTCCATCTCAGCTTTTACCTCAGCATTATTTCAACCATCACAAAATCATTTCAATCACTGCTGCAGCTCTCTGGGGAAATATGATGTAACGACTGAAATTTTCCATGCCACACAGGCTGTCTGTGGTAAACCAGCATGAATGGTTTATATTAGAAACTGTTTATGTTAGAAACAATGATGATCGGGAATCATAATTCACACTAATATAAAGGGAAGAAGTTCACACACTTTCCCCAAAAAACACGGCACCAGTGTGTCACACTGACAGTGCCTCAGAGCCCACACTCTTCCCAGTTACTGTTTTTGATCCATCTATTTTCTTTGTGAGTCAGTCAAAACCATGCCATGGGACAGGAGCCTCCAGGCACCCTCTCCCACCTTCACATGCAAGCAGCTCACTCTTGGAGCATTGAAATGCTCCAGCTCTCTTTCAGTGCTGTACAACATCAAAATAACCTAAGTCCAATAAATGGGCAAAGGGATACCATTGCCTCTAGTTAACAGTGTTTGTGTTTGCTGCACAGAGGGTTTTGCAGCACTCTGCTGGAGAAAGCGTCTGCTCCCTGAGCTGTTTCCATACTTTGGGAAGCTGGGAGGGATCAGAGCCAGGGGCCTGTCCCACGCCCCTTGCAGCCACAGCTCTCTCTGTGCTCACAGGAGGAGCCCCAGATCCAAAGGAAGGAAATACCCACCTGTTTGCCAGTCAGGCCTAGGTGGTGGGGAAATGTTTAAATAAGAGCAATTAAGTCATTAAATGTGAACTGTGAGGCAAGAGCAGTTTCTGGTTTCTGAAGCTCTTTCAGCTGAAGGCGAAGTTGTGGACTTGCTGAGCCCAAAAACCACCTTACAACAGCACCGACGAAATGTGAGATCCTCCCTCTCCTGCTTTGACGTTAAGTCAATGGCACCCAAAATCACTGAGGTTATTAAGCACTGAAATTACTTCATTTCCCCAGTGATGACCAGAGACTCAGTAATAATTTGTTCCTTGCTCTTGAAATGTTTCCCACTGAAGTCAGACTTAATTAGTACAGCAAAACACAGAGAATTACAACATCACAAGGTGACTGAAATGGCATTCATTATTGATTTGCCATCCATTTCTACAGTGCCACATGAAGTTAATTAAATTTCAAAACACTGCTTCTGCCACAGAAAGAAGATAAAGCTGTGCAATACAGTATTTGTTTTATCATGAAACAAGTGTCTTGCTAGCTCAGCAATGCAGGATATTTTAAGGAACTCTGCGTTTTCTACCTTTATTGCATTCTCCCGTGTAAAATCATTTGCACGTCTAGGTACCCTTTCAGCACCTTATCAGCACCCTTTACTCACCTAGGCAGAAAAGTCTGTAGTTTTTCAAAGAGTACAGCACTCGGGCTATGCATGTCCACATGTGCACTCAGGTGAATGTGCAACAGTGCATATTCCATGCATCTACAGCCACAATGTTCAGGTCAGAACACAGATATTCAATAACAAGTTGACCAAGTTACATCTATAGACCTAGCATACATCTCTGTACAAGCTAATAACCCTGAGATCTCCTGAGCTCTGTCCTGTGCTAAAGTTGTTAAATCATTTTCCAGACCAGGTAGGCATCCTTGTTGCTACCCAAATGCAGATCCTCATTTTGCAGTTTGCTATGAACTGGTCCTACTCCTTAACTAGAAGATTTTCAATGTTAACACAGGCATATAATTTGCCTGATTTTGATCTGACATAAACTGATTTAAAGTACTTGTGATGCCACTCCTAATAGAGATGTTCACCTTAGGCAGGAATCAGCTCTATCAGTAGAGAGAGGGAAGTATGCAAATTTGATTATTATTAATTTCTTTCTGCAGAATTAATGAGCCCAAAGTTAAATCATAGAATGAAACACTGGTGAACTTTGGAAAAAGGTGAGACTAGGGTTGCTCTGCAATTGACAGTACTTGAACACTTCAGTGAAAAACTCATATATTGGGACTGAACAAAACCCTAAACCAATCATGAAGAGGCTTTAAGAAACACATCTTCGAATTCTCCTGGGCCTTTCATATTTTTTCCTTTGCAAGGAATAGGAGAAGCTTACAAATTATCTTTCATTTAAATACATAAATTAAATCAAAATAAGATTCCCACAAGCACAAGAGCTTTTCTGGAATTGGGATTGCATCACAATACTTCACAATACTGATGTTTCAGAAACCTGAACCCTTGCTATAAAATTCAGGATGCTCTGGTGGTTTTAAATTAGACAGGGAAAAAGTCTGTCTCTATTCAAACACATTTTATCAGTCACATGACTGAACATGCTGAGCCTACAGGCAAGGAAAAGATAAGTGAAATACCTAAACACTGAGCTTGATTAACCTTTTCTTCAGTAACAACCAGCACAATCTTCATCTTCTTTAGAATTACTAAATGCAAGGGATTGGGTAGCTCTGATGTACCACAGCTTATCAACACCTCCTGTGCTTCCTAATTTGCTTATACTATAACTATTTAACTGCTATAACCAGAAAACAGCAGGCAGTGAGAGGACAGCTACTGAAATTCATTCGTAGAGTTAACAGCTGCCACTGATATTGATTTGAATGGGAATTGTACCTGCCCTCACTAAGACTTCATTTTAGTCAAACACTGAAAATACACAACTCTTTTCTACAATTTTGTTTTAAGAATTTCCTGTGGAAGTTAGGAAGATACTGGTGATTTGAACTGCTTTATAATCACTAGCTTTGCAATTAGAAAAGATAAACATATTTCCTGTCATCCACCCTGCAAAGAATAATTTATTCAGGCTCCTAACTGCTTCCCTGATATCTACAAACTTTTTTCCCCTGCCTCTCTGGCTCTGTCTACAGTAGCAGACATTGTGGCTCAGTAAGCGCAGATCTGCAGAATGAAATGTGTGCTGAGGACCCAGCATACATACTGTATACATTTCAGGGCACAGAGTACTCTGAACCAGCCTAGCCCAGCAGCCCTGGTGTGCAATTGCTGCACACCTGGAGCACAAGCAGGATGTAACCCCAAGAGATGCAGTCTGTGGTCTGCGAGGCTGTGCCACAAGGACCAAAGAATACCGATCAACAAATGGGAGGTTTGCTTTGAAACTGCACTCCCAAATCAAACTAAAATGCTAAGATAGGTGCCCTACCTGCCATCACTCTTTCTCTAGCACAACTTCTCTATCACATCTCTTACCATTCAAAGCTCAGAGAAAGCCCCCTCAATCCCTCCACATGAACACTTCATTCCCCTTTCTGAAGCTCTCTGCTTACTCTCTGCTTACTAAGCTCTCTGCTTAGTGATCAGCCACGGTTAACTGGGAAGATAAGCTGTTCTATTATATTGCGTTTGCTTGGACCATCAGCTTTGGCATTCAGAGCAACTCTTTTGGAGCCTGCTCAAGTCAGCTTAGTTCTCAATATGTTTAGAAGCTTACATGGCTCCCTTCTCAGCCATGGCTAACTATCCTTGGCAGTGTCAGAGGCTCCTGTGTGGCACAGGGCCAACAACAAGACTGTTTTTATACATTTCTGCACTTAGCTACCTTTCACGAGAAAACAGCAAATGAAAAAGGCTCATCAACTGTCCTTTACTGACAGACCATATAACTAAACTCTCATTTTAAGACATCAGCTGTGCTACTGTTCCACCAAAAAAAAAAAAAAAAAAAAAAAAAAGATAATATTGCTTGCTCTTTTCTATCCCTTTCTTTACACTAGTGTTATCAGTATCATTAAATAGATTACAAGTAATGCAGGGCATTAACAGAGTTGGAATGAGCTATCAAGCCAGTTTGATTCCTGCAGTTCTTATAAAACATACCTATTTTATTAGCTATGCAGACTAAAAGTGCTCTGTCAGTGGTTTTCACTCATCACTGTGAGATAAATATCCACTTTCTATTAGGAATTATTTCTACTTTATTTCGGTTTCTTTCAAATTATTTGACTCTCATGTTGTTATAAAAGACAGACTTCAACATGCAGGGTTGTTGTGTATATTCACTATAGATCATGTCAGGTATACAAGACATTTACCAAAAGGGACTCAGACCAAAACCCTTTCAAAAATGGGAAAGAGCAACAGTGTTGACAAATGGAATCTATTCTACCAAGTACAGTTCATTTGCTGGGTCAAGGAGCATTCAATTTGTACTACCAATCCCTTGAACATACTTCAGATGTTAACTAGATTTATTGAAGGGCTGGATGTTACCAGCATGTCAGCTAGCCTGGCAGCACTGTTGGGCTTCAGCTAGCTACACTGATTAAGAGCAAACAAAGAACATGCTCAAACAAAAGTGCTTACTTTTGTGGGCATGGAGGTTGGTTATTTTATTGTTAAAACTGGGGGGCACAAAAGTAAGGGATTTTTGAGCACAGGTGAGGGTGGTAGGTTTTATTTATTTCTCTCTCTCTTTTTTTTTTTTCCTAGTTTGGATTTAAAATGCACTGCTTTGGCATTTTAATGAGCAAAAATAAGATTATGACATGCCCAACAAGTATGCAATTTCATAAATATTACGTGTGTTTGCTGATGAGAGAAGCACCATGTCTTATAGGATTAACAAAATAAAATGATATTTCAAACACTTAAGGGGTTAGTATTGTTTACTGGCAAAGCGTCCATGATAAAATCTTTAAGAAAAGCCGATCCCTTTTCTATCTTCTGCTTTCTAAATAAGAAATAGAACAAATACAATGCTAGTACAAACTGAAATGGCTAAATTGACTTCAATTACTGTTTGTTTATACAGTCTGAGAATCTAGCTCTATCGTGTACTTGTGTCTGCCCTAGCCAGCTTTCCTGGAAGCTGTATCTTTTTAATCCACTACAGATAAAATGGGAATGTTTGTTACTCCAGAATCTGCTACATATTATATTTGTGTATTTTCCCAAACAGATTGCATAGCTGGCATTGGAACAAATATGTTTGTTATTGCTGTAAAAAAATAAATAAATCTGTCTGCTTGAATAGGGTATCAGACTAGTTAAAGGGGAGACCTTTTCCGTAATACTTAACAATAATGTTATTGATTTATTGGGTACCTCCAGCTACTCTGGTTGGCTCTTGCTGCTCTGACTATTATCCTTATATTACCCTCCATGCCCTCCACTGTTTCTGGAACCTACCCAGTGATCCTCAAACCTATTTAGGTTGTAAGCCTGTCCAAGCAGGGCTCTTTCTGTGATTTTGTTTCACATGTGGAGTCCTAACTACAATGAAACACTCTGATTGGCACATCAGAGCATACATGTAGAAGTGAAAATCCCTGAATGAGCCTCAGGGTTTCAAAGCACGAAATCTGAAGAGATGCTCAGGTATCACTGCTCCCACAAATGTCACTGTGAATCACACATTATCAGTACTGATGTAGTACATCCTTGGCAGCTGTGTGTTTGCATATCTAATTGGCAGACCTCTAAATTATCAAGAGGTACGGTCTGCACAGGTAGCCAAAGTGTGTTTGCTTAGCAGATTTCTCCATTCTGTTCAACTCTCATCTGGTTTAAACCAAGCTGAAAACTTTTTCTAGTTCTCAACAAGCTGTTGGTCTGAAAACTTACAATTTGGGGTACATCTTCTAGTATTGCAAGGAATCAGAACTAGCGAATATGTGAAACAAATGTGAAAAACAATGTCTGAAAAATATGAAAAAGTCTGCCTTGCACTCCAAATTCCTTTATATAGACTCAAAATTCAGCATAAGGTGTGGCAGGACAAATTACTGAAGTCCAGGGAGTGGCAGGTTTGAGGCATAATTTATTAACTATAGCAATTGCCATCAAATTTCAAGGAAATCCTTTTTTGTTTCCATTATGTTCAGAATAGTCTACTTAGTCTTGAAATATAAAAAGATTAAACTCTGTGTTAGATATTCTGCAATTCTGACTTACCCTGAATTTGTTTCTTCTTCACTGCCAAATATATTTTACTATTAGCTTCAAAAGACTCACTGTCATATAAACATTTTAAAACAGCTTGTAAAAAGGAGGTAACATATGCAAAATAAATATAACAATATTTGTAGGCATGTGAAAACCAGAACATTTTTTTAAACAAAAATTAAGCAAATCATTCTCCCCCCAAAACAACCACATTAAATACCTTTATTTATTTAGCTGAAGCTGTCAAGTTCTCTATCACATTTTCAAAAAGCCTTATTTTGAAGTATTCATCTGTATTCTTTTAATCTAGCTCTACTAGAAACAATAATCTAGAAAGAAGAGACCATATGTTATATTTCTGTTTCTGACAGATCTAGTCTCTACGAGTATTTCTTCAAATTCCATAACATTTGATTCAAGTTTGGGGAAAATGCTTGTGGAAGAGTGGCCGTGTTTTATCATCGTATATGTGTTGTTCAGCCATAGCTTGTACTAAGCTTGTGTCTAAATACAGTGCATCTTTCTCAAATTTGCAGCATTTCAAACAAGAATATCTTTCAGAGAAGCTTAACATCAGCTTTCCCAAGTTTATCATCCAAATCATGAAAATCAGACTAATAGTCCCAAACTAAGATATACTGTTTTTAGTGTTATTACCTCAACAGTCATCAATTCTTCCTCCTCTGTGAACATGTGCATAACTCAAAACATGTTACAGACCAAACTAAGCAACACTTCACCCATGACCAAAACCTTGGTGATATGGTGGCTTGGTGTTTTTTTTTGTTGTTGTTTTGTTTTGTTTTGTTTTGTTTGGGGTAAGGGGTGGAAAAGGCTTTCTCCCTTCTATTTCTTCTCCTGCCTCACCTAGCAAAGAGGTGCTCTTCTCCAGATCAGAGGGAATGACTGTAAATCCTGCATTTAAATCCAGGATTATATTTCCTTTTACCCCAAACAGCAGTTCCAACATAGGTGGCACCAGCTGCAAGAGATCTCTTCTAATTCAGGTTATGAAAAGTGGCTGGTGGAATAGCTGGCTACAAACCTCTGTGTAGCTCTTGTATAGTTGGGCAATTGAATAATTTCCACTCTTTTCTCCTGAAGCCAACAGGCAAGTTCAAAAAGGAAGCAAGAGATGGTTAGAAACAGTCCTTCCATTTCTTTAAAATCTCCTTCTAACATTCAGATTCAAAATGGACACGTTTACAACATCTTGGTTTCTACTTTGGGTTTCACCTCAGGCGTCTGGTCGCTAAGTAGGTGGTCATCTCCATACTTCGTGCCCATTAGGATGATGCACATGCATGGTTATCTCCTGCCTCTTGACATAGAAGGAATTTGGGCTGTTATCTCTGAGGTCCCTTCTGGGAATCCTGAATTTTGCTGCCCCATTTGGATATCTCTTTTCCATTTCACCTTCTATACAGAACAGTGATTTCCCTTTGGTAACTCCTGATGTGCTCATTTACTAATCTTTGTTGCAGTAGAAGTGACACAACAAATTTTGGAGATTAAAAGACCAGATTTCAGAATAATGTAAATCCAGGCAGGCTTGCTGAGGGAATGAAGCTACACTGTACATACCTGCTGAGAGTCTTCAAGAATAAAAATAATAGAGCCTTAGTTTTGCTTCTTTCCCTTCTCATAAGTAATCTGTGGTGAATGTTATTGCAAATGTAAGATTAATCATCCTTGATTGTATCTTGTGTCTGTCCATCTATGAAGTGTACATCATAATTTTCACTATTGTTCTTATGAGAAATCAAAGCTCAGTAAGACCCACTCAGACCTTTTAAAAATCATGACTTCTGCTAAGAAGTGCTGGTCTACTTCTACTAATAATTTCTATTAATTTATTTTGTTTTCTCTCTCTCTCTCTCTTTTTTTTTTTTTCCTTTTTCTTTTAATAGAGCCGTTGACTTTAAATGGTACTATGTCTCTTGAAGCAAATATGGAAATACATCTCGCAAGGAGGCTGATACTAACTGAGGGCAAATTAACATCAGCACCAGATCCCACATACTGTATAATCACATTTGTATTGTCTTAAAAGAAAAAGGAGGACTGAGATCTATGGGGAGTTGTTTTAGTTAATATTCTGTCAGTGTTTCCACTCCTCCTTCTGGGGTTCCAAACTTAGGCTGTTAAAATTGCTTCATGATGACAGCATGTAAGTGCTCAGCTCTACAACAAAGTTGTTGTCACTGGGCCAAATCCTAAGGTCTTTTCTTGCTGCTAACTCCTGCTGACTTCAGTGAGAATGATTCCTGAGTAAAGGCTTGGGGTTTGGCTGGACTATAATTTTGTTTGTTTTGAAACGAAACATTTTTTTATAAACTATTTTACACTGTGCATTAAAAGCAAAGGATTTCTGCATGCAGCATGAATAACCACCTGGCCACATGTGGGATCCTGTTATCTGAGTGACTTTTTTCATCCCCTCTCAATTCTCCCCTCTTTTTTAAATCCTATTACTGCTTCTCTACAACCAAATGTAAATAAATCCAGGGGACACCTATGCCTCCTGCTTCTTTCGTCTTTCCTAGACATTTGTTTCAAATTTGTACCAGATGTGACTTAATTCTGTCCACACTTCTTGTTTAACTACTATGGCTTTATTCTGACATGGTGTTACCTCATTTTCTGATCAAAGAAACAACAGAACTACATTGCAAGAATTTGTGTGCTTTGTGGCCTATTAGTTTAAAAAACAAACAAACAAAAAGATGCCTTATTTGATCCACAGGTTGGCTTTTGGCTTATTTGACCCCACTGGTTTCTGCTCCTTGTTTCTTGCTGTCAATTCAGAAATAGAGATTCAGATCCAGATTGTACAGCTTGTTCCCATCCTTTGATTTCAAACTCTTCTCAGTGAAAAGATCGTGTAGGAACTTATACTTTAACAAAATATTAGCAATGTTTGCTGACTCACTTCCAGTTTTCTTGTTCACAGTCCCCTTCATGTGCTTATTTTTACAACTTGGTTGCAAATTTTCTGCCTTCCATCTGCTTTGTTTCTCTCCTAAAGAGTGACACTATTCCACCATATAAAAGCTGCTTCTTGCAGCTTCTATTGAGGCCAGGATGTGTGGTCACTTTGGCAATGCCATTCTGACACCCAACAGGACCCACGCTGTCCTGGTGCAGAGCCACATCACTGCCCTGGCACCACTGTGACCAGCACCCATGGTTTTGTGGGGAGTGTCACAGCACTATTTGAGGAAAGCCACTTAATTCCTCTGGGGTTCTCCTAGCTCCATCTGGGGGCCCACTGAGTTTCTTGCATCTCATATTTCTGGTTCTAAAGTCCTATAGCAGCTACCAGATAGAAGACAAATGCTGTGTTAATTAAAATCTTTTCCCACCTTGGCAACATCTTCCTTGTTTTCTCTGCAAGTTTGTACTCACCTAATAAATGAAGCATATTCAAACTTTGTATTTCTGGTGTTGAGAGAGAAAAGAGTTGTTGGTATTGACATAAGATGCCAACACATTTAACAGGAGTTGCTTAAACAATTGGAAAGCAAGGGAACTTGACCCAGTAAAACACTGTGAAGCCGTCTGACAGAAATAATGGAAGACTTAAGTGGGAGCAGCATGTGGCATGGGGTTGCATGAGGGATTCAGGCAGGCAGGGGAACAGTGGAACAGAAGAAAGATAAGGCAAGGAAAGTCAAGGTAGGACAGAAAGGACAGAAAGCATTTTGAAGGATATGAACATGAACCCTTTGTAAAACTGGATATTTCCATAAAGTATCTCACTTCGTCTAGTCTACTGTCAGAATAGCTGAAATTCTTGGTATCAGCAGATTGACACTGATTTATAAGGAGTGTAGCATATTTCCACAGAAATCAGAGTATGGACCAACTGACCACTGTTGAACTGAAAAACAAGCACGTTGCTAATTTCTGAGATTTATGTTTTCTCCTATTGACTGATTTCATATATACATATGTAATCAGTGGTGACTGTGCTGGAGGGATGATAACTCAAGGAAAGGAGATATTTTTTTCTGGACTTCAGCAGCTGGTAGTAAAGATGAAATGATGTTACCTCAATTGCTACTTCAGGAACATTGTATTTATTGCAGTGTATTCCCTACAGTGTCAGAAAAATTAGGTTGGTTTTCTCATCTTGTTTAAAAAAGGTCTGACTTTTTCTTGTCTTGACTGAGTGGTTACTTCTTGTGGCCATCATCTAGTCACAACTGAATTCTCCTCAGAGGCAGATCAGGCTGTTAAAATTTTTGTTTTAGGCATGGCTGTCATTTTTTTTGAATCTTTGTGAAATACTTTTAATTTATCTACACTTAAGCAGGTCTACTACAGTTGCTGGCATTCATCTTATCTTTCATAATATCCAGGGAATCATTTATTGAGAGCATTTTTCTTAGATGTCAGGTAGGAATGTCTTAAAAAAAGTGCTGTTGAAGGGCGGCATAGGAATTCAAGGATGTATGTAGAAACCTACATCACTAGAGAGGCAGGAGCTCAAAAGCCCTTCACTGGCAGCAATGTTGAAAAGGGATCATCCTTAGTTACATTGCTCTTCACCTGCCTACCCAGAGAGGAGACTAGGACAGACTGAGACAAAGAAAGACTAAGAGGGTTTCATATCTACCAGATCAGGAATGTTTTCTATTACCTCATTGTGTGGGTTCTAATTTTATGTAGTTTCCTGCAAACACATACAAAACCCCATGATTACATTAAAAGATAAATAAATAGGCATTCACATGTAGGGAACAGACAGTATAATGCCACACAACACAAGGAAACTAAAATGCAACTTACAATATTTATTTGTGAATAAAGCAAGCACAGCCTGTATATAGATGCAAAAGAAGGTGCAAACTGTAAGGTTTGCTTTTTTTCCAAGAGTACTTACAACATGAGTGCCAGTATCCACAAAATGTTTATAAAAAAATCCCTCCTCCTAACAGAAGAACCTCTATTCATTTTCTTAACAGGCATCTTTAAACTTAGCTAAGCTTGGAAACCTGGAAGTTTTGCCTGTAAAGACTTATCTTGCATTGGCTTATTGTACTGGAGAGCTTGATCCATGATTAAAGCATGTGGGTGAGAATAGGAACAGAGAGAGAGAGAAGCACTGAAAGGCAAAGAGTGAGCAAACAAGCTAGCAAAAAGGAAGTTAAGAGTTCATCTGCATCTTTTGGATGGCCATGAGAATGAAGTCCATTTGTCATTACAACTATCTAGAGAAGATAGATCTAACTGCTGTGCATCTGTCAAAGACTTCTCTGTGCCCATACTTCATACGTCATGAAACTGGTACACGATTCATCTTGTAGCTACAGTTTAATAGTGGTACTTCACATCTTGAAGCCTGGGTAGGCTCACATTTTTCTCTCTTTCTGTCATAGGTACATAACTTTCCATTATAGGTCTGGCTGGAAAACAGCAATTCCACTTAGCAAAAGTTTTCAAAGTTTGAATGATTTTGTTCCACGTTGACATAAAAAAGAACAGCAACATTTCAAAACATCTTTGAGTACTATCAGCAGAACAGTAAACTTCCAGGAGAGGAAATGACCTGTCAGTTTTTGTCTGCAAGGTTTAAGATCTTGCTCTGATAGACTCAAAGTGGTGTTCACCTTAGTTAAATTCAAGTTCTTAATCCAGCTGTAGCTGTCTACTATGGCCAATGGAAAGTGATTTCCTCTCAAAGAGGCTAATTCAGAGAACATAAGGCAAGCTTTTGCTCTAAATCACCTTTGATGAAACAATTTCAGTCTGTGTCTGTTACACAGAGAGACTGAACTTAACAGCCTAAAGTTGGTCTCTAATTACAGGTGGGACTGTATCACTTAACACATATTTCTTCTCCCTTTTTGACTAAAAATTTAATCTGTAAAGAGGGAAGGCTTCCTGAATATGCTTTACACAATCAAGGAATATGAATACTTCCATAAAAGCACAGGTTTTGACCTTAAAAAAAGAGCACTTGACAAGCATGTATTTGATCGTAATGTTCATTACTAAAAATGTTTGGCATACTATTACAAGTCAGGTTATGTTTATTTGTAAATAATTCCTTAATGAGATAATTTGAATGGAAAGAGGATGTGTGAACAAAAGTGAGAAACAAGCTGCATGCACTTATGAACAATATACGCTAAGTACACTAAGAGGTGCTCTTAAAATAAAAAATTGTATATACTGGGTCCTTGAGTTGATTGATACCAGTTGAAAAAGTAACAGTAGGTGCCGTTTAAAAATCCATATGGATCTGAAGGTCTTAACAACTGGAGCCTCAATTTAACAGCACAGAAATCAGTGGCACTTTTCCAAGTTTGCCCTGATGAATTTTATCTACGGCATTTTGTTAACATGTGAGGATCGGCTCCGGGGCAGACACGTTCTGTAGCAGAGCGGGGAATCGAGGAGGGCAGGGCTTTTTTTCAGCATCTAGGCCACTCGAAGCAGCCGCAGGAGCCGCCAGAACTCGGCAGCCCGCTCGAGGGAGGCTGACAAGGCGTGGGCGAAACCAGCAGCGCCCCCTACAAAGGCAACCCCTAGGGAGC
Source organism: Anas acuta (assembly GCF_963932015.1). Taxonomy (NCBI): domain Eukaryota; kingdom Metazoa; phylum Chordata; class Aves; order Anseriformes; family Anatidae; genus Anas; species Anas acuta. The sequence goes on from NC_088980.1 coordinate 66,305,654, forward strand.
GACCAGGACGGGCAAACAGGGCGTGACGCGGCAGTTTCCACAGGCAGGGAGCGCATAGGCAGGGCAGAGCGTCCCTCCGCACTCATAAGAACAACTCATCTACTGGCTGTATACCTATAGCTAAACCGCCATGGTTTCCCCTAGGCAGACAGCTCTTTTTAGAAAGTCTGTGGCCACCCAGATTGAGTGCCCGCTCAAAAATGTGGCACTTCATGTCTCTGGATGCACTGAGTGCCTGAGCCTGTTGCTGCCATCTGAGGGTGGCAGAGACACCGTGTGTGTGAGGTGTGAGCTGGTGGATGGCCTGGTCAGCCTGGTGGCAGAGCTCAAGGTGGAGGTGGAGAGGTTGAGGGCCATCATGGACTGTGAGCAGGAGATAGACCCGTGGAGCAACTCCCTGCAAGGCCTGAAGGAAAGGCACCAGGGTGAGACACCCCAAACAGTGGTGGACCCCTGCCCTGTCTCTGTCGAGCAGAGGGAGAGGACCTAGGAAATGAGAAGGAATGGAAGCAGGTCCCTGCTCGGCATAACAGGCAACGCCCTTTCCTACCAGCCCTGCCTCCCCAGATGCCTTTATACAACAGGTTTGAAGTCTGTTGGAGCTTCAGAGACTGGTGGATGAGGATGAGGTGAAAAGTCTACCCAGGAGGATGCCTAGGGTGAGGAAGTCGACTCCACGCCTCAAAACTGCCTCCACTAAAAAGGACAGAAGAAGGGTGATCGTTGTAGCTGACCCCCTTCTCAGGAGAACAGAGGGCCCTATTTGTTGACCTGACCCTACCCATAGGGAAGTCTGCTGCCTCCCTGGGGCCAGGGTCAGGGACATTGCCAGAAACATTCCTAACCTGATTTGCCCCTCTGATTACTATCCTCTATTGATAGTCCAGTCTGGAAGTGATGATATTGAAGAGAGAAACCTGAAGGCTATCAAATGGGACTTTAGGGGACTGGGACAATTAGTAGATGGAACAAGAGTACAGGTCATGTTTTCCTCTATCCCTACTGTGGCAGGGAGGGATGCACAGAGGATCCAGAAAGTCCACCTGATAAGCAGGTGGAAACATAGGAATTTATTTATTTATTTATTTTCACCATGGGGTGCTTTACTCAGCACCCAGCCTGCTAACTGCAGATGGGTCCCACCTGTCTTGAAGGGGAAAACAGACACCAGTCCAGGAGCTGGCAGGGCTCTCATTGACAGGGCTTTAAACTAGGGGAGAAGGGAGATGGGGCTGAAACAAGGCTTGTTAGAGCTGTACCAGGGGGAGCAATGGCAAGGCTGGGAGAGAAGGCAATGGCCCAGCTGAAGTGCATCTACACTAATGCACGCAGCATGGGCAACAAACAGGAGGAGCTGGAAGCCATTGTGCGGCAGGCAGGCTATGACTTGGTTGCCATCACAGAAATGTGGTGGGACCACTCTCACGACTGGAGTGCTGTAATGTCTGGCTATAGGCTCTTCAGAAGGGACAGGCAGCATGGAAGGGGTGGTGGTGTGGCTCTCTATATCAGAGTGTTTTGTTGTCATGGAACTTGAGGCTGGGAATGATAAGGTTGAGTCCCTGTGGGTTAGGATCAGCAGGAAGGCCAACATGGCAAGCATCCTGGTGGGGGTCTGTTATAGACCGCCAAGCCAGGATGAGGAGACGGATGAGGAGTTCTACAGGCAGCTGGCAGAAGTTGTGAAATCACCAGCATTTGTTCTTGTGGGGGACTTCAACTTCCCAGACATATCCTGGAAGCACAACACAGCCCAGAAAAAGCAGTCTAGGAGATTTCTGGAGAGTGTGGAAGATAGCTTCCTGACACAGCTGGTTAGTGAGCCTAGTAGGGGAGGTGCCCCGCTGGACCTTCTGTTCACAGACAGAGAAGGACTGGTGGGAGCTGTCTTGGGCAGAGTGACCATGAAATGGTAGAGTTCTCTATTTTTGGCAAAGTCAGTAGGGGGATCAGTAAAACTGCTGTCTTGGACTTCCAGAGGGCAGACTTTGAGCTGTTTAGGACACTGGTTCGCAGAGTCCCCTGGGAGGCAGTTCTGAAGGGCAGAGGAGTCCAGGAAGGTTGGACACTCTTCAAGAAGGAAATGTTAATGGCTTAGCAGTGGTCTGTCCCCATGTGCCCAAAGACACGTGGGCAAGGAAGAACACTAGCCTGGCTGAACAGAGAGTTGTGGCT